>NC_085046.1:137600826-137914855 GCF_963662255.1 Cinclus cinclus
TACAGACAGTATCCATGTGAAATATAGCTGGTTACAAAGAATGATTTTATGTGAATCTCTTTGGGACCAGCTTAGTACAACAGAGCACAGAAACAGAGAGTTATTGTCAGAAGTTGCAGTAACACAGTGTTTGCTCTCATTGCTAGGGCAACAAAAAACAGATAACTTAAACAGATGTGAACTGAGACATGAAGTGATAAGTATGCTGCAAATACACGACCAGCTTTTTCCTCAGTTCTCATGTAGCTGATACCCTCTTTTGCTCCATCTCTTAAAAAAATAGAAAGACAAATAGGAACCAGTTTGTCAAAATGTGTATGTACAATCTCTGTGCAAGTTTTATTCAGCTGAAGTTTATTCCGCTGATACTTAGGAAGTTAGACCACATTGCCCCAGCCCATAACACTCATCATACACTTAATCTGCCCAAAGGGTGCTTTAGACACTCCATACGCTGTGCATTCCCTACAGAAGATCTCAAAGATCACACCGCCAGGTACCTAAATGCCCCTTATGCATCAATACAACTAAAAAAAGAAAATTAAAAAAACCAAATATATTTCAAAATGTGGTGCCAGTAAGTGCTACTTGCATCCTTACCTAGACTCACTTCCCTACAGGGCTCTGTGACTGTCAAGCGTAGACAATGTGGAGCTCAGTACCTGTATTTGTTGTTCTGGGGGGATCAGTAATAAAGAAACTGCAATTTCAATGGCTGCATTTCAGTCAGCAGATTCAGCAAAAGAGTCAATTAAATTGAGTTTACATTTAAATTAACAAGTAATGCAGACCAACAGGAACAGCTCTATAAAGAAAAACAGCTGGTGCTGAGAAACCAATGGCCATACTACATGTGTTTGTGGGGGGTTCTTATCACTACTTCTGACATAGTCCAGTGATCTGAAAGTAGCTGAGGCACAGTAATTATCCTCCCAAAGCCTCTTTTCAGTTTAGTTTCATCTGAAACAAATCAGGTCTGAGATCAAGCAGTCGTGATCATCTGAGAGCACTCTCGAATTGAGCTAGAAGACAGCTCCACCTTTAAGATAGCACCAAGAGACCACCACTCCTCTGGTACAGTGAATCTTCATGGAAGAAAACTATCAGCTTTCATACTAAGCATCATGAAGTCCCCCCTCTCACATGGGGACTGTGTTCTTTTTTGTGAAGAAATATAGATAATAAAAGAGGGGAGAAAATTAAAAATCAGAAAAATACCTGCCATGTGGATTCTTACACATCTAATGTAGAATAATTTAATGTAAGAGCACTCCTTCAACACAATTGTGACCAGAATCATGGATCTGTAAAGAGTGACCCATAAAACTTGTGGAAATTTATCATTTGAGACTTATTTGTGTAGCTTAGATAGCTCAATTAGAAATGCCCCAAAATAACAAACACATATCAACTGCCAAAGGGAAACTGTCAAAGCCTCTTTACATCACAAAACACACTAGAAACTATAGTCTGGAAAGCAATTTCTTGAGCTGTGCATTTTTGCTGTAACCCCAGCATGTGATGGGGTATAATTGTTGACCCACAAGGGCAGATATCTGATCAGGTCATTGACTCATTGTTTACTTCCTTGTTTAACAATTATCAAATACAAGGATCAATTAATTCTGAGGGTGAGAAGTAGAAACCTCTGAGCAGAGTAGCCTAATCTGCAGATAACAGTGATGGTCTTTCCTGTCTTGTTCTTCGTGCTGGTGAGCCCTGCATTTGGCAGTGATGCAGTCCAGCCTCCAAAGAAGGAGCTACACATTAACTGAACTCACAGCCTCACTGCACAAGGGCATCCTCTGAGGATACTGGTTAAGAGATCTTAATATAAGCCTTCCTCTTCCCAAGGGAGTGCTCATACTACCAGAGCCTCCCTTTGCAGATATATTTTAAGGAGAGCAAAGGTCCAGTTCACTGTTGCCAGCAAAGGCAGTTTAAGAGAGGCCAGCATCTCCCTCTTTACCCAAAGGTTACAGCACTCTGAGCTGTATAGATTCAGCTGTTTGCGTGGGCATGCTTCAAACTTGTTCAGTGAAACAGTCTACTGCAAATGCAAAAACACCCTCTGTTGGGGTTTCTATCCTTTTTTTTTATTTATTTTCTTTTTTTTTTTTTGGGAGGAAGAGGGAAAAGCTGAAACAGAGGAGTGGGAGTCTGACTTTTTCCATCAGACTATTACACAAAAGCCATATTCTGAAACATATGAGTAAATAAAAATCTTTGAGGGTGGGAGGGATGTAGAGATGAAATGGGGCTAGTGGGGAGAAACAAGGCAAGCAGCTGGGACTGGAACCTCAAACTGGCTCCACTTCTGTAGTATTCATAATGGGGAACTGCACATGAAGCCCATATTTACTTCAGCATCTTTAATCAGAAAAGAACTCCAGACACACTTGCTAAAGGTCTGAAACACCCAAAATGAAGCTTCAAGTCAGTCACTCAAGCCTCAAAGAGAAGCAGCAATTCCTGTGGCTCCCAGTGCCCATGCCCTGCTCACTAGTTCTGCCTGTCTCTGGGTGCAGCCCCCGCGTCTCAGCTGGCACAGCCTGGCCTGGGAGACTGTGTTTGTCTGCTCCTCTGAGACCTGAGTCACGCTGCTGCAGCCAGGCACTGAATTTTGGGCTATGCCAATTCTGAAGCTGGAGATGTGCAAAAAAGACAGCCCCCTAAACTTGCCTACAATTGCCATAATTGGACCCCCCTCACTTATTTAATTTTATTTTGCTTGTACCATGGCTAAGGAAGATGAGAACAAGGAATAGCAAGAGGAAGTGTTAGAAAATGCTGTATTTGCTGCTCATTTTTTCCACTTTCCATCAGCTCCACTGAGGCCCCTCTCAGTCACTGCTTTTTGGGAAAGATGCCATCCTGTACAGAATTTTCCTCCTGGTGGGAACAGTTTTGGGTGGATTAGAGAAGTACTGCTGGGCAAAGCACATCTTTTTGATTAAAAATTTGTAAGGTATGTTCCCACCACTTAGCAGAACTTGTTTTACATCTCAGCATTTCAGCCTGAGTTCAACCTGTGCTGTTTAAGAGGATTTTGTTTGAATGAGATATGTAAGTCAAGAGTCTTGAGTTCCATTCTGTTTTCTATTCTGACTTTGATGTGTGCCTTTGGGCAACGCATTTACTCTCTCTGTGTCAGGTTCCCCCATCTGCAAATTAGAGATTTCCATAATTATCTTAATAATCCGTAAAGTACATTGAGAGTTTTGAATAAGCAGTGCAATATATAAAGTTTAATACTGTCCTTAAAAGCCAAAGCAACCCTTATGTTACTTCTGCAAAAATGCTGCATCTGATGTTTGAAAAATATAACTGCCAAGTAGATGTTAGTGCAGTAAATGTTCAGCACATGTTTGCTTCTACTGACGCACACTATTAGAAAAATTGCTTGAGACAAATTGAGATATTATAGAACAACCCTATTACGAAGCTAGACCACAAAAAAGCTTTTTTTAATTTAAACTAGATCATCAATAGAATAAGGAAGAGATGGATGAGAATGAGAAAGTTGGTTGTAATTACTTCTCTGAAGATCTGGAACATTATCTGACAGGATTTTAATTCTTGAGTCTCTATCAAAAGACTGGCAGTACTCCAAAGTCTTCAAGACATTTTGGTCCTTAAGGGCAGCAGGATAACTTTGAGTAAAAGGCCTTTACTTGCTATTACTTGCTAGCCTTGTGCTAGTCTGCTTTCAACTACTTTGCCTAGAGTAAATTCACGTTTCACAAGAGAAACACAACTTTATGTCCAAAAAAATGAATTACTATATACAATTATCACAAATATACTTCAAATGGAGAAAGATACTAAGATGTAAGTAAAGTACCTCAAATAGGTAGAGCTTTAAACTCAGACAAGGTGGGTGACTGAACATGTGAAAATCTTGAGGAAGCAAGCTCTCCAGAAGAGAGGAACTATGGGTAAGTAATTTTATTGCCAAAATCATTGCTTCAGAGAGTGTAAAAGTTCAGAGATGCTCCCAAAATCCAAAACTTCAAATAAACAAAGTAACAACAAAAACCTGAGCAAAAAAAAAATAAACTAACAAAAACCCCCAAACAAACAGAAACCCCACACAATCAAGCAAAACAAACTAAGAGAAAAACCAAAAATCAAGGCCAAACACAAAAAGTAGCTCTGAAGTTACTGTCGACAACAGCAAAGTTAAGTGATGAAGATATACACCAAAATTAAAAGTTGCTTTCTGAATGTTTTAGCCTAAACTGCTGAAAGAAAAAATTAAGGAAAATGTGAAAATAAAACTCCATAATAGTGGAGGTTTGGACTCCCTACTTCAGGTAATATATTCTTTGACAGAGTAACCTTCGTAGCTGAATTCAAATAACAACTACCTAATATTTCAGCAGGCAGTACAAGTCACCTAACCTTGACTAAACAAGCATTAAAGTGCTTTAATTTGCCACCTGCTTTGCTAGTTATACCAATACAAAATATCATTGAAAGTAACCTGCCTGATAACTAAAAGCAGCTATCAAATATTAAAAAAAGGACACATGCGAAAACTTCCAAACAACTCAGTGGAGTAATTTCCAAAACTTTATCTCTTTCAAACCAAACTAAGCATCTTAAGTTCCTCAATGAGACCACATAAGCTTGAAAAATCTACCAGGAAAGTCTGTTTTTAGTTTTTTACTTCTCTTGTTCACCTTTCATTCCCTTAACTGATACAAAGACCAATCCAAAAGCCTGTCTTGCATCAGACGTTTAATACCAGAATGGAAAGTAATTTGCAGTTCTTATCTTCTACCTTGAGTCAAGACAGTGGCACACAACAGTTATTACATAGGACATAAAGCTGTGATTTGTGATCTGTTCAAATTGCTTTCCATTTCCAGAATTGTATTGTGTCACTAGCAGCAGCCCTTACTAGATCCAGGATGCCAGGTAGTCCCAACCCTTTTTACAGGAGGAAACCCAAAGAAACAATCAAGGGCAATGCTGTCAGGTAACCTGCAAACCTTCTGTATCCTCAGCATGGTCCTCCTTTTCATGGTAAAGTGATAGAGCTCACAAGGAATCAAATCATTTTCATCTCCTACATCCAGTGCTCACCCTCTCCTCAAATGGGAAAAGCTTTGTGATCTTTAACCATGGAAAGAAAATTACTCACAGAACACCTGCAGAGTCAAACAGACTGAGTACCTTGGCAAGAATTCTTCACTTCATTAATTCCAATGTGCAAAGTAACAACTTTACTGGACAGAATTATTGACCAAGTATTACTTGTGGCATTTGTAAATACCCCAGCAGAGTTCAACCCTCTATCTGTTTTCTCTTGATCACTTTCTCTAAAAGCTATCGGATTCCCCAAAATATCCACACAAGCTCAAGAAGGTAAAGGGAAAGTAGGGAAAATCTCTGCTAACTTGGGCAACATAGGGACCACAAGAAATACATCAATTAACTTCATCCTTACCTGATGGAAGAGGGAGGGGGAGCGGGAGAAAAAAAGGAAAAAGAAAAAAGGCAACTAAGATCAGAATCTTGGCAGACAATAATACCTTGATGCCAAAGCAGTGTTTTACCCCCAAAATCTATTAATGAACACAACCCAGCTTCTACATGCAACAAGATACACAAAATAATGCAGTATCTCGTTATTTTGGTCAGACCAATAATCCAACTGTATTGTGTTGTGTAAGATTTAAGAACCACCAAATTTTTGATCATACTGCTAGAAATCATGCCTACTTTGTTATCAAAAGTGTATTTTCAGGGCAAAGTGCTACAAGAAGTTGTTCTTAGACAAAGTTATGAACAGATCATTTTATAAACTCTTAATTGCTGACATCATGAATGCTGGCTGTCATGACAGTCACTGGCATTTTTGCCAGTTTCTCAGAGCCTTTACCATTTTATTTTCAAATTCATCCTGCTACCAAAGTAAAAGAAACGCAATTTCTTTTTTATTAAAATAATTTATGTAATTACTTAAGGAATATTTAACAAAACCAATCTTTTTATAGATCTATTGACCTGAATTTTCTGAATGCCCATATTTTCTTGAAGAAACTCACTCTTCTGAAAAATTTATACATTTCAAGCACTGCATGTGTATTAGGATTAGAGACTGAATTTAGTCCTTCAATCTAATGTTACAGTTTTACCATACAGCTTTTCCTTCAGCAAAAAAACATGAAGGGTAAAGTGTTAACCCCATTAAAAATCAAGGCAAAGCTTCCATGGACTGTAATGAGACTGGGATTTCACCCAAGGTGTTAAACTGTGGTTTGGGAAAGCGAATAAAAGTACATCCATTATTGTAACAAGTACTTACCTGCTAGCCAGACTGAGCAACTCATGTCTATCGGCTACTGCGGATTTCTTTTCCAGTTCCCACAACATCACATTGATCAGGTATGAATTCTTAATTACGATAGGTACTTCTTCAAACATGTTTTCATATGCAATATTTGCTTTCTTCAAGCTGTGAAAAACGTTATGGAATATTTACTAATATAAACAGTAACTCTCTTATTCTCTTTGTTGAACTGTTCCTCCAACAAACAACAATTTTGTAAAAATTCCTGATTTTCATAGTTCCACAATTAAACAAGAGTCAAATTTTGTTAAGAAAGCATTTGCATGGCTAAAACCTCACATTTACAAAGACTAGGAAAAGCTGCTCTAGGAAAAACTCTCAGAAGACAAGCAGCTGCCTTGCTTGTTAATAGAATACCTACATGAAAAAGCCTTCAGCAAGAGACTGTACTGACAGGATTAACTCTGCCCCTTCCAAAATATTTTACTGATTTTCCTGCCACCAGTGTTTCTTAAACAGAACTGAACAGCTAGCTACCACATGAAGCTAAAATATCTTTAAATATCACAACTACTACAATTAAAAACGGTTTTCCCAACTGCTGAATAATTAAAATTTTTACTGACCAAAAAAATTACATCCACAAAATATTGTAAGTTTTGAAATAATTAAATTCTGTGGTGAATATTAAAACATAAATTTTCAGTGTGCATTTTTTACAATATACATACAAAAAACTATTGCTATTGCTTTATAATAAAGTATATAAAGTAGACAGTAATACCTTTCATAAAATCTGCATATAAAAGCATGATTTAGATGCTTCTAAGGAAATACAGCCTTAACTTCTTTATATTCATCCTGCATTTTGGAACAAAAACTTTTTTCTTTTTGCCTCCACCCCCCCCTTTTTTTTTTTGACTGATCAGATTTGTTTGTTTATCATTGGAGTTTTAGAATACATTTTTCCTCAAGGAAGGGATTTTAACAAGTGTTTGTTGATTTTGCCATTGAACACCAAGCACTTGGAGGCAAAGGATGCTAAGGGCCTACATCTGTAACAAGTAGCTAATCTTTTGAAACGGAGTAATTATCCTACTTTACTCCAGAAGATGGTGTCCCCATGGGAGAGTTAATTTGGAACAAATTAACACTAGGACAGCTATTCCAGAATACCTGTTCTATTTTAATTCTCGGGGGGGGGGGGGGGGGGGGGGGGGGGGGGAAGAGGGAAGAGCTTAAAGACAGATCAGCTATTTCCCTCTCTCCATCTCTTTTTTTATTCTTTTCTGGGCTCTGTTCCCATGTACAGCTATCTTCCCCATGGTCCTTATAGCATGCCCTCTGATTAGCCCTAAACCCAGTTCAGGTTCTCCCACTTATGGAAACGCCCAGCCAGCCTTTCACACCTTCTCAGCCCACTGTGCCACTGCACCACTACCCCTGCCCATACATGTCCATTTTCCCCAGTACACACTGTTACATGAGATTTTAAAATGCAGCATCCCATAATCCCAGGTACTGTCCTGCATCCCAGTAACTCCCAGCAAATCCTATGAGAAAACATTCTTTGAAGTTACTTACGCTTCTGGAGAGAAGTCTTTTTCCTTGCAAACTTCCATCAGTTTGGGAGTCAGCCTATATGCTTTCAGTGACAAAGACCCTTGGGCAGTCTTAATAGGATCTATTATTAAAAATAGAGGGGAGCCTATTATCACCAAACCCAGACTGCCCTTCTCTTTTTAAGTATCTGAATGACATAAATGGGAGGACAATTACTAAGCAGTCCTAGTGAAAAAAATTAAGACAACAAACACAGAAAAGACATTATAGCAGAGGCAGTCCTATTGCACTGCTATGTAAAATACAACCAACAATATACAGTGATGGCAATTAGTAAACTCAACTTGGAGAACTTGGGGGGAATCCTGATCCACTCTACTCATATTATTTCCCCATTAAAGGTCCAATTCACATTTCCTTTTTTGTATGAATTATCCACAGAATTTACGTAAGAGTGACCTCATTTAAATAGAGATTCTTCCTTCCAGACATTCTGCAGAAAATTAAAATATTCATTAAACAACATTTTATATTAAAAAATGTAATTTTAAAGTAGCAATAAGCTAACTCAGCTGCCATGCTGCTTTGTGCATGACAATGTAACTGGTGTACACAAAGATTCCTTTTGCCTTGACATACTCTGCTGAATTTAGGGTGAAATTTTCTAAACAAACTGTTACATTCCTTGGACAAAGAAGCTTAACACTTGCAGCATGATAACAGCTGAAGCATGCCAACACCAGAATAAAAGCTGTGTTAACATTCATGTTGTCTGAAACTTAACACAGTAAAACTTTTAGCAATCGGTGATAAAATGAAAACCAAAATAGACTGAAACAAGTGGAAAATTCATCAAGGTCTGATGATGCAATGTTTCCAGCCAATATAAGTATACTTTAACAACTTGTTCTTTACTGTAATCCAATTGTTAACATACTGAAACAATTTTGGGGCAGCTCATAAGATTGATCGTATTCATTAGTATTTTTTCTGACAGATACTCAGGACGTTACATTTACTTCTCAGCTGGAAACTATATGCAAGTCTGCCAGATATGGCAAACTGTGAGTGTTTGGGGAGGGGGAGGCTATAAAGCTGTTAAATTGCCTACGGTTCTGATACAGCACAGAACATCTGGTCTGGAGAGCTTGAGGAAACACCATTAAATAGGCAGAAAGAAAAAAATCTTTGTGCTAAGAAACAGTCCAGGTTTTGTATGCTTCTGTCAGAGGTATTAAAAAAACTTGGCAATTCGTGTGATGATTGGTCAGTCACGTACCGAGCCAGACACGCTAGCAAGCGGGGTTTGTTAGACATCTGGTCAGGTTCCACCAGCCCCTTCCACGAGGGAGGGGAGATGAAGGAATAAAAATGAAGCAGCTACTCCAGCATTCCAAAACGTACACATCAGGGCTCTGATAGCAAGAAAAATAAACAGAAAGAAGGAAACCCTGTCTAGACTTAGCTGCTGCTGAGGCTGCCGTAGACACAGGGTTGGTATTTACTCGAAAAGGCCTGCCAGGCTACTCTTACAGGCAAAAGACAGAATACAAAAATAGTAGTAATAATATTAAGAGGGGAAAAGAGTAATAAAGGAAACCTCATACTAACCGTAAATGAGAACTACAGACTCCTCAATTGCATGCTGGTAACTGAACTGGGAGTCCAGGAGGGCACGGGTGACAAAAGAGCCATAGTATGTGGACTGGTACCAGCCAACGTGAAGATGATCAATGTTTACGTGGCGCAGGCTTCGCATCATTTCCATCTGGTATTGAACTGGATTAAATAAAAAATATGTTCAACAGTGTACACAATCAGTACTATTTAAAGGGAAAGCTTAATATTAAATGAGTAAATTGCATTTTATTTTTATTTTTGCAACTGCCTAGAAATTTGTTTACTGACTGGACTATCTTGATTAAAATCCAGAGTTTCCTTAGAGAATGAGAATAAGACCAGCTGGAGTAAGCAGAATTTTTTTCAGCTGCAATTAATTGCTAAAGTGATCAACAAACTGTTACACATCATTTACAGTGCGTGTTACCTTCCTCATTCATGAAAAAAAAAATCTGATACTGGGTTTCATTAAGCAGTAATGTTTTACCATTTAGTAACAAAGACTTTTTGTGATTAAAGTTACAGTACTGTCTGGAATTAGGTAACTTTTGGAATCAAAAGGAGAACTATTTAATGAATATATGAAATAGATTATAAACTGTGTCTTTTTCACAACATAAAACTACATTTTCAGAGCTTGGAGAATCAGCTATAGCTGTTAGATAGTTTTGACTGCATTTATTTCCAATTTTCAACACTGTTTCTTCATTTTAGGCATATATAAATGCAAAGGATGCATGCATGCACGTATTATTATTTATAATACACATTTATCTAAATACTGCAAGTTACTTTAAACAGTTGAGAACATATTTTCTGTAAGGCTAAATTTTTACACCAACAGCTGTTAAGTTTCACTGTATCAACATAAAAATTCTATTTGTATTAAATGCTTCATTCAAACAGATCACCTTCATGAAACAGAGTTCTATTCAGGAATATGTAACATAATCCTATCAAAAAGAACAACACACTGTATCATTAACCAGACCTTTTAAAAAGACAGCCTGCTGCTTAAATTTAAGGAAAGAGGTATCAGTGTGGTTATCAGATGAAACAACAATTGGAGCCAACTCATAGGAAATCAAATGCAATAAAAAATACACAATTTTTAAGATTTGTCTGCAGCTGCAAAAATTACAAAGTAACATAAAGATCTTGCATTTCTGTTAAATTTTTTCAAGGCTTCTCCTTGTACAGATGCAAATATGATATTCATTACAAAAGAAAGAAACAAAAATTAATTAGCTGCAGAATGTGTCACATTTTCAGACCCCACTTCATATCCTTTCAAAAGGGGGAAAAAAAAATCCACACATATTATTTAAAGATACGAGGAGACATTCTTCAAGACTGGACAAATATTTTTCCAACTTATCACTCACCCTTGCAGCACAAACTACACTCTGCAGTCTTCTGGCCCTTCTCATTAAATTGCTATATCTGACCGACTGTATTTTTGAAGTAACCTATGTACACTAACAGAAAACCTTGCAGACTTCTATCAGTATATGCTAGTGATTGCATTCTATACCATAGTATCTTAACAGAAATTACTTGGAATTTGTGTTTCATCCAGGGCACCATGATAATGCAGCATCCTGAAACTAATACAGCAAAACCTCCCAGGCTTTGTTCTGAAATGCCCTAACACAGCCAGTAAAGGAGAGGCCTGCTCCACGTGCCTGTCTCTAAACCAAGGCGAATCTGGAGGTGCCTCTACACTCTTCAGGGCAGCCTGCACAATTGATCAAGCAGCTATTTCCAAGTCAGAATGAAAATCTTCCCCCCTGCCAGACCTAAGCAATTCACTGTACTACTTCCAGAAACAGAGGCCAGGCTGAAGTTCCTTACCCAGAGCTCAATGCATTTGCAGCTCAGTGTTTGGCTCAAAAGCAGAGATCTAGTTCTAAGTTCAAAGAGGTTCAGTCCCTAAACTTTAAAAGTTTCTGTGGAATTTTTTGGAGGTGAAGATGGTAAGTTTCTTAGTTTTATAATTAAAACAAAAACACAAACCTCCTCCAAAACAAACTAAAAAGACTCCTGCTGTAACCATGATTTTGAATTGAAAAAGTATATGGTCCAGTTATTAAATACAGCTAGCATAAACTCTTTCGGTTAAAATAAACATTTCAAAGGTGTATCTGTGTGGAAAGCAAGAATGACTTGTTTTTCACATGGCTTGCTACAACATGATAACAAATGAAATTACAGTTAGATACTTCGTAGCCAAATGAAGTCATAAAGAAGAAAAACTAGAAAGGATTTTCAAAAGCAGCTGAAATGGATAAAAGATTTTGTGATAATTAAATGAAATTTAATGAAAAGTGGACTTTTAGATAGCTGAGCTAGACTGCTGCTTGCAGTGGCAATTCTCTTGTAATGGTAGACACTCTCAAAGTAGAGGTGGTCATATAATGAAGGGGAAAAGATACTTAAACATAGATTCCTATGAAATCATGCGGCTGATATATCCAGAAAGATTTCCCTCTTGAGAAGTGTAATATTCAAGAGCAGGAAAACATCCAGATCTTTTACAAACTTGAATAAAGTCATATCATGCTCTCAAAAGTGCTCTTCTGAGAGCTAACTGGTAACCAGGTTCCAGGACAAGTCCTTTTCTTAAACACATTACACCCAGAAACATGTAAGAGATGTAACATGATGTAAGAGATACTGTCCAGAAAAAAAAGGACTCACTGAAAACCATCCAGATTTCATGACAGCAATTCGTCCTCTCAGGACTGTTACCAGTTAGATGATAATGAAGGCAATAGTGGAAAAAATGTCAAAGAACCAATAAAGCATCAATAGCTAACATCCTTGCCTTGGGAAAACAACTGCAGAAATTAAAACATGATGCAGTCCCCACCAGGGAGAAATGGAAACTCTTTTAACCAAACATATATATTTTATAACATGTATTAGTAGCTAGATAGCTCCAACAAGCTGCCAACTTGCACAAATGGGTAACAGCCCCCAAGCTGCTTTTGTTGATACCGTTACCACTGTTTCTTTACATCGTTTGCCCAATCTACAGAACATCATATTTCTATCTAAAGACAGGGCAAAACCTCCCTCTCTCCTTCCATTTATTACTCAATCTGCTAATATTTGGGACAGTTGTGCACTTTTTCTAATGAATTCAGTGTTTCGTGTCACAGTCCCTCCCAAGCCACTCTGCAAAGCTGACACTGAGTAAACTGCTTAGTCTAAAGAGTGCCCAGAACTGAGGTGAGCAAAGCAAAGGGCAGGGGAACAGCCAGACCAGGATGCTGCCTCCTTCTCCCTCACATTTAGACAGTGTACCTACAATTTAAAACAAGCTATTTGTTCTGGGATATCCTTAGGATGAAAGCCAACAGCTTGCACTTCCCAGCCCTGCTGCTTGCACAGAGAACTTGCAGTTTCTCTCTCCTGAGTACCTTTCTGAGGTAGATTTTTTTCAACAAAAGATTCTCTCTTTTGCTAATATTAAAATGTTGATTTTTGTTAGTTTGCAAACAAATTGGGGGGGGGGGGGGGAGAGGAATTAAGGAAGCTAGAAAGCATTATAATAATTTGTCTAAATAAAGTGCAAAACTATATAATATGGGTGACTTATTTGAAAATCACTGACTTGTATGAATTTTTATTACCAAAATGTCTTGACTGAAAAATCTTGACAGTAAACTCTACTACAGTAATAAATACTGTAAAATATATTTTTTAAATACTATAGTAACATAAAGACATTTTCCTTTTCTAGGAAGTACTGCCAATATGAGAAGCTTTATCTGGGCCTTAACATATAGGACATAAATACCCTACCTTACCAACAAAAAACAAAACAAAAAACACAACAACAACAAGACAAAAAAATCCCAAGAACAACAAAAACAAAAATGCCAAATCAAATATAAATCAAAAAACAAACAACAAAAACCACACAAATTAACAAAATCAAAACCCAAATAACAAACAAACAACCCAACAGAAACCACAAAAATTAAAAATACATAATATATCAGATACAAGACCAAGAATTGAACCCTGATGTAATGGCCCATTCAACACAGGGACAATTCAGCCATGTTTTCTACACCTTAAAATATCAGGTCAATAATTTCACTACTTGAAAACTTACTTTGAGAACAGGTGAAATCAGCTGAAGTACTGAAAAACAGATCCATCATTATTCTAAAATGCAAATAAATCTAAAACCCTGGAGGTTCAAAAACAACTGGCAAATGATGCAAGTTTACTTATTACTAAATTGTTTCTTTACCAAGAAAAATTCAGTAGAATTCACCTCTCATGGGATCACATGTTGCTGAAATTCAGTCCTTAAACAGTCATTATTACCATCAGAGGAGATGCATTTCAGCCTGGCCACATTCAGACTATCAGTAAATATTGGGACATGTGAAACCTTGATCAATGGTGGCCTGGAGACAATATATTTGATGGTGCCTCTCTTACTCAAGGCCTTAATTTCCAAAAGATAATTTATGTTGATAAACCTTAATAAACTTGATTTTAAGAGCAGCAATCTACATGCCTCCTTTTTAAAAAGCCGTGCCCCATCGAAGTGGAAGGACTTAGTACCAGTGTTAGGTGCCACAGACTGGTTTTCTGCTGCCCCTCATCCAGCTTGCTGTAGTGGACCCTGTACAAAAGAGGTAACAACCAACTCCAAGCTATCAACCACTAACACATGCACAGCCTTTGGTCTGCCCTTCACAACTAAGTGTCTCAACCCGTGGTTCCCACATTTGTCCTTTAACTCTGCTCAAACAGCAGAAATTTCATGTGCCTTCAGGAGGGCAGGTGACTGGTTCAAGACCAAGGGGGACCTTTCATCCCTCACCTTCTACAACCTCCTCATTCTCGAGGATAATTAATCTGAGGATAAAAATTGTTTCCTCAAAGAATGCTGAGCACCCAAAAGACAGATGAACTAAAACTACCTAAAATTTACTCATGATTACACATGCTATCCAAGGGCATAGAAGTTCTGTCAGAATAGACAGCAACCAGTTTCTGTGCTAACACTTTCTTGAATTTAACTAGCAACAAGAACATGGCAAATTTTGGTTAATCTGGTCAAAATATACTGAAAAGCAGCCACAATATTCCTTTTATGGCACCGCTACTAATGTGGATAGTATTTTTAATGCAATAATTTATCTGTTTTGAAGTGCTACCATGTGGTAGCATGCATACTGAACAAGTGCTATACACTTCACAGCACAAAAAATTTGGGTTTTTCTATACATATTAACTTTGCCAAACCACATGTATGGTTCAGACAGTATCTTCAATTACTAAACCAAGTTAGCAGATGCTAGTTCAAGGAACCAACATATGTATTTGAAAAGAAGAAAAATTGATTTATTTAATTTAATTTAGCACAGAGAATTATGGAGACAACAGATTAATTCATTTCCCTCCACACACACAATCTCAATTAATTGTATAAAAAACTATGAATCACAATAACTGCATCTATTGATAACTATTCCTATTGTGAAGATACAAATAAAAGGAATACCACAACCAACTTGTTATGGTTAAAAAAAATACAACTAAAAAGAATGAGAAAAGAGAAACAAGAATTAATTCCAGCAAAGGCAGTATTTCATCTGAAATAGCCTTTAGATACTGTTGAAATATATTTCTCTGTCCAAAGCATGCACCACACATGCATACAAATATTTACGTATTTTTATCTATACCCAGCCACCTCACACATACACACTTCTCCCAAGACAAATGCACAAGCTCAGTAACTAAACAATTCTCCTATTCATGGAGGGAAAAAAAAATAAAAGTAAATATTGCCTTCCTCAATAATATTAATTTCCTCCTCTGAAATATCAAGTCAGTGTTACAAAACAGTGCTCTATTTTATGCACTTTTGCTATACTGGGCTGAAAGCACCTGACCTCCTCTAAACTTGGAAGCTAAGCAGAGGGTCTGTAGGTAGCTGGATGGGAAAAAAAATCACGTGAAAATAGGCAAAAGTCCAAGAGTCATAGTCATAAGAGCATAAAACAAAAAGCAAGTCAAAAGACTTAATTCAACCCAATTTTAATTGCTAAATTAAAGAATGAAAAAAAGGGTAGAACATATCTGGCCCAATTTCTTTTTAAGGAATTTTGTGTTCTAATGAGTTAGTAACTGTGGTAGAAAAACTAAACATACACAAATCTTCCATTTTCTGCATAGGCTATGAGATTAATTGACTAAAAATCTTTAGGAGTTCCCTCCATCTATGCCACCAACACTACCACTCTAGTAAGAGCAAGCCCAACCTCTTTCGAGTTAATGCTTATTACAGTAACTGAGGCTTTGCTAGTACCTTCATGTTTTTCTCAAACAAACAAGGTCCTTGCTTTTATGAGAAAGAATGAGAGAAACAGAAGAGGAAAGACTCTTAAGTAACACGCACACTCAGTAAACTCATGCATTTTTAACCTTGATCACAACTCAATGTTAGTTTTATGACAGCACTGTGTGATATTAATTGAGCTCTATGGAAAAAAGTACAGGACACCCAGAGGAGGTATCACGACCAGTAGGTGAACAGTGAAAAATAACAGAATGTAATAAAAATAAAAAACAACATTTGGAGTGCTTCTGTCGGGAGATACTTACCCAAGTGTCAGCATGTATCTCCAGACTGTTATTTATTTATTATTGTTATTATTTATTTTATTTATTTAGTTTAGCCAGCAGTTGTCAAGAGCAGTCCCCACCAGAGCTGATGACCACAGCCCTGGTATTAGGGACAGGGATAACTGTCCTGGGACACAGGACACCCCAGCACACTCAGCAGCGACTGCCCATGACTACCTTGCTACTTTACAGAGGTGGTTCCAAGCCATGGGCAAGAACAAGGACACAGCTTCTGACAAATCAGGGCAAGGCAGGAAAGGGCAGCTCTGTCACTGCTGGGAATAAAGGATGAGGAGGAGTTTTGAGAGCAAATAAGTAAAACAAGCGAACAGGGAGCACAGGGACGTGCGTGACAGGACAACGGGAAAGTAGCAAATGGAAGCACACCACTTCCTGCACATGTGCTGGCACTTGCCCAGGGTTTTCTGACAGCGAGCTTGGGGCTTTGGTCTAAGCACACAACCACTAAATTAGGAAGCAATCAAAGTCATCAACCTATTACAGCATTTTATTAACACACGAGCACACACTCAGATAAACCTTAGGACAAGCTAAATCTCACTGACCACACAATTCTCCACACAACTCCAGATAACAGAAACTTGCTCTGTTTTTAGATAAATACATCCAAGCCTCAAGATGGCTCTAAATAAGATGGGTAGGATTGCCAAGGTAACTTGCAAAATTGTATTCTAATGTATGCAACATTATTCCAAAGGATAAAAGCATTATAACACTATCTTTCAGAAATATTAAAAACACTGAGTTTTCAAAAGGCATTTTTAATTCAGAAATCCACTTTAAACTATCATCTTGAAATTAAAGTTAAGATCAAGCAATATAATTCAACTATTTTGTTGGCAATGATTATTAAGAAGAAATGGTCAAAAGAAAAAGCAGCATATTTGAAGGCTTTCTGCCATATCTCTGGAGTATTTTTTCACAATTATCTAGAAAGATCCATCTTCACAGA
Organism: Cinclus cinclus; assembly: GCF_963662255.1. Taxonomy (NCBI): domain Eukaryota; kingdom Metazoa; phylum Chordata; class Aves; order Passeriformes; family Cinclidae; genus Cinclus; species Cinclus cinclus. The sequence continues at coordinate 137,617,944 of NC_085046.1, forward strand.
ATCTTACAAACACTCGCCAATTAATTCTCCATCTCCTCCTATATGGAAGGTAAATATTGTTCTTGTCTAAGCATTTGGCTTACTATGCTACTATTTCTACATCAATTGAAGACAAATTTGATATGAGATTGGAATCTTTATCAAGAGAAAGTTTTAGCCTACATTGTCATGACAGCAGTAAATGGTACTACTAAAAATAGTATCTGTGCGACCTAAATCTTACTTTCCTTGTAAGCAAGCAAGTAGATGATATCTTATTTCCTAATAAACATCACATGCCTAATGAAAGCATCAACTATTTTCTATTAGGAGTGTATTCACATGAACTTCAGCACCCTGAAATCTTTACTTACACCAATTTTGTCCAAAACAATTCTGTGTTACAGTAACCCCATCTAACAAAACACATTCTTTAAAAAAGAACTGGCTTTTTAAAGTTCCCTAAGATATCCTTAACTTCAGGCAACAGCCATTGATTATTTCTTGTTTACTTTAGTGAGGCTACATTAACAGGTAAAAGCTCTTTCTTTACAAAATATCAACATATTCTTTACAGAATATCTATCTACCTTAATGCTACAAAGCAATTAAGCACACAATAACACAAGGATGTGTGGTGGAACTAATTCCTTTCCTACATAAATGTCAATCAGATTAATGTATTTTTTATGAAATTTTATATTATATAAATACTCAGAGAGGTTACTCAATTACCTGGAAAAATTTGGAAATATTTAAAGATTAATGAATTACACAGTCACATTTACTTTCTTAACACAGATTTTCATATTCAACAATTTGAAAGCAGAACAGGAACAGACTGAAATGGAAACTCAAAAATCCCTGCATTTTGAAAACCAGAAATTTCATACAGCATGCATCACAAGAAAGACAGTCTCATTTTCTTAATAATTTTTCAGTAAGTGAAGAAAATTTATGACTTCACATAAAGGGTTTGGGGTTTTTTTTAATTCCTCATCTCCCCCAGAAACACAGAAAAAAACCCCCATTTTTCTTCTTTGTAAAGCTTCAAAGTTTGGGATTTTCTACCAATCGTTGTTTGCATTGCTGAAATTCAAAGGGCAAGTGGGAAGTGGAGGGACATCTGCCACAGCTTATTTAAAGTCAAAACACCCATCCTGTTTTACAAGATACAATGAAGCAAGTGGTTTTCTGATGCCTTGGTATTAAATATCCACAAGCCTGTTTTCAAGAATTTCTCACACTGCTCCTGAATTTCAAGGTCACAAAACACAGTCTGAACACTGAAGCACACACAGGCCCCATACAGCAATTTCCCTGAATTGTCTTTATGGCAATTCATCGATATTGCTTATTTCTTCAGTTGAAAGTTACACCAGCTATTCTTCTGTGACCTCCATCAGCCCATCATGTAGGGATAACACGACTAAACATTTAGCAGAGAGAATCGGTGAAGTTCTAATTTTTGGCAAAACAGAAGAACATGGAAGCCACCCCCATAAACTCATCATTTGAATCAAAATTACACAAATATTTTATTAAAAAATAAGAAGATGACTATCTTCAGCATTGCCCTTACTGCTTCTTCCACTGGGGGCCTACTGTGCAGGGCAAGACCTGCCCATGCACCAGAAGGCCTGATGCAGTCAGCATCTACTGCTCCTTTCAGGAAGGCTGAAGGACTCTACACAACCCCCAAAATTCCCACTAGTTTTACAAAGTCTACCACTTTTGTCTAGCCCAGGTGCTGTTTCTTGCTGAGCAAACAGCTATGAAATGCCCATATTAACTTGTTTCTTTTCAGCAAGAATAGCACTTAGCTATCACCCCTCCTTTAACACAGCAACTAGGAGCCTTGTCTAATACCTAGATGAACACAATGTCACAAGAACGTTTCAGCTCTCCTCTTCCAACACTCTTAGAACTCCACTTACATGTCCAAGTAACACATCTCATTGAGCAGTCCAGGACACAAAGAGAGACTGAGACATCCCATCTGACCAGCTGAAACCTCTAACCAAGGGCAGCCTCACACGGATCTCTGCTCTAGGATCATCTACAAGTGCTTCTCATGGCTGTCAGCCAGGTCTTCAAGCCATGAGAAACACAACTTTAATTCACGCAAGGTCACACGAGTCAGTCAGAATTCAAGCTAAGCCCTATCCAACCAACAGATGAAGTGTCTTTTCAACTACAAGATCCAGTGTCAGACTTTGCCAAGCACTGACTTACAGATAAAATGAGTCAAGTCCCATTACTTTCAATCCCTGCCACAACAGAAATCTTTGCCCTTCTTTAGCCTGCAGGTAGATCAGAGTGACAGGTTCCCTTCTGGTTTAGTTCTGGAGTTAATGATTGCCACTACACAGCAGACACACATACTCAACGCAACTTATTAGCACTAGGAAACTCTTCAAATGAGAGGGAAAACACAGCTTATAATATCCAAACTCTAACACAAAAAATTCTTTAACATTCAGGCTTACAGAAGAGTAAATAAATAACCCCTCCACCTAAAGATTTCTCTAGATGGAGTGAAAGGTTTGTATTGTACATGTGGAGGCCAAGGATCCATACAGAGATGATGCCTAATGGGAGCCAGAACTGAGTATATCAAACAACTCCATTTTTTGAGGGGCACACTTTACACTAGGATTTTATTGTAGTATGATGCCTACCAAGATCTGTTTGCAATTCTCTTCATAATAGTTTTAAGTTTGTGAAATAATATGAAGGAAACGGACTTTAGTTGGGTTCAAAAGTAGAAGACACTGACCAACATTTTCTACAGAGCTCGAGGAAAAATATTTCATTTCAGAGGAAGACCAGGACCAGCAGTTCAAATCTTGTGAAAGCATTTGCCCCAAAGACTCCTAAATTACTGCAATTAGATCACAAGATATTTTCAGCTTTTTTACTAAGTCTTCCCTGCCAACCAACAGTCACAGCAGTTATTTTGGAAGCTGTTGGCTGCACCAAGAAACAACGGATTAAATAAATTCTGATAGAGACAGCCCTTTCCTGCATGTGAAAATCAGCCTCCTTTGCTCCCTAAATATTATGTATAATATTACGTGCATTTCAACATAACAGGTGATAGCATTAGCAGGGTATTGGAGATGCAAGAAGCTATATGGTGGCCATGTACATATGCTAGCAGGCAGCAAGAGCTTGCAGTGAGACATGACACTGACCAGAAATTCAGCATCCAGAACAGATAGCATCTAAATTTTCAACACATCTCATCCCATACAGCTAAGCAACGATGTTATAAAAAAGCCAATGTTATGCTTTATTAAGTGAAACCTTTCTTTTATGCCAATTCCAAAACAGAAATATTAAAAAACATCACTAATACATCACTGTACTGTTTCCTTACATGACTGCTACCACAGCAGCTATCGATTAATTAGTGTGCACAACATTTAATTAGTAAAAGAGTATTCAAGTACTTAAGGTTTTAAAAGCATACGGTTTCAGGCATAACAGCACAGAGTTTTAAATAACTCCAATATGATGCTTTAACACAGGGTTAGGAACTCAGAACACAGATGCCATGGAAAGCCAGCAGGTACAGCTTTGAAAGGCTCAGTGGCAGCTACCGCACCACTTTAACATAAAAACCATAAAAGTTCGGGTGACACACACACCAGATCTTGTTTTAACACACAGAGATCTACTGCAGTACCTAAACAACAATGGTTCAGTTTTCAGAGGCTTTCTACACTGATGTAAAAAAGTAAAACCTGGTACACCTGCATGGTGTTTCAACTGGTCAAGACAGATCCAGACTAACTGTGCATTAACTGTATTAACATTCTCCAAATCCCCAGACTCTTTTTATACCAGACCTCCAACTTTGTCTTGGATAACCTTCATAGATGGCTACTCCATGTCCCAATTTCTTCCCAAGGAAATCACATGGATCATCATCACTTACTGTCTCCTTTATTTTCAGTCATGTGTGTGTATATATGTACACATACACACATACTGATGTGAAGGGGGTGGAAGAAGACAGATAGAGAAAGAACACATACATACACACGTGTAAATATTACACATTTGTAAATATGCATTTAACCATGAATCAAGGTATATTTCCATGGTAAATGTTAATGCACATGACCATGCTTTTATACACATAGAAGAAGTGAGGTAAAGCCAACAACAAAATAAGACACTACTGCAGTAAGGAACTACAACACTGCACAGCATCTACTGAATGGCATCACCATTGGTATTATTCAGTGGAGTTTCTAAAGCCTAAGGTGCACTAGTAATGCCTGCATCAGTATCAGTTCTTCAATGTGTCCTCAAAAAAACAGTGAATTCAGGCCAGATTCAGAAAGTCTATTCCATAGCCCAGCAAGAGGAATAATAAAAGAGGAGTGGTTAGATACTTGACATATCTGACAGTCATGCCTTCACAGGAGCACCCTTTGACAGATAACAACTTGAGATTGTGCACTATGTTCAAATATAAAGATACCTAATAATTTAAACAAAACTAAAATCCATAACAGTTTAAGAATGTTTAATTTAGAAAATAAAGCTCATGGCTTCTAGATCGAGCTACACAAGACAGAGTCAGAATGAATTCCTCTTCTTTCTAAAGCTTGTAACATCATATGGCAGGATCTTGCAAGCCAAAGCTAATATTTCAGCAATATAGCACTTGCAACTTTTATACCTAAGTGTGGCTTGTTCTTTTAAAATAGCCAAGAACTGAACTCACACCCTGTTTGAACAGGCAGAGAAAGTGCTCTGTGCCAAGAAGGAAGTTATAAACTTAAAGAAGGTTTTTTACATGGGAAACAAGTTTGGAAGAAGAGGGGCAGATTCACTGCAATCAATTCTTTAATGAATAAGAGAAAAAGCACAGTACATCAGAGCTGGAGGCAGTAGGCTGCAGTTCCACTGCTTGCTCACCTGAAGGACTCCCTGATGGGGGCTGGACAAGTCAATTCTTTCCACTCCTGGTTGTTCTCTGAAGACTATAAATCCTTGGGACAGCACTCACCATTTATTCTGAACAAAGCCTCAAAGCACAACAGTTTAATTTGAGGAAGAGATGAATCATCAAATCATTTGGTGGTACCTATTTTTCACCGACTGCAAAAATGCCTTTGTAACAATATAATATTTACAAACTCAAATTATAGTTGGAGGGGGGAAAAGAAGAATACAGCAAGATTAATACTATCCAAATAGACTTCAGAAAGAAGCCACAAAGATGATGAGCTATGCAGGGCTGTGATCAGTAGCATAAAGTCCATCCAGATAGCGGTCCCTACTTGTGTGCCCAAGGGATCAATACTGGGTCCAATACTCTTGTCATTTTCATCAATGACCTGGATGATGGACAGAGTGCACCCTCAGCTAGTTTGCCATGATAAAAACTAAAAGGAGGTTTGTGCTGACTTCAGAGTGACTTAAACAGGCTTGAAAACAGTTCAGCAAAGGCAAATGCACTATCACAGAATCACTAGGTTGGAAGAGACCTTCAAAATCATCGAGTCCAACCCATGCCCTAACACCTCCATTAGACCATGGCACCAAGTACCATATCCAGTCTTTTTTTTTAACACATCCAGGGATGGTGACTCCACCACCTCCCTGGGCAGACCATTCCAGTACTTTATCACTCTTCCCGTGAAAAACCTTTTCCTAATATCCAGTCTAATTTTCCCTTGAGACTGTGTCCTCTTGTTTTGTTGGTTGCTGCCTGGTGAAAGAGACCAACCCCCACCTGACTACAACCACCTTCCAGGAAGGTGTAGAGAGTGATAAGGTTACCCCTGAGTCTCCTTTTCTCCAGTATCTCCAATATCCTGCTCCTGGGAAGGAAGAACCCCAGGCACCAGCACATGCTAGGGCAGACTGGAAAGAAACTCAGTGGAAAAGGCTCTAGGGTCCGAAATGGACATTCAGCTGAGCCATCCATGGACCCCTGCAGCACAGGCCAGTAGACCTTGGCCATCAGGGGAAGCATTCCCAGCAGGTTGAGGGAGATGATCCTTCCCATCTGCTCAGCCCTGGTGAGACATCTGGGGTGCTGTGTCCAGTTCTGGGCTCCTCAGGATGAGACATAGACCAACTGCAGTTTAGGACAGGCCACAAAGATGGCTGGGGACTGGAGTATCTGTCATGCTGAGAGAGCTCGAGAAGACTCAGAGGGATATTACCCATGGGCATGAAGATTTTGGAAATTCAGCTTACATATATGACAAAATAGCTTTTATGTCTGCTTGCTTTCAAACTCTGAGGAAGGACAAACTTCACAACAGGCTGTCAAGAGAAGCTGTAGAGCCTCCACCCTTGGAGACAATTAAAACTCATGAGTGCAACCAGTTCTAACTGCATTGCTTTGAGCAGGAGAATTGAACCAGAGACCTCTAGATATTTCTTCCCAAGCTCAGCAATTCAATGATTCTATGACTGGAAAAGATGTCTTAATAAGTTAGAATACAGTAAAGAAAAATAACAAAAAGAAATGCCAAACATTAATTTCAGTCATATAAAACATTATTGGTCCTTTTTTTTTACAGGACCAAGATCAAAGTTCTATTAATTGCTAAAATACCAGAATATAAGTAAACCAAGTTTGGCTTGAGTAAAATACATGTTTCTAGAAACAAACAACCATAGTGTGAAATCTCACAGAAGGAGATTTTTTGTGTTTCAAAAGCATTTATTTTCATTCTGCATTCATCTTTTTGTTAGTTATTAAAAACGTTAAAAGCAATTATACAGAGGATGATATAATTCTCAAAGGATTCAGCCTAAATGCTTTTTCAAATGCAAACAAGACACGACTCACAATAGGTGCAAAATCTTTGGTTAACAGCCACAGACTATATTTATTTTAGACACACTCACTGAATGTCAAAAATGTAACAGAAATTGTTTCAAAAAAAACTAACATGGGTAAGCCAGTCTGAAAATATTTTGTTACACAAACTGTGCTTAGATTTGCATCTGCAGCTCAATATGGTAAGCAAATACAAAAATACAGAACTGTCAAAGGACAAAAAGGAAACAAAGCCAAGGACTGAATAACACTGAACTGCAATGTCAAGAGGACTTGAAAATAGAGGCCGAGAGAATTCATTTTGTTCAACACAGAAACACAGCAGAAAGAAATGCAAACTAAAAAGCACCTTAGTACTCTGACCATGAATGTCCTATTTTTAAAGTTGCATTTCAATTAAAAAAAAAAAAAAGTGCTGCAGCCATCAAGAGCAAGCTCAGTAAATTCTCCTTAATAACAATATAACCAGAATTGCATCTAGATGGACTGCTGAAGACTCCTTCTCTGCAAGATATTGCAAAGAACACTATTTCTTGAAGTATTTCCCTGAAAAACCTAAAAATTTCCATTTGCCACAGTTACACATTTATACCAGAAAACAGTTCAAAATAATACAAGTTTAATGAATGGAACAGTGGCAACTTTGAGGTAACTGTTAAGGTGACAATTCAGTAAGAGTAAGTTCAATTTATGCTTACCTAATTATTTTAAATTACCCAGTGTATTTTATGCTATGTATAACAATCACAGTATCAGGTCCCAGCAGGAAATCTGCACACTTTGTAAGAAGTTTACTCTGCCTTAGAAGGAAGATGTTTATATGATTCTCAAGAGTCTCTAAACAACTACTTAAAAACCTGCAACTTGTGTTTTAAAGACCTCCTCCATATTTTATCATTAGAATATACTCAAGGGGACTGCAAAAAAAATTATCCTTCTTTTCAAGGGAAGTCTGAGTCCACGATGCTAGAGAGCCTTAATGTATCCACACAGATACAGAGCTTGTGGTGTATATGCACAAAGTCACAAAGTCCTTAGTCATAAAACACCAACCAAATAATGTTCATTGGTAGCATAATACAACAGGTTTTTTTTACTGACCAACAGATTCAGTTAGCTAGTAGTCTAATAAACTTTTTTTACAAATAATCTTTCTTCAATTCTTACACTTAAAGAGGTCAGGAGTCTTTAAACCACGTCCCAGCCCTTCAGCAAGTAGAAGATTCCACACAAAAAAATGTTCTTGCCAAAGTCCTGAGAGTTAGAAACACTCAACAAACTGACAATTGCACTACTGAAACTTCTCAGTGGGAAAGCTGAATTCACAATGGTTTCACAAATCCAGCTCTCCACCTGGGACTCAGCATAACCCAGTTCATAGTGAATGATCCCATTTCTGTAATGGACAACCACTCCTCCAGGGAGATTTCTAGGCAGCTGGCTAAATGAGCTATATGATCACCCCAGCACAACTGAAACTTTGCCCATTCCACTGCTGTCCTTTAAAGGGGAAGGAGGCCAGGGTCTTCTCTCCTCCTCTCTCACCAAAAGGTCATGTGGAAATCCAAGTCTATTCTCACAGCCTCCTTTCTCAAGCACTGCTTTGGAAGCACGAGGAAGATCAGGGACACTACTGTGGACTTAAAGACATGCTAATTAGCTTTTAAAACAGACCTTCAAATTCCTGGATGTGTCCTCACACTATTAAATGATCTTGATAAACAAAATTCACTAAACACATATAAACATTTCACTTGCTGGCCTCTACAATTTTCCTTGGTAAAACTTTCCAAACCATAGTTTTGCTACACTTATTTTTTGTTCACAGACACCAGACACACATCAACTTTTGAACAATGCTGTAACTCAAACATGGTAAGGGTGGCACAGCACAGGAGCAGCTGTGGATGCACAGAAGCCGAGTTTCTGATGCCCTATTCTGGACAAAGGTGAAGGCCATCATGCAAGGACAAAACCTGTGAGCCACACAAGTGGCCCAAAGATCCATTTCCTTCAAAAAGTATCAATTGCATCACCCTAAGGGATCTCCTCTTGAGATTCACAATTATTACTGAAATTGCTGAGGCTTCTTCGTCCAAAAGACTAATTTATGCCATGACAAATTCTAGCAGTAAATATGTAAGATATCAAATCACATGAACTATTAATACATATAGAAGTAGACAATAAGCTTACATAAACATACAAAATCCTCTCTGTTTAGGGTTACATTATCTTTACAAGTAAGCTTCGTCTAAATCAGATTGGATCATTTTACAAAAGTATAAAATATCCTGTGAAATACAATTTAAAAGAAAAATGTATTTGAGACATTACAATGGTTCTTCAAGTTATAGAAGATTTCCTTTATCTCCAAATACTCATAACATGTTCAAAATATATTCTGAATTCTATTTCTCACAGTGTTTGATATAAAAAACAAACCAGAAGGTTGCCCTAAAGATAAATGAAACATCTGGTGAAACATGTAATAAGCTTCAGGCTCACATCTGCTACTGAAGTTAGTATTCCCGCACCATAGCTACAAGCTCTATGCAAAGCTCTACAAGAATAACTGAGAACAGGCAGGATTATAGGAACACATTCCTCAATCTAAATTGATATTTCCTCTTCCATCTGAATCAACATTATGCTTCCATATGTATGCGCTAATGCCCAGCACTAACCCTCAGTGGAAAATAATTTCTAAAAGTAAACTCATTTAAAACCTATCCTATTATTTTATATCGTAAGGGGGTTTAGGCAGTTTTAAACAGATGCAACCATTTATCTAGGCATATTTATATACATAAATATATATAAATAAAGCTGGATATATACATATATATATATATATATATATATATAGTTTCAGTAGTTTTAGAGTGCAAGCAAACTTAATTCATCCATTTGTCATTACATTTGACAGAACTTACTGTCAAAATAACAAAGAGTAGACAGTAGACGGCACAGTTACTGCAATTATATAGAAGTGAAGCCCTAAGCATTTTCAAGCAGTAACTGATAACACTGAATGTAAGATATTTCCTAAGGAACAAACTATGTGTAACTTACATTCCTGTTTCTATAAGGAGATTGCTCAATATTTATCCATTTTTACCCATTCACTCCTAAACCTTCAATTTCTTCCATAAACAATGACAGCAAAATGTTTATATTTAATGCCAACATAAATTGCTTTGTATTTGTGACATTTTAAAAAGACCTTTTTGTGCCATGGAGAGTTTAGAAAAAAGCAGATATCTGCACTGCAGGGAAAAAACGCACTTACATTTTGCAACAGCTGTGAAAGATCAGTCCTCCGGAGAAACCGAAATGAACGGCAAACTGGGAAGTGTTTAGGAAATAAAATGTTTCCATCACCTCATACTATCATTCACTTACATTAGTACTGACGAAAGAGAGACTGGATTTTATACAGTGTTATAAATGGTAGGAACATTGCAGGCAGTGGAAACAGAACTGATCACTAAACAACATTTGATGACCAACAAAATTGGTCACTAAACAATTCTAACATCAAACCTGGGACAAAAAAAGCATAAACACCCAAGCGAGCATCTGGTTAGTCAGAAGATGATGAAGTGATATCCACATCAAACTTATTTTTCTTGGATAAAAATTTCATAGTAGAACTGAAAGTGATTAAGATGTTTAATCAGAGGAACATGGAAACTCTTTCAAAAAATAGATTACTTGGTAACACCAACTGTGCTGCAGAAAACTCCCTCAGTACAGTGCACTTTTCTCCCACTTAAATTTGCAAAAATTCATTAATAATAATAATAATAATAGACAACGAGTGTGGGTTTTTTAATGCAAGACATGGGAGAAAAACAGGGAAGAGATAAATGTAATGTGATCACCCAGGGAAGAGAAATGAAGGACTGCCACAGAAAATGCACCACTAAGGTCATGATGTAAATCATGAGCAATACCAAGAATCTATCCTGCAGAAATAGAATTGGAATAGAATATGCAACCTAGCATACCAAATTATTGTTATTTGTCTCCTGCTCCTTGACACCCTGCAGAAAAGGGGTGAAAGGTTGCAAGAGAAGAATGGACAAAGAAGGACCGCTTCTGACACAAGGAGAATCAAGGCATGGAGGGGGCACTTGCATTTGTTCAGATTTAAGAAAAAACAAGCAAGCCTCAGCTTCTCTCCCAAATAACTGTTGCAAATAATCCACCTTGCAATTTAACTGTGGAATACTCTGAAGACAAGTGTGATGAAAAAGTTTTTTAGAACTCAAAGCAGCTGTAGGGAAAAAAGCCCACCCTATAACCCCAAACAAACCAAAGCAATACAACCAACCAAAATGTTAATCTGATGCAGAGAGCCCTATGAAGCTTCCCTGCTAGGGCCTAGAAATCATTATCTATTTACACTGCCTTGTACATAATAGAGCAGTTTGGATGAATCTCAAGTATCATCTAAATGCTCAAGTAACCTGTCTGTTTTTGTGAGCTCAAATTTAGTTCTTCCCTTAATGAGTCATGACAGCTGCTCAGCTTTTTTTACAAGTCTGCAGCTGTGACACAGGTAATATTTTGCTCAGGCCTATTTCAGAATCACTGTATCTGACATTATCTGCATATTTAGCCAAGAATATAACAAGTCACCACAATAATGTTTACAGCTCTTGGTAATTTTATGATAAAATAAACTATGTGCTGTGTTAACAAACAAAGTAAAGAAGCCGGGAACAAAATTAGACTGTTTCATGCCACACTCAATCCTTTACCCTTCATCTGCTGCTGAAATGGGTGGTCCATACCCAATCCTCTTCTTCCTCCAGCTACATGAGCTTGATCAATTTGGATTCACTCTCCAGCAGATCAACAAGCTGATCTGACTCGCTCTGTGGCCATGCAAGCCCTAGATTCTGAACAGGCAGCCAAATGCACAGAGGAACAGTTGGGACTGCTCCCATCCCTCAGTTGACAAATTGAATCATGCACATTATGAAAGTTCAACTACAGGAAAAAAAAAAAAAAAATCACTCCTTCTAGAATTAAGAGCACTGTAATTAGAAATACCCAATCATTTTTTTCATTTTTTTTTCCTGCAATTCATCATTTTAAAAACCTGTCCTAAAAATATCAAAGAAGGGATAAATTACATATTACAGTTAATTTACCATTCTTGAAGCCATCCAACTTAATCAATACACTGTTGCTTTCAGGTCACAATATAAATGTCTTGGTTATCTAAGATTTGCTTTGCCAGGGGTGCTAAAATTACAAAATTTAACAGCCAAGAACATATTTAAATTAAACTCTACCTAAAAAGGTCTTCCTGCAGCAATAATCATTTGCTTCAGAAACAGCAGAGCAATGAAATGGTCTGCTCCCCAGCAAAGACTGCCCTAACAAGAGCTATAACAGATTAGGAAAAACGCCAGCAAGACACATAAGTAACATTTAAATAATTTAAATATCCAGAACTTACAGAATTGATCAAATAATGCATATGTACAGCCTTACTTTGTTTCTTACAGTTGTGAAACTGAAAAAATATTGTAAAACTAAAAGCAAGAGCCCTGTGTCATTAACTGGAAACTTGAATTCACAGAATTTACAATGTGAAGGAGAAATCCACAGTCAAGAGTGCCTTACATACCCACACAGGATTTATGCAGCAAGCTATTAAAAAGGAGCATCAGAAATCCAAAACACAAATCTTCTCTTAACAAAAAAAGAAATTAACAAAACCAGCAACTAAACCACTCACTTCCACTTGGAAAGCTGTCTAAAGAGTAAGCATTTGCTTTGTCATCTAAAACAGGCATTTGAGGGGGCACCATGTATCAATACAAGAAGTATTCTAATGATTAAAGGTCCAAATCAGTTTCAAACAGGAAACCATGCAATAGAACAGTGCATTAATAGTCAAGGTCTTCAGGCTTCTGGTGTTAGAATTACTGATTTGAGTATTTTTATGTAAAATTAAATTAGGAAATAGTTTCTGAAAGTTCTATCACCAAGCAGAGTCGCAAGACTTGAAAGCGTTGACCTATCTTGCTTTAAGTCATTCTGCAGTCTTCTCTCTATCCTGCAGTTCAGGAGGGAGGGAAGGAAAGGGAGGGAAGGGAAGGAAGGGAAGGGAGGGAAGGGAGGGAAGGGATTCTATTCTTGGCAGACCAGCAAAATAGCAGACTAACTAAAAGGCTTGAATACCAGATCAAGTCCCCAAATTGAGTTTGATCCTTCAGACTGGATCTCAACAGGATGTTCCCACAGCACCAGTTAACACCTCCTCACCCTTTCTAGGCAAGTGACATGCTTAGGCACCTTCCTCTTCCATGAATTAAGGTTCATGGAACCTTCACCAGCTCAGGCTTTATACAGACCACTGAATCACCTTTTACTCATTTCGCAAAACCTCTCAACATGGTTTCTGAGTAGAACAGCTGATAAAAACTAGCCAGTGTATTTTCTTCTAATTATCCCCAGCTGCCTTTCTCCCTTGGTTTTATGTTCCCTACTGCCCATTTTCATTTCAATCCAAGCAAGCTTTACTTTGCATAGAAAATCCCACTGTGCAACACATCTGCTCTTTCTGATATGTAAAGCTCACTAAATGTACTGCTTACAATCAATGTGGGGTATCCTCCCAAGTTATCTCCTAGACACATTCTTAAAAGAAATCAACTGCAACTTGAAACAGCCATTCCTATGCACAGGATCCACAAAGCAACACATAAACAATCCAGTCTCTTTGGTATCTTCCTGTTTAAAAATCATTATAACTGGCCTTCCTTTAGCTTTGATCTGCATATTGATAATTTCTTCATATCAATTCACAAAGACAATACAGATTCAACCTCCTATTCAACTGCTTTAATACACTAATAAAGAAGGCTGGAGGGGAAAGGAAACACTGCTGTTGTCACAACAAATATAAGTTTCTCTCTACTTTTAAGCTTTTATCTACGTTTCCATTTTCTGCATGTAAATATTCCTTCAATACTAAAGGTTCATTTCCATTTTGCTATTCTCACACTTCCCATCACCTTTTGGCATAATTTCAGCTACATTTTTTACAAAAAGCACAAACACTGCCGACTTTGCTTATGAAGAGTTGTCAAAAACCAGCTGCAAATCATTCTCACTTTTCTTTGAGGAATGACTCCTCTGTCAGGATGCTCGAGAAAGCTTGATAAAAATCTATTAATTTATCAGGTCTATTTTATTGCTAACACTCAAGTTACTAACACTTCCAAGCTAGTGAGCATGGCAGTTGGTGCATTACACAAATCAACATGACCGCACTTTGGTTTACAGGTACCTTGACAGAAATAAGCAAATGTACAGCAACCCCTCTGGGGCCACTATTCTAGTGCTGGTTTTACCTGCTACACTGAATGGATGCTGCAGCGAGGACAACACTTTACTAGGAACTGAAGAACCCATTTACAACTTGAGTCACTTAAATACAATTTATGGGAAAAGACTGAGTTCCATGAAAAAGTAGTGAGTAGCTTACAAATTACTCTAAAAATCCTCTGAGATACCCAACTTCTAGGCACATTAAAAACCATCGGAGAAAACATGCTTAACAGAGACAGTTCATTAAACTGAGTATTTGAAAGGCTGAGGTACTGCAGGAATCCAAACACCAGAACGATTTTTTAAAAACTGTTTCAGCATATAGTTAAAACCAAAACAAAACACTCAGGGATATAGGCCCCTCCATCTCACCACAACACTGAGTGCAATTACAGTTTAAAATCTGCTTAAACAAAGAACTCATGAAAGGTTTTGCAAAAAATCAGACCACATTAGCTAAAGCACAAGAAAAACTTGATTAAGAGCATGTACATTTTTGTAAAACAAATGCGTTATCCTAAAAGTTTATACATTGGAAGTAGTTCCTGTGTCTAGCAAAATGGAAGATATCTCACCTTATCATCTCTTTACTTGCATATTTCTGTGAGGGTGTAACACAGTACTGCCTTATAAACTTGGAATGAAAAATATCATCTCCTCCAGTAAATACTTTCAACATTTAACAGGTTGAAACATTTAACGCAATTGAGTTTTACCATTTGTTGTTTAATTCTGATCATTGTTGCGCTTTTTTTTACGGCCAGATAACAGGTACCTTCTCATCCTAGGGGGAAATGTCAATTGAGATTTCCCCTGCCACCAAATTAGCTACTCTCTAAGAGAGAGAGAGTAAAATTACAATTTTATAAATGCAAAGTAAGAACTAGGGAGATTTGTTTCAATATAATAAATTTGGCCATTGAAATATTAAGGGACATTCTCAAGCTTCTACCCCACCCGTTTTCCACTTTGTAAACTGTTCTCTTCATCTGCAACAGCCCACACTAACACAGCTGCTACCAAGAAACTCAAAAAATCAGAAGAACCAGAAAAATCTGCATGTTACCTTCATGCTATTTAAAACAGCCATAAAAGGCATCTGAAAAACAGTAGGATTCCTTGTGCCTGTAGTGTTAAGTGTGATGAGATGATGGTCAATATTCCATTTGCCATTGTCCTTTTCCTCAATTAGGTGAGACTAGTGGAATTTTCAGAACTGGGTAAAGTAGCTGGCTTATTCTAAAGAAATGCCTAAAATCCTGCTTTAATTTGCCCATTGCATGGAACAGTGAAATTACCAGATTTCATCTTTAGTGGAATTGTATAAAAAAGTAATTGAAAATCTGTTGGGTTTGTTTGGATTTTTTCCCATTGGTAATAACTGACTGATACAAATTACATGGAAAAAAATTAGGAACCATTAATTGCACTTAGAAAAACAACATGTTAAAATATTTCTAAAGACTTTACTTTTCCTCTTTTTCAGCATCACAGTAAGAACCACAAGCTTTATTTATTTTGGAATGACTTAAAATCCATTTTTCTCTAGCTGGCTATAATATTGTCCAGTCTTCTAATAAATGTGAAGTATCTTTTTTTCAATAACAAATTACACCATCTATTAACAAGTCAGCTGTTTCTCTTTCTTTTTCAACTACCATGAAGGCCATCCAGCTATAGTAATTTACTGAAATGTATCATTTATTTACTTCTAAAGAAAACAATACACCTACGATAAGCAGCAGAGCAGATTGCATACACTGTGACTCTTGTAACTGTTCAGGTCTTGTTCCCCACTTGGTTTTACAGCAACACATTTAAAATATCTCAAAGAAAATTTTTAGAAGGCATGTTTCTGTTGGGAAGGAGGGAGAGCACTGTTTACGTGCCCAGTTTTCAGACTAATTATGTTTAAAATAAAATCTAGCCTGAAACAACAGAATACCAGTAAGTATGGTGTGCCAAAAACGTATACTACCATCTGACAGCACCTCAAACAGATTCTAGTCATTAACTTCATATGTGTCCTGACGTGACAATATTTTGTATATTTTCTTAAGCAAGTGAACTGTTTAATCTTGTTTTCTTGAGTATGTTTGAAGCAAACATCTTTCCTGGTATGCAGATAGATCACCTTTCAGAATATGTACAGAATACACTAAGTTTTTGTAATCTGTACTTTACATGTGGTTTTTGTGAAATACTGTCTACCATGATGGAATACACAATGATAAAGTACTTCTAGTAATTTATAAAAAGCATACAAACATGTTCCTCTGACAAAAAGGGAGCAATCTGATACGGTTTGGCCCCTCACATGAAGATCTACCTAAAGCTCAAATAATTATAGATTTCCTATCCAGTTCCTTCATTTTTAAAAAAGTAAAGCCATGGTTTCATATGTAGAGGATTAGTCCATGAAAGCCTGAGGAAAGAAAAAGCTTAAAAAACTTTTTTTTTTTAACAGAAGACACAAACTGAAAATAGAAATTACTATTAAAATACAAACCACCACGTTCTAGAATAGATGCCCACATTTTCATTTTGTAGTGTTTTGTAGTGTTATCAGATTAGGTGGCACAAGGCAAAGATTACTATCCTCTTTTCATAAAAAACATAGGTTATTACCAATTTATGGTGATATATATTCTTTAATGTCAGATGTTCAGCAATTGTGTGTCTGGGAGCCACAGAAAAGCCTACATGAAACACCTTATCTGCATTTCTGGCATGACTAAGGGAACATATATTAGGTTTCCATATGGAAGTTCTCTCTTACATTAACAGCAGGAGTTATTTTTAAAAATGACACATTTCCCTCAGTGTCAAAAACTTGCAGGCCTCAGGGTCTCTTGTGGAGGTAAAATAATCACTTAGCACACAGTTCATCAATTTTCTCAAACGCCGGGTTTTATACATTGAATCAAATCCTTTGATTTTTACAATGCAAAAAATAAATTTACCCATTTCAGCCTTATCTTTACAGAAAGAGACTATACTAAAAGACAACACTCTGCCTTTTAATTTCTACTTCCCATCACCACTTCACTCACAATAACATGGAATTACAACTCCCACTACAGTAAATACACTGTTTCTTCATGTATAAATTCTTTCTCCCTCCACTTTTAGCCAATTTAATGCCCTATTTCTTTCTATTGTCCCTGCTGCTTAAGCTTTGCCTGTTTACTCATGCAATTCTCACTGAGTAAACACAAAACTAGTAAATTACCATCTTATAAACATAAAAGTGGTACGCTATCATCTTCTGCATTTCTCACTGATACGTTTTTTGCCAATCCTTCTTTGCCTATTTACCACTGGGGACTAGGGCTATTTCACCTAATTTTTTCTCAAAAAAGATTATAAAGACATTATTTTCCCTGTTAAAACTGTAAATAAACACTACCTCTTAGTCCATTTAGGATTTAAAATTAGGACCCCACTTGGCTTGTTCAAGTCCCAGGATGTAATTGGCACATCTCTATTCCTTAGCAGAATGGACCTAATACTATTTCACTGTTATGATATCAATTAATTACTCCATAGTATCCATTATACAGAATCTTATGACATCCATTACATTTGTAAAAATTACTTATTACCAACAAATACAAGGACACCTATTTTCACACAGAAAAGTTTCCTAAATAATGAAAATGTATTAATTTTTACAATATAAATTAATAAAATGTAATCTTTAAATCAATATTGAGCTGCAGTGAGAATACTAGTGTTTTACTCTTCTTGGGAGTAAAGTCTAATTAACTTGCACTAAAAGTAGCCAATTCAATTTAAAAAAATAAAAATAAAATCTCTTCCTTTAGGGTTAAATCATTAAATGCTAAAAACTCCATTTCTAGCCCACTGTGAAGGGAAATAGTAAATAGCTGTTTCAATTAGGTCAGCTGGATTATTTTCTGTAAAGACAATAACCCACTGCACGTAAGAGCTACGTTTTCTTGGGCACTATTATTTTATAAACTGTTTTGCAGAAGATGCATACAAAATAGATGTATCTTTCAATGAAACACCAGGCTTTTAAAAGAAGTCTCTTCCTGTTTCTGGGATTTTCTGCATATCTTAAAAATAATTGTGTAGAACAACCAGGAGTCCCTACTACTTAGCAGGATGCCAATTTAAAGGAAGGAAACAACATGTTCTTTTGCCAGATTCCAAATCAACTTGATGTGCAGGCCAGGAACAAAGAACCACCATGCTCTAAGATAACAATTTAATAAAATTTGTGGCATCCGAAGTAGCAATCTTTACCTCAGCATGACATTTGCAGGCATCAAATTTAATAAAATGGCCCCAATAAAAGCTAATCAGAAGTGTTTAAATGGATTGGCAATAAAACAAATTTTATGGCAGCAGAGTCAGTTCTCTTCTGTGTGACAAATGAACTGAGCACTGAAAATGGGTGATGCATCAGTACCATTTCAACAATGAAAAACGCATGCTAGTCTGACAGGAGAGAAATTGCACACAGGAAGAGCACAGAAAGGAGTAAAATACCCAGAACACCATGCACTTTGTACTAACACAGAAGAGAAAAACAACCAAAGGGGTTTGCTTTCCTTCAGGACAACCATAACTTTACCTAGGCTACAGAAACAGGTATTCCAGTAACGTCTGCTCTTTAATTACATGCCAAATCCAGAACAAGTATTCAACTCTAGAAAAGCCACGGTCAGAACGCTTGCAGGTATCCTTACAAAAGACAAATTTTTCTCCACTCTCTACCACGCCAGTTTGAACACTTACCAGCATGAACCTGTGAAATTTGTAACACACAAATTGTGACCCTAATTAACTTTCTTGGAGTTGGACGATGAATTAGACTGAGCTGGTTAATGTTACGTGTATGCTTACATTACAGCAGTTTCACAGACTCTTTTTCCACAGCAGAGGGGCTGGAACTAGGTGATCTTTAAGGTCCTTTCCAACCCAGACCATCCTGTGATTCTACAATTTTTAAAAACAGCATCAGCAGCTGCACTTGGCTCAAAACCTCTCAACTTGTTATTTGAGCTTAAAACTGCTAAATTCTTTTCACAGGCAACAAGCAACAGGACAAGAGGAAACGACTCCAAGCTGTGTCACAGAAGGTTCAGGTTCAACATCAGGATGAATTTCTTCACTGCAAGGGTAGTCAGGCAGTGGAATAGGCTTCTCAGGAAAGCAGCGGAGTCACCATGCCTGGAAGCGTTCAAGGATTGCATGGATCTAGCACTACAGGCTATGGTGTTCAGTGAAAGGCTGGACTCAATGACCGTGGAGGTCTTTTCCAACCTTAATGATTCTAAGTTTTCTCCTTGGAAACAATCCATTACCCTTCTCATCACAGCAATCACCTTGCGACACCTAAAAAGTTTCTAAGATTGTCTTCTGTAACAAAGACAAGTTTTGTACATCTGTTTCAAAATACTTCTCTTTAAGAAAATAGGTAAATTACATTCAGCCCTAGCCACTCTTATTGTAAGGAAGAAATACTTTCTAAATGAGATGGAGATCAGAAACAAAAGACAAACAGCAGGTTTAGGGTAAAAAAAAGTAAGTAAAATTAATCTATTTTGAATACTTCACCTCAAGATTTTGCCTTGCAGCATAAGATGCACTACTAAGAAGTAGAAAAAATAGTAGCCTATTAAGAAGTAGGAAAAAACCCTACTTTATCTTGTGAGGCAAAGCATCTGAAGTGAAAGATTAAAGCCAATTACCAGTTCTGTCAAGTCCACAGTACCTTAAGAGAAAATCTCATTTATTTTTTCCTTTTTCTTCTACAAAGCTGAGGTCAAAAAATGTGTTCTGCTTACTGAGTACATGACGATTATATTCTTTTTTCTCACTACCTTTGACTGTCCAGTGCCTTGAAACTAGAAGAAAGTCACTACTAATAATTGGGACACGTAATATGGTAATCATGTTTCGTGATGTGGGGAGGTATGTACACAGTGTCCATTTTTATCCTTGCATACCTTAAATCAGAATCTATGTTGTCATAGTTTAAAAAAATTCTTAAGTAGTTCTCCACCTTAATAGTTACTTGAGTCGCCCTCCTGAAGATAGCTTTTCACATATACTACTACAAAGGATACAGCCTAGAGCACTATTTCCCTTAAAACACAAATTTCATTTTCATATGCCTCTTTAACCAATTACTTGAGGTATCCTTTCCTAGGACATACTTAATCTCTACATACTCCTGTTTCCATAACCAGTGTGGACAAGCAGGAATTTTACAGACATGGTTAAAATAATAAAAAAAAAAGCTCTGGTTATTTAATTCATAACATGAACAAAAAGACCAATAGGAAGGAACTAGAAGTTTACTTTGGGTAACAGAGAAGTGTGTACATGCACTAAGAGAGAAATGCAATTTTATCTAATGCTCATAAACTCTTACAGAGACAAAGCCATGCCTTCATGGCAGCATTGTTTGTTAGTTACTTTTTAATTCACCCAGAATTGCCCAACCACCACCAGCAAAATGCATATTTAGCTTCAAGCGTGGCAACTCAGGTACTACAGGATTACTGGTTTATGATTTCTCTAAGTGACAAAAACAAATGGGAACATATGAAAAATGTATTTTGACACCTGTATTTTAAAAAGAGTGGGAAGAAAGTCAAGACTTCAACTATATTCATGGTAAAACTCTGCTCTTCGGCATTTAAAAGAGACAGACAATCTGCAGTGTTTATAACTCAAGTAAAAGATCTTGATTTCCCTTTTCAACAGCAGCCACCTGTAAGACCACAGTTCAAAGGGCCACAAGGAAAAAAAAGCACAGGGAAGGAACTCACACACCTGAAGAGCGGGAGGAACAAAGAGAGCGAGAATCAATTATGGCCTTTTGTATAGGGAAATGAAGTGTTGTGATGCAAGACATTCCAAAATTAGTAGGAGATGAACTTCAAACATTTCTGCCACAATGACACAGGCATCCCAAAAAAAGTCACTTCAATTCTTCTATGCATCAGCTTCTTTAACCATAAACTAGTGATAGTTTTTACCTCACAGAGGGGTTATAAGGCAATTAACTGATCATAAAGCATGCCAAGATCGTCAAATGAAAGGTGCTATGCAAGTGTAGGGTATTAATCTCACACTCCACATACAAATCATTCTCTTATCCCACCTTTTACCTAGTGTTGGCAGCTTTACAACCATTAAAACTCTCTACTACACACATTGGCTCAATTCCTTGCAGCAGACATCTCAGACACAGTGCACTTTTGTGGTTCAGCTACCTACTCTTTCCTACATAAAACAGGGCATTTGGTTCAAGACATCTGCAGCTTCAGGTAGACTGCCCAAACACATAGCCTGCAAGCTGGATACAGAATGTGTTTTTGGCTACAGTACTACAAGAGCCATGAAACTTCTGTCAGCTGCATGTAACATGCTGCTAGATACCATCTAATGAGCATGGAAGCTGTAATGTAGAAGCAGCAAAAAGACCACCGGCCACCCTTGCAAATTTAACTTTTAACTGCATATTTTTCAAAACATGCATTAGTTCAATTACCAGTCAGAATGCTTATACTTCATTCATCATAATGTTACTTAAATAACATAGTAAATGGGGATTCCTTCTAAATTAATGAAACAATTTTGAGATTGGAACAGACAGTAACATAAGCACTGGAAAATTCATACTCAGGATCACTGGTGATACAGATCCAGCAGAGGTGGCGGAAAGGACAGTGCAGCAAAGAGATAGTGGTTTTATCAGCCTGGTCTGCAGGTCAGAAGATCAAGTAGAAAAAAGGTTTCCAAGCAGGAAGTGCAGGGGGAAAAGAGCAGCAGTGCAAGCAAGGGCAGATCTGTTCTATGTTAACAGGACAAGCTGGGGGAAGGAAAGAAAAAGATCAAGGCAAGAGACAAGAGAATTATAAATCAAATGTAACCTTAATGCCATAATCTGGACAGGGAATGGGAAAGACTTTAAAAAAGAGGTGACAGTAAAAATTGATTTACCATAGAGTGATATTCCAAACAAAAAGATGGAATAAGACACCAAACACTTCAGAAAGCTAAAGAAAATACAGTATTTGCAAGGTTTCGGATAGAACAGAAGAACAGTTTTGGAGTCTGCACGTGTGGATGACATGATGACAACACAGCCATTTCAAAGACAGCCTGGGACACTACGAAGGAAATGCAAAACAAGCCATAATGATGATCAAAGTTACACAGCACTGGCTAAATCCATTTTAGTCCTGCATTCACTATAGCTTCAAGTTATGATTTAGTAGTATAAACAAAGTCTTTTTTTTTCCCTTCCATAGCACAGAAGTGCTTTGCAGTTCCCTGAGCCTGAAACCAACATCCTTTTCTATTCTTTTCTTCCAAGTCTCTTTTGAGTAACTTTCTCTTTTCATAGAGTGAAAAAGATCAATAGCAATTTATAGCATTAGCAATAGCATTTTATAGATGTCCAGTGTGCTATACACCACTTTTCTACAAAAAGAAGCAGACATATACCTTTACATGAGTTCTCACAGGAGAAAAGCATCCTAGGAAGAAAAGTATCAACAGGATTTCTAAAGAGTTAATACTTTTTAAATTACAAGACTACTGATGTGTTTAAAAACACCTGATCAAGTATGTTCTTCATGTCATTCTATATTAATTCTGCACCTATGTAACAAAAAGTGCGGAGGCCAGGGTGGTCTTAAATTGCAAGAGTTTGAATGTATATATAGACAAAACATATTTAGTATTAGTATAAATTTCATTAAACTTCTAGTTATTCATCCATGTCTATAATTCTTTAATCGCTTTTAGGCACAACTTGATAAAATGAGAATGGTGGCCTTGTGTTAACCAAGATATGACAGTGATCTTTGAGACTGGAAGGTGTATTAATTCAACACTTTACAGAATTACAGAAGCTGAGTTGGAAAGGACCCACAAGGATCCAATTCCTGGCCTTGCACAGCACATCACCAAGAACTCCATCCTGTGACTCAGAGTATTGTCCAAACACTTCTCAAACTGTCAGTGCTGTCACCACTTCCCTGGGCAGCATGTTCAGTGCCCAAACACCTTCTGGATGAAGAACTTTTCTCCTGATATCCAACCTAAGCCTCCCCTGATACAACTTCAGGCTGTTCCCTCAGGTCCTGTCACTGGTCACCACAGAGAAAAGATCAGGGTCTGGCCCTCCTCCTCCCCTCAAGAGGAAATTGTGGCCTGCAATGAGGTCTCTCTTCAGTCTCTTCTTCCCCCAGCCAAGTGACCTCATCCACTCCTCATATGGCTTCCCCTCAAAGCCCCTCAACACTTTCTTTGCCCTCCTTCAGATGTTCTCTAATAGCTTAGTATCTTTTTCATACTGTGGAACCCAACACTGCTCCCAGCACTTGAGGTGGGGCCACCTCAGCTCAGAGCAGAGCAGGACAATCCCTCCCTTGCCTGGCTGGTGATGCTGTGCCTGATGCCCCCCAGGACAGGGTTGGCCCTCCTGGCTGCCAGGGCACTGCTAACATTTGGTCCACTTGTCATTGACTAGGACCCCCATTTCCCCTTCCATGGCACTGCTCTCCAGCCTCTCATTCCCCAGTCTTTGCATACATTCATGGATGCTCCATCCCAAGTGCAGAACTTGACACTTCCCCTTACTGAACTTCATAGTGCTTGGGATTACCCAGTCCAGTGATTTGTCAAGACCTCTCTGCAGGGTCTCCCTGCCTCTGAGGGAGTCAACAGCTCCTCCCAGTTTTGTATCATCCTGCAAACTTGCTCAATGTCCCTTGCAGTCCTGTGTCTCAGTTATTTATGAAGATGAACAGCACACAGCCCGAGATGAAGCCCTGCAGAACCCCATGAGTGACAGGTTGCCAGTCTGATGTCACCTCATTCACTATAACCCATTGTGCCTGACCCATCAGCCAGTTGCTCACCCATCCCATGTGTTTAACTAGCTGTGTGCTGTCCAGAAGGATCTTCTGAGAGACAGTACTAAAAGATTTACTGAAATCTAAAAACTCTACATTAACTTCCCTTGATCACCTAGGTGGGTTACCTTGACATGAAAGGAAATCAGGTTTGATATCAGGACTTTCCTCTCATGAAGCCATGCTGGATGTAACCTACGACTGCACTGTCTTTCAGGTGTTTTTCAGTACCTCTCAGAATATTTTCTTTAATTTTGCCAGGCACTGAAGTGAGACTGACAGGTTCTGGGCTCCTCCTTCCTGCCCTTCTTGAAAATCGGAACAATGTTTGCCAGCTTCCAGTTAGGTGGGACCTCTCTGGATTCCTAAGACAGCTCAAAACTCAAGAGAGGTTCTGCAGTGACATCAGCCAGCTCCTTGGGGATCCTTGGATGAACATCACCAGGCCCCCCAGGTTTTTAGGGACACAGCTGGAGCAGCAAATCCTGCACAGTTTCAGCGTCAAATAGGAGTTGATCATTCTCTCAGTTAACGTCCTCTAGCTCAGGGCACCCCTGGAAGCCTCCTCCATGTTGAAGACAGAAGCAAAGAATGCATTAAACACCTCTGTCACTTCACCTGTTTGTGAGGTGACCATCCTCATCCAGTAACAGGACAACTTTATTTCTACACTGCCCTTGATGCTAATGGATTTGAATTAACCGTTTATTGTGTCCCGAAGTTCTGCCCAGCTTCAACTCCAACTGAGCTTTGACCACACAAATTCTCTCCTTACAGAAGCAAGCAGCACCTCTGTATTCTTCCCATGTGCTTCCAGTGGGCATGGGCCTTCCTTTTTTACCTTATTTCCAAGAGAAGATCCCTGCTCAGCCAAGCTGGCCTTCTTCCTCCCCTGCGTGAATTCCAACATTTGAGAACTGCCCGCTCCTGTGCCCTTAGGAGGTGGTACTTAAAATGTGACCAGCAGTGATGGACCCTAGCACCTGCAAAAAAAATTTTCTCAGGGGACTTCACTCACTAATTCCCTGAGCAGCCTGAAGTCTGCTCTCCTCATGTCCAGAGCTGGGGTTTTGCTGGCACTTTTCTTCCTGTCAACAGAGATTTTAAACTTTATCACTTCTTGGTCAATGTGGCCAAGACAGCCACCAATCTCCATTCTGTTCATGAGATCCTCTCTGTTGACAAACTGCAAATGAAGGCAGGAATCTTTCCCTGTCAGCTCCCTAAGGATCTCTTCCATAAAGCTGTTATCCAGGCTTTTTAGGAATCTTCTGACACAGGTTGTACCAGCTGTGTGATGCTCCCAGTTAATTTCTGGCAAATTAAAGCCCTCCATAAGGACAAGGGCAGTTGACTTGTAAGTGTCCTTAGTTCCTCAAAGAATAAATTCATCAGCATCATCATCCTGGTTGAGAGCTCTACAGCAGAGTCCTACAATGACATCTGCATTATTTGTCTGCCCTTTGATTCTCACACAGAGACACTCAATTGTGCCACTGCCAACTGTGAGCTCCATACATTCCAACAATTGTATTATGTACAATGCCAACTCCCAGCTTCTTCTGCCCTGCCTGTCCCGCCTGAAGAGCCTGTAAGCATCCAACAGTGCACTCCAGACACAAGACTCATCCCACCAGGTTTTGCTAATACCAGTAATGTCAAATCTCTGGGACTGGGACAAAGCCTGAAGCTCCTCTTGCTTGTTCCTCATGTTGCATATATTAGTGTAGAAACATTTCAGGTGTAGTAAAGTGTAGTCATAGGCAACACCTGGTAAAGCAGATTGGGGGATCCACTAGCACTCCTTTCCTCAAGTTTCACCATAGAGCCCAATTACTCATCACTGGCAAGCCCTGTTTGTTTCTTTTTCCATTCCAAGCTAGTTAAAAGCTCTAACAATGAGCCCCATTAGCTCCTGTGCTAGAGCTCTTTTTCCTTCGGAGACAGATGCATCTTGTCAGGTATTAGACTGGGTGTTGAGTAGATCATCCCACAGTACAAAAGCCCAACATTTTTTCACTGACATCAACCTCAGAGTCACACGCTGGTCTGATGGAGCTCCTTATTCCTATCAGTATTATTTTTCATTACCAGAGGATCAAGGAAATTACTACCCACACTCCTAATCCTTCTACCATTCACCCCAGGGCCCTCAAGTCTCTTTTGATTGCCCTCAGACTTCTCTGTTATTTTGTCACCACCACCTTGAACAACTACAGTGGATAATAATCAGAGGGCTTTACTAGACTGGAGAGCTTCCCAGGACTGTCCCTCACCAGAGGCCCTGGGAGACAGCAGACTTCCCTGTGAGTGGGGTCCACTCTGCATATTGGGCCACCTGTCCCCCTTGGAAAGGAGTCTCCTATTGTAACTACCCCACTTCTTCTGTTAACAGAGATCACAATGCGGGGTGGAGGTAGTGCTGTTTTAGGAGACTCCATTATCCTGGAAAGACCTTTGCTCACCTCATCACTTGTCTGGCTTTCCAGTCCCAGAGCCTCACACCTTTGCAGAAGGTGCCAGTCCTACTTGTCAAATTCCAAGGAGGAATATTCCACCCGCTACGTGCAGAAACCTGCTTCCAACCTTCCTCGTGAACAGACCCTTGACTAACAGTCCTTTGACTAATTACCCTGCAAGGTTCTGAATGCACCTGCTTTTCCTCTACAATGGAGTTTTAAGACTCCCCAGAGTCTGGAGACTGCAGTGTCTCTGAAAAGAACCGGTCAATCTCTTGCACCTTTGCTGACATACCATGCAGCCTATTCACTTCCTCCTGTAGCTCCTTCACCTGGTGACACAGCTCTTAAACCACAGCACACCTTCTGGAAAAGAACTGCTGGCCCGAGCCTCGGGGATAAGTATCACTCCTGGCAACCTGTGATCTGGAGAGTTGCAGTAACTGTAACTGTTAGCTGTAATTTTCAGAAACACAGGAATAGGCCTTTACCTGAGCCAAGGATTTCCAATACCTTACTAGGAAGTAAAACCAAAAATGTCTACTTCAGCTAAAGGCCCAGAACATTAGCAACACCTTTCCTAAAAATGGCCTATCCAAAAAGGTGCTCTCAGAATTGACAACCACTATTTTTATCCAAATTTACAATAATTTTATCAATATGTTTCCATACTTCAAACACACATATTTGGCTGAAAGACTTAGAAGTATGGTGGAAGTAACTTAATGAGTTAATGGAGATTGGGAGTGTATATTAATATTATGCTTTGACACTTGAATGTAAGAATTGACCATTAACATTTGCTTCTTTTTCTCAATACCTTTTTAACATTAAGTAGAGTGCCACATTTGAGACCTGATCCAGAAAGAAATAAACCCACTGATGAGAGCGAGAGAGCTGAAAGTCTCTTAAACACACAGGCTAGGTCCAGACAACCCCAGGCAGTGACCATCTGTCCCCATTTATATGGCATTTCCCAGTTCACACCTGTCCAAGTGAGGGCTCGGCTACAGATCTGGCTGGAATTGCTGCTGGCATAAAGCACAGGAGCAGGACCCCAGCCCGGAGCGCACGGAGGCACCAGGTACACACCAGCTGGGCACCAGGTGCACTGACAGCACTTCAGTTCACCAAGGCAGTCCAGCATCTCCTGGGGACACATGATTAAAGAGGTTCACTTAAGCTTTAAAAGTGAGTACAAGTATAGTCACACAATGATGTTTCCTTCTGAAGCAAGGAAAAGTGAAACATGCAGGAAGGTTACAGACAGAGTGCAGGTGCATGGCCTGAAAATACAGACCTACTGCTCTTTCAACTAAGATTGAAGTACTTCCTTGAATGCAAAAAAGTCAGTGGTAAAACTTATTTAAAATTTAATTATTAAACATTATTTGTTCTGAAAGAGAAAATGTGGATGAATGAAAGTTACTTGCTCATATTTAATGAATTTCAATATTAACACTACAATTGCTAAAAAAAAAAATCAAGAAAACAACAGATTTTCCAATAAAAATATATATATATATAAGCTTTAAGTTTTGCATGCAATTTGGAAACCAAAAAACACACCAAAACCAGAAACTTAAAAATGGGGAGGATTTGGCCTATTTCCCCCAAATTTGCTCTATTTCCTACTAAAATTACTCATTCTTATTTTATAAAGTAGCAGACCTTAAAAGACATTTGGGCATAACTCTCTGTTTACCATGTTCATATCAACTACTTTCCTTTATGTTAAAAAGGAAAAAAACTGCAACACATACAACTGAGTAAAATGACAAATAATTTAAAGTAAAACATTATTTCTTCTTTATACTATTCTGACATACCTGAACTATAACCGCAGAGATGTTTTCATGCAAATGTTGGGTTTCCATTTCATAACTGTATATATTTCCAATGAAATCAAACCACCTTCACATCAACCTCTGCACAAATGAAGATTTCCACATATAGGAGGGTGTATGGAAAATATTACTAGTTGATCAAATTACAGTAGTTGAAATGCATCAGTTTCAGTAATTAAAAAGTCTCTTTCAAATTCAGGATAAATAGGATATCAAAATCATAGGGACAGAGCTACAAGTCATCTGATAGCCATTTCCTCCCATTACACAGTGTTTGTAGCAAACATCTGGCTATCGTATCCTTCATGACCTCCCCAGACTTCCACTCAACCTGCCCTACTGTACCACTTCTCTTATGGTGCTTCACCTCAGGACTCACCCTTAATACAAGTTAAACCTGCTGCTTCTTCTTGCAACCATCCCGGACACAGGAAAAATTCTTGGGCAAAACCATTTTTCTTTACAGAGATTTAATCAAATGTCTCTTCACTCTCTCTACACTGAAGAAACTAAAAGCACACAACAGAGACAGTCCTGATTAAGAACTACTGTCACCATTACTATAAATCACTAACTGTTACACAAATGTAATACTAAAAAAGCTGGGGGGGGAGGCAGGGGAGAGGGAATTTTCAGCAGCAAATAACTTGTCAAGAAAAGCAGTGTCGTTCAAGGCTCAATAATATGCTCAAGCATCCAGGACCAAACCAATACCCAGATGCCACCGAACAAGCAGCTCTCTTACCTCTGCCAATCAGCAAAGCCTCAAAGAGTTATAACCTACACAACTCCTATATAGTGATGGCCTTATTTCACATCTGCAAAACTGAATCAAAATTTTATCAACAGAAAGAATAAAAACAGATCTTTCCCCTATTCAAGTTCAGATCGATCAGATTTTATTAATTATTAGCAAGAATGAGCAGGATCAGAGGCTGGATCCAAGTGCTCCTTCTTTCATGTTGAAGTGCCATTTAAATGCAAGAAGAGAAAGCAAAGGGAAATCTTAAGGAGACACAATGTCTGCATTGTGAGTGCATGTGTGCAAAGGGCTGTGCTGGGAACCCAAGGGGGGGTCAGAAGTGCACTGCAGAGCTGTGCACCAGGCCTACAGCCATGCCTCCTTGTGACACCATCTCCTAAGGGACACAGCTGCACCACACCAACACACACCACCTTACAGACACCTCCATCCAAGGTGACAGCACCCCATTCCAGGTAAACTCTGTCTGCTGCCAGCACCCCTGAGTTATTACCACTCTGTCCATGGCATGATGTGTCCCATGTCTGCTGAAAGTCATCTACTGCTCTTTCAGATTACAGGTCTTGTTTAACAGGTGCTTTGGTTCCCAGGTTGACACACTGAACTAGCATTTCTCCCATACCAGTTTCCCATTTGAGTACCGTCTTGATTTTTGCAATTCCTCTTTGTATAGTGTCAGATTAACATCTAAATCACAGTGATGACAAGGAACATTGATGTTGTAAACAGACACCTCTTTAAATAAAGTTGTGATCAAAGCATCGAGTAGCCCAATAAAACCCAGGTGGCTCTAGCTTATCATATGCCATAGTCATTATTTCAAGTGTCCCATTTAATAGATTTCCAGGTGTCAACAAAAGGTTTGTGCCAGTTCTTTCATTTCTGGCTCTGTTTATATATCTGGTGCATTTTGATAAGAGGGTCTAACATTTAAAAAAAAAAAGGTTAAAAAAATACTAATTTTAAAATCAGGCATTTCGCCATAGTTGATCAAACCACAGAAACCAGTGTGTCTTTGTATTGTTCAACATCTACATAAAGCTTAGCTAATTACAGAGGAATACCAAATGACTCATGTTTGCCATAGTTCTCTGTGGGCCAATGTTTAGACAAAATGTCCAAAAAAAATTAAAAATTTAATGTGAACTTTAAGAGATTTAATCTGTAAGTTTCATGTAAAAACACAGTCAAAATTTTTAACTACTTATGGAATTACCTTTAAAATTACTATAAACTCTGACAGTAAGCAGGCAAAGAGAACAAAAAGCTGATTTCACATTTATTCGTCATTTAACTTTGCGCTTTATGTGTCCGAATACATCAATTAATTTTTCACTTGAAACATCATTACAAGAAAAATGCCTTGGAAGATCTGGTCAAATATACAACAGAGCCCTGTGAACAGCAGAAATCTTTTTCAAATGTCATTTTAAAAAGTAAAACTAAGTGCTTAAATTTCTGCATTTAAGGATAGAGGGATGTTTTGATTTTAATTCTACAGTATTGCATCAAAGTAGAATTTTACATGGCACTTCCTCATCCCTCACCCTCTCAGTCATCATTTTAAGTAGTTTCTTGCTTCCCCTCTATGCACGTTATTTTCTGACCCACTATTTCAACTTCTTTTCATACAAAAGGGAAAATTTTTGCATGGAAATCAGGTTTAGATGTCAAATATTTCCAAAATGCTATGACATTTCACCTTCTAAACCCTCACTTGCCTTTCGGTCATAACTGAAATTTCAGTTTCCAAATTAGCCAGGTAGAAATGCCAACAATATTACACTGAAAGCCATTAAGAACTGGACACCTAAACTCCTCTGCTGTTTCTAAAATGTTTGAGCAAGTATGTGTTTGTATAATGCTCAGGACACCCAGAGCCAGCTGACGCCTCTGGGCATGAGCACAGTAAAGCATAAATCAGGTCACGCTTCCTAGTTTGAGAGCTACACAGCTTTCAGGGTGGAAGCACTAACCTCATTCCAATTTACATCTAAACATTTCTTACTCCCACTCCTTATTCCATCTCCTCAGCATTCCTCATATCTTCAACACTCGGTGCCTATTGGAAACCATCACTGCCATCAAGTCTAGTAAAGTGACCAATCCCAAACCCATCTTCAACCATCCTTTCCTCTAGTCTTCCATCACTAACGCACCACCAAATGAATTTAACACTGAACTAATCTAAAAAGAAAGCATGACAGAATTAAACTATGTATTAAAGTATGCATGTATATATATATATATATATACACACATATATAAGCTTGCAGTCAGACGTTTCATTAATTTTTTTTTGTTTTGCAATTATTTTTTCTATATCTGAGGAGAACTGTGTTGCACCCCTGTCTCTCTTATACATGACGGGATGTATAAGATGTATGTAACTAGACAGTAACAGACCAAATCTAGAAAACCATTCTCAGCTACACGAACCACTAGGCTCAGAGGACGAAGACCTCCAGAATTTCCTCAGTAAGAGACCTCCATTTTCACAAGTGCCTGCTGTTCTACTGTGTGAGAAAGTCTTTCGAGCCCCAGTGTGTACCAGGAGTGGCACCCAGTGTCCAAACTGCATCCTTACAACAGCGTCTTCAGTTCCCTTCTCAGCCTTTCCTTGCTCCTTTCTCCCTGGCTGCAGTTACAGAAAATCAGCAGTTCTCTGTTTAAACTGCACATATATTCCAAGTAAAGTAGTTTACACACAATTTTTGCCAAACTGTTTGAATCAACTGTGCATAGATAAATGAAATTTTCAACTATTCAGTGTGGACAATTATTAAGTCAGGTAAAATACTTCAATTAAGCCATATAGATACAGATTTAAACTCTGAATGAAATCAACATTTGTGTCATCTATGGTCTTAGAACTATACTCAACAACTGACTTCACAGTCCCAGGATGATTTATTCTTGATCACTGGCACTGCTTTAATAGTCCAAACTAATCTTCCCAAACATGTTTTCTTAGAACAGAAGTAAAAATCGCTAAAAGAATTGGGAGAAAAACCCAAAACAAAAAAACAAAGAAACAACAAACAATTTTCATGTTTTGCAGCTATGTAAGATTTTAAAGATCATCTACTGTGCTTGGCTAAAATGACTGAGTAAAAATGAGAAAACAAAATTATTTTGTTCTTCCCAAAATTGATCAGAGGGATAACACTACTTACTTTTAAACAAGATTCAACACATGGAGTAAATTACAAAGAAAGCTTCTCCCAAACTGCTGCAAAAGCTACAATTTCTAGCTTTTATTTCTTTCACTATCAGAGTGGAAGAAAAAAAGATCAAGATAAAACAATTTTTATAACAGGTATCCTAAAACATTAAACAGCTCTTATTCTATCCATAGGTAAATGCACAGTGGAATAAAGGAGCAATACAAATCAGTAAAAAGGAAAAAAAAAAAAAAAACTTGGGGGAAAAAAAAATACCCAAAAAAAATTAAGGAAAGAAAGAAGACATACTTCCTTCTACATGTGGAATTCAAATTGCCAACACCCCTTTCAGTAGTTTTGCCAAACCAAACTTTACCTGGTCAGTTTTCCTGTTTCATTAATATCAAAACCAAACCCCCACCATAACATCTCTCCCTCAAACAGTGCAGTGAAGCACTATCTGCCTCAGGTGTGCAAGCTGCAAGAACATTACAAGGACCTCTTCAGGACTCAAATGCCTTGCAGCTAAGTGAAATTCTGAGTTCATTAAAACCTAGAAGATTAGATCTCAGCTCTACTGCAAATATCGCTAAAGAAGCTTTTGTTTCTCAACCAAAGACACAAACCTGGCACAATGTAACAGTTTTATGGAGAACTTCAAAATCCTGATGTTCAGTGTATGTAGTTCTTCCCTTACCCTTCTGATTTCTCTGCTGCATAAAAGAACACTACAAAATCTACAATACACACCAGATGGATCAGGTCTTTATATATAAATATATGTATACACACACACACACGGACACCGAGTAGCATGTTCAAATCCTTCAATTACATCCCTGGTAAGATTTATTTAGTTTCAACGAGACTTCTACTTGCAAAAACACACACACATTGCACAGCAAATACATCTCTTGTTAGGTGCCTAATATGGCCAGGGAAACCATTTTGATTATCCTGTGCCCGCTTATGCATTGTCCTACAAAACAATAAGATAGAACAGCAAGAAACTAGCAATTAGGAGAGTCGAAATGCACATCGGGAATCACTAAAATCCATGCTAGCCAAGTCAGGAACAATATGACTGATGAATAGGCCATATTATACTAGGATTGTTAGCAAGTGTTAAAAAATTATCCTTAGCAGATGTCCCTTATGACCTAAATATATCACACAAAGAACATGCCTGTCTTGTTTACTAAAAAAGTTTTAAGAGATCTTTCCATTTTCATTACTGACTAGAACTCCACACGTCTGCATGTGTTGGCTGTAAATACATACAGAGGATTTATCACACTAAACTTACAAAAACATGTAAGTATTTTACTGTAAACAACCTATTTTCAAATATATTTTTCTACTGCATGAATTTACGCTGAAGCATGTAATCCAATAAAAGAAATCAAACTGTGTATTCAGCACAGTGAAACAAAAGAAAGGTGCATACTACTGCAACATATCAACTGATACACCACAAACCAAAACAGAGTACATTTCTTCAGTTAGATGGGTGAGAGCCTTATCTGCAATAAATAGATTTTGTGGTTGCAGTCAGTAAGGAATTACATAAATTTAAGCTACTATACACTATTACACGTGCAAATATGCACACCCTGCTTATCTTCACCAGAGCTTTAAAGAAGTTTTTACTTTCTTAAATTTTGCTGATATCAAGATTCTATGCACTGGCTTACTTTCGAACTACAGAGATAAGCATGATTTGCTCAGCTTGAGCTTTCTTAGCTTCTCCATATATTTTTGACTGCACCACTCGATTTCACAACACATATTAACCATAAACAACTAATGTTAACATAAAGATACAAACGTAAAATCCATTAAGGATTTTTCTCCTTTTTTTATCAAAGACTAATATTTTTAGAACACCTTTAAAGTTCCGTAATTTTATGAAAAAATTCTTGTAGCTCTTTAACTCCGCTTCTGCAGTGGGTTTCCCGCCAGCAAAATGGATTTCGAGCCTGTTCCTCAAGTATTTAATTCCAAATTCAGTCCTGAACCTTGGGCCAGCTTCTTGTCTCTACTTTTACATCAGTAAAATAAATGTGAACACCATGAACAAAAGAGGTGCAACTAAGGTTTCGTGTGTACTATACCTTGAGTATGGAACATTTTCTTAGAGAATAATGATATGTAATTTTTCCACATTATGCAGTTGATAAATCCATAAAACATTATTGAACAAGAAATAAGAATGAAAATGATTTTTCACCATTTACTGCTACTATTTATTCCAATCAGCTTATATTACCTTACACACAGATGTATTGATTTGAACTGCTTTTCAATAGAACTATAGGCATTTCCTTAATTTTAGCTCTCCAAAAAAAAAAAAAAAAAAAAAAGAGGATTTTTCTCATTTTGCTGTGCTTTCCTTCAGCTCCCTCAAGTTTATTACAGCATTCTTTGGGAAAGGAAATGGCTAAATACTTGCATTAGCAAAAAAGGAAAGGAGGGGGAATGGAAAGAGGTAATAAGAAGGTGTTAAAAGAACTCTCTTTTCCTCTTGGTCCAGTCCCACTGGGAAAAGAACAGATGAGCACAGAGTCCAACTGTATGGCCAAGGCTGAGGGGAACCACAAGGTCCACAAACAATTGGTCCCTTAAGAAAGGACATGCTACAGACTGAAACAAGACATGCAAAAAGCACAGAGTGTGATCCAGGCAGTCCATCTGAAACAGCCACTCCTGTACCACATTGTCCAAGACCATGGAATAATAATCAAGGATGAAGAAGTAGAAAGTTTTTAGAAGGAACTGACAATGCTATCTTCACAAGGTTTGGGCCTCCTTCTGGATGAAGCTTTAGTTCCTCCACACACAGAGGTAGATACAAGGGGAGATATTTAGTATATATATATATATATAGACATACACACATACACCCACACTTTCATTGTTTCATTACTTATCTGCTTCTGTGCTCTTTTGTCTTTAGTCAAAGTCGAGCTGATTATATTAGCACCAAAAAAGTTAAATTCAGAATGGCTCATTTGTAATATTTTACCAAAATCGAAGGTAAAAGAAACTGGGCTTTCATATTGTTGAAAATATAAAAATTAATGAGTTTCTGCAAGTCTTATAAAATTATAATATGAAATATCCACATAAAAAACTATATTACTGTATATCATGATTTGAAATAAAGAATACGGCTAAGATAGAGCACCAGCTATGAAGCAAAAACTCCTGGCTTCAAGATGAAATCTGCCATATTATGAAATGTTTAAATGCATAGCTGAGTTGGATACAATCTCCCAGCTAATTCTAATGCTGCTAAAAAACGGTTACATACATCTAACTTACCTACCTCTTAAAACATGTTTCTCTAACCTCATTTTCAGGCTAAGTAAGTGAATATCATTAAACACAATTTTCAGTAAAGTACAGCATAGAAGTTTATTAAGTATGGTAACAATATCCCTGCAACTGCAAATTATGGGAAAAAAAAATCAAGAAACCTACAACAGATTTTAGGCTAGGTTTTTCTGTTTAAAATTGCTCAAGGAAAAATGCCATTAAATATGTTTTCTCTTAAAAAAAAAAGCTAAGAGCTAGTAGAACATTTTGCATTTTAAAACAAATTACACTAACTTCTTTTGCAGCAAAATTTTAATGGAAACAGATTTAAATAAAACGTTAATATGCATGATACTATAAACAGCAAAATTATTTCTCTTTTTTGATACAAAATTAGATGCTGAACAAAAGGATTAACCTACCACTTTACAGCACTGCCCCTACAGTAAAAATCAACTTGAAAATCCAGAAATGCAGTAAACAAAGCATTTCAGGCAGTTTATGCAATATTGTCAGAAGAGGGATAGTTGATATGCAATTTTTAAGTCTGCACAGTCCAGTAGTATAAATCCCCTTAGATAAGCCAAGGAGTTCCATCACAAGTGCTGCC
Source organism: Cinclus cinclus (assembly GCF_963662255.1). Classification (NCBI taxonomy): domain Eukaryota; kingdom Metazoa; phylum Chordata; class Aves; order Passeriformes; family Cinclidae; genus Cinclus; species Cinclus cinclus. The sequence goes on from NC_085046.1 coordinate 137,654,165, forward strand.
TCCTCTTTCTTAGTTATGCGTGGTAGAATTGAGAAGCAGAGAAGCAAACCCGCAGAACAAGCAAGCTCCGGTGCTGCTCTTAGGATACACACACACCGAAGTGTGAATCAAATTCTCCCCATCTGCACTGAGCCTTAGAGCACACAGCATATTCAGGCTGACTGAAGAACCGAAAAAAAAAAAAAAAAACAACCTTGAGTCAGGACAGTCAACGCACTTTGTAACATATTTTCTGGATTCGTTTCTGTAGGATTACAAGCACTTTATCCGATGAAGGTACCGGGCACCCCTGCGCTGCCGCGGGCCCCGGCCGGGAGGGCGGCGTGGGCCAGGGCCGCTCGCTGGTCACGGGCGCCCTCTGATGGCGGCTCCGCGGGCACGGGGGAGAACACACGAGGGGACACGGGACGGGGGAGAACACACGAGGGGACACGGGACGGGGGAGAACACACGAGGGGACACACGGGAGGACAGAGGGCGGGGACACCCGGACAATTCACTTGCCTCGGGCAAGAGAATAAAAAGTACTCTGTCAGCACTTGTGATTACAAAACCATCCTGTGGCATACACAGCCGCATCCGATAGAGACAAGTACCCGCATCCGCACACCCAAGGCACGCTTCAGCCCGCACCCGGTAAAAGCAGCCTTTTATTGGGATTTCTTCCTTCTTATCCATTAAAGACAAAAACCTCCAGTCATTACAGGCAAGTCTGTACAGTATGATAACTTAGGCAAAATATTTAACAGGGTGCATTGCCTGCTACTCCACTGAACCATCACAATTACACAAACCATGCCAATATTGGCTTCCTTTCAGGAAACAAATCAATGGCTTGCACTAAGGACAGGTAAAGTACAAAATAATTCAGGTGTCATTAGAGATTTTATTAAAGAACCTTGAATATGTGAAACATCTTGTTAGATAACAACTAAGCACATAATAAATAACATCTTTGTCCATCAGTAAGTATATTACAATACCAGGTCTGGCAATCCACAAAAAAACCATCAAAGATCAGATAAAATAATTTGAGTGCTTAACTGACCTTCGACCCTCTGTCATAATCATCTGAATTCTTTATATAAATTAAACCTTAGTGAGCCTATGGGTTACTTCACACATTCATTACACCCAAATTATTTTAAAAACAAAAACAAAAACAAAACAAAACCCTTAAAATTCTGTATCCTTTTTTACATGGAGAACAAACTGTAACTTCATAAATGCATGGACAAACCTGACAGGCTTTCTTTCACCAGCACTAATTGAAAAGTCAACATATATATAGTATGGCTTTCTTTCTAAATTACAACAGGCCTAACAAAAACATGGATGAGGTAGATAAATGGATTACAACTGGAACCAGAACCAAGGCTGTGATTTACAAGTTTTTGGGTCATCTGGTTCTGTCCTCAGTGAAATAAAACTCAAATTTAATGTAACCTGATTTCTTCATTTCATAAACATTCCATTTTCTTACAGTAGAAGACAACAGACATGAGCTACGACTATTATACCTAGAGAGAATAAACCTATACAAACAAAAAAACAAAGACCAAGAAAACAGCTAAAATTGCAGCTGGCTATTCAGAACATAGTTACAGTCACTGCTTGTTCAAAGTCTGTCATGCAACAATACAAGTGAAATACAAGACAATAAATACAATGATAAAACCTTTGATCTAAAATGGGAATAAAACAAGAAACACTGACAAAATCTAGCCTGGACAGAAAAGGAGATGAACCAACACTGCTGGGGGGCTGTGATTTAATGACACCATGACTTCTATAGCAATACTAGCAAAAGAAATCAAGCTTCAGAGTCCATTTAGACCCTATAGCATCTAACAAGGCTTATGAAAGGTGCAGAAAATGTCTTAAGGGAGTAGCTGATGGAGCTGTTTGTTCAGTCTCAAGTAGAGGAGGCTCAGAAGGGACCTCATTGCTCTCAACAGCCATCTGAAAGGAGGGTGCAGTGAGGTGGAGGCCAGACTGTTCTGCTGTACCTGCAGTGAGAGGATCAGAGGTAAAAGGCCTTAAACTGAGACAGGGGAGATGAAGATTAGGTATCAGAATTTATTTTTTTTTCAGTGTTAGGATAGTCAGGCACTGGAATAGGTTGCTCAGGGAGGTGGCAGGGTTACCAGCCCTGGAGGTGTTTAAGAGGTATCTGGTGCTGGGTGATGTGGTTCAGTCGTTACAGTGGTAGTACTGGGCAATGGCTGGACTTGATGATCTTGTAGTTTTCTTCCAACCATGATGATTCTGTGATCCTACCTGAAGCCCTCTGCTTCTGCAAGGACCACATGTTGCAGGTGAGTGAAAGGGCAGCACTGTAGGTTAGGTTGAGCAGTTCAAACTGCTGCTATCCCTGGCCAAGTAAAACACTGAATAAGCACTATCTATCTATGAGCTGTGACACCTTTGTCCACATGCAACTGCACACATTTGAGGCTAAAAAACCAGTGAGTTTGTGGAAACATTGCACTACGTCATTTCTAGTTGTTACTGAATGATTACACAACTAAACACTACCTAAAGCACAGAAAACCAAAGGTAATAGAATCTTTAATCATCTAGCTAACTTTGAACCTGACTACCAATATGAATCTTCTGAAGCAACAAAGAAAAAATCATGTTGGGAGATAGGGGGAGAAGGTATCAGCTTTCCTTCTGGAGCATTTCAGAGGGAATCTAATAAAAGAAGAAAAAACTACAACCTTATAGAACTTCTTCTGATGTATAATTATATAACTGTCTCAAAGTTTCAATTGGCATACTTACCACAGGACTTATTATCTTAGCTTTGTAATAACTAAGTTACTAAAATACATCAGACTAAAATAAATCCGTTTTGAAATAATGTCTCACAACATCTATAATGAGTGACAAAATGTATACTTCAGTTTTAACTCTTGGATTTCCAAGAAGGGAGTATAAATTTCCTTTAAATGGGGAGAAAAGCTACTCAGTGAAAAGGACCAAAGATAAAATCAATAAAGTCCAAAGGATTAAACTTAATATGTTGCTTATAAATAAAATTTATAGACATGAAAAATACATTTATTTATCAGGAGGAACATATAGAAAATAAGGTTTTTAGCAAACCTTAACTGAAAGACAGCAGAACTATGCTCAGACAAAGGCTTGGAACTGCCCTAAAGTGAAAAGACTTTTCAGAAAACTACCCTCATTAAGACAAGCTGGAATACTGCATCATTTCACAGAAGTACCAAAGCCAAAAACCTTTAGAGCAGAAACCTGATTTTTCCTAAACAAGAGTTGAATCTATGGGGTGGACGACGTGAAGAAGGGGAGTCAGGCAGCACAGGAATAGGGGGCTGTATGTGTAAATCACTGAAAGTATCTTAATGAAATTAAAGATCAGTGCTTTGAAAAATAAAGTCAATGCCTATGAGGATTTAAGTGAACCAGCATCAAGGAAACACAACTATGTGAAAAGTACGTGCCTAATCAAAAGCCCAAAGTGCAGCCCTAAAATACTGAACATTCACATTGAAGCATCTTTTGCTCAGGACTCAACAATTATTCTGCAATTTTCCTCCATTAGCTCACACATCATCAACCAAACTTCACCTACAGATTTCTAACAGAGAGCTGGGTCGAACCCTCTCACCCCCACTAAAAATCTCATGCTGCAACAGGCCAACCTAAGTGTTCAAGAATTCCCTGACAGGAAATCTTACCCAAAAAATTGCACTTTGTTAAAAGAATCCTAGGAAGACAACACTGCAGGAGTAACTTTGTAAGATGAAAAACACCTGTGGATTCATACACGGCAGACAGCCTGCCCATATTTGCAGTAAGAATTACTTGAAGCTAAAAAACCTCTCACGTTTTCTATAGCTTCAGAAATAGTCCAATACAAGCTACATTAAAAATGTTCTTGCACTAAAAGAACAAGTTCAGATATGTTCTTTAAAAATAATTTTTAAGTAATTCTGTTACAGCAAATAGTCAAAAATTGATATTATCTCAGGCACTAGCAGCAAGAGACAAAATGGCACAATAACAAAAGCAGAACTATGCATATCTGAATAAATGGCTTTTGTAAGCAAGTTTAAATGCATCTTTATCAAGCTGATTTTAAATATCATGCATACCTATTTCAAGTTCAATTTAAGGATATTTTCTTAGCACTCTCAAAAATGTGTTTTGTATTAGATTTGCACAGCTTAAAAGAGGAAAACATTCACGTAAATGTGTCTTGCCAATTACCCAACAGTTTACTTGCTCAAATATTACCCTCCTGGACAAAAGCTCAAATTCTCTTAACAACAATCACGTCAAGACCACTAAGGCCTACACTACAGCAGAAGACGATGCAACACCATCCTGACAAAAGAGCACAATGTTATCATTCTGTGTGACAGCAGTGCTGAAGTGCCAAAGCCCTTGTATTTTCTCTCCATTTGTATGGGCCTGAATTTGTGCAAATATATAAAGCCAGATAGGGTACTGAAGTAACACACAAATCTTAGGGGGAAGGAGGTGCCTTGTTTTCTTTGGTTTTAAGCATGCTGAATTTTAACATTCTGGCACTTAACAAGAGATTTCTCTACTTGAATTATCTGCATCTAGAAGAAAAAAGAATCTTTTGAAAATCTGGCAGGGTGCTTGCACAGGGAAACACAGCTCCAGTGAAAACAAACAAGGGGCATTTATAAAACATTATTGTTTTTCACGCAAGACAGAAGACAAGTCTGAAGAGCCTAAAAAGATAACAAAGGCTCAAGCTAGCAACCTCAACAGATATTTTGTTTAGGTTTTCATCTTCCCGAGGCTCTACCACATAGGTTAAAGAGCTCAACAGACCCCTAGTAAAGCAGAATGAACACGAGCACTTTGCATTTCCTAAATGGTTCCGTCTATTTAACTGTATTTTACTGAGAAGAATACAGAGGCAACATCTCTGTGATCCATGTAGTACAGGCTAGAGAAGATGGAAACCAACAGGAAATTCTCCTGAATTGGCTTACAGTGTTCAGCATAGCTAGCTCCCCTGACCTGGCTGCAGACTGCCCACCACTGCCAGAGGCAGCAGCAGCCTCACTGCCACAGGCTCACTCTGGACAGAGCCTGCTCTGCTTTCTGTGCCCACAGCATAGGAACAGAAAGCTGAAAAGCTAATGGGTCCCAGGTGAGGGAAGCTTTGCCTTTGGACCTTAGTTAATGCCAGAATTATTGCTTACTTGCTAAAAAAAATACTTGTATACCAAAAATCACTTTCCTGGAATGAAGTTTCTCCCAAATAAGAAGAGCTGAATCCTGCATACCAGATCACAGGCTTACAGCTCAGCATAGGAACCATCCTATGGTGAGCTGAATCCATCTCCGACACTGAGAAATTAGTTCCAATTCTTGCTCTCCTATCAGCTACATGGAAATAATTCAGCTATTTTCTACAGAAAAAATGAAGCATGGCGTCCAATTAAGAATTTAGATTACTTCGATCCTTTGAAGAGCTCCAGAACAGAAGGAATCTTTAAAACTTTTTTTAGGCTTTAGTAAAATATAGTTCTGACTCAAGCACCATGTTATTGTAGGACAATTAAGATTCCTTTTGGCTCCACACTCTTTTTTTCTTTGAGCTAACGCTATAATCCCACAAAGGAAGCAATAAACAGCTACAAAACCTTACCAAATTGCAAAGAATTCTTAATATTATCTCTGCTATAAAAGCAGGGTCCAAGATTCTTTTGTTATATTAATTTAATAATATATAATCTCATTAGCAAGAAAAAGGAGTTTATACTTACAGATTAAGTGATCTTGCTCAAACTGAATCATCAAAACAGAATCAACTGCAAGTACTTTGACTATATTGCCTCTTTAGTTACTCTTGAAGTTAAACTGACTCTTTATGCCCTAATAAAGTTTTTCTACTAGTATCATTAAATGCACACATGCATACTTACAATATCAAGATCAGAACTGCAAGTCTTTTAAGTTTGATGTCATTCAGTGCCAAGCCAATCATACTAACTTACAGTGTCAGCAACAAAACATCACGAGGACCAGCAAAAAGCACTGAGACAAACAGAAACCACCCATGATATTAACCATTCTAGCTCACTTGGAAAACAAAATGATCACCCAGACTTCAAGTTAGCCAAAGCCTCTTAAAACTTACAAAGCTCTGCTCTCCAGGCTTTCAGTGAGTACTTAACATACAAGTAAATCCACAGAGAAGCAATCTATGTGCTGAGCTACATCCAGATGTGTATGCATGCACACACATACACAGCCATCTCCACAGAAAGCTTTAAAGTGATTATGAATTACAGACAGGAAACTAATGTAATTTCCTGTGTGGACAGCCTTATCCTAAAATAAATGTCCATATAATACAGTATTCATCCCCTATACCTTCCCTTATACAGACAAACTTTAAATTGGATATTCAGGATGGCACTTCAATTAACCCGCTCACACCTCAAGCCACACTAAAATACCACTCTGAGTACATACAAGCTTCTACTCACTGTGAAGGAAAAAAGTCCTTTTTAGCCCATACAGACTTTCTTTTTAGCCTAAGTTTTGCAAAACTGCAACTATTACCTTCATCGAAGTCTGCATCGTCTTCTGTATGCTGAGGGAAAGGGAAGCAATTTGTGATTTCAAGTCTGTCATCCACCACAAGACCAAGCAGCACTCCTTGGACCACTTCATTTCCCTGTCCTTCTTCTTGGTAATGTTTAATGATCTTCAACACAACCTACAACACAAAACAATAAAATCATAATATGCAATGCATTATTTTTGTCCTCAAAACTATGTATCTGGAATTTTAAATTTGTTGCACGGATTAGAGCTGGAAACCAAGTGAGCCATTGGCTTAAGCACCAGCAATTTTAATACAAGTTGAGGAACAGACAGCCATCCTACTATGACAGGGAAAAAACAAGACTGTTAAATGAACCATCAAAATGCAGTTCTAAACCAATTTTCTGAAACACACCCTAAAATGAAATATTGATCTTTTTTACTTTAGCTTGTTGATTTTAACTGTGAGCTTTTAACAGTATCTTACAGGCCCAATAAGCCCTCTCTTGAGGGAAACAATGCACAAGAAACTAACAAGCCATCTTAAAAAACTATGCAGAAACAGGTAGGAATATTTTTAAAGATGCAGATCACATAAAATTTCAATTGCATTAATGTTGCAAAATACATCTCACTGCAGTTTTATTTCAGATGATAGTTCAAGTTATAAAATGTGAGTGGTGTGTCACAGGGTATTCAAGAAAAATCAGTGATAAAAGAAAAAAATACACAAATTACTCATAATATTTTTAAGAACGTAATTCCCACTTCCTTCCTTAAATCTGAACTCTACAATGAATAATTCTGACGAGATGATACTGTAAATTGGAACAGTATGAACAAAACCACTCAAAAACAGTCAGCCATTTGCTAGCAACACTTCACACTTAAATAACATTTTATACTCAAGAATAAGAACTACAGTAAGGTAAGACACTAACCACAAACATTGACTTGAAAGAATTTATGCTTTGTCCAGTGTAAGAGAGGCTTATTTTGCTAAACCCTAATCCATCCATTCAAAATTCAAAAGAAAGTGTCTGATGATTATGTTTGCCTTAAAGCAATACCACTTAAACATCTGCTGGCAAACAGAATAGTTTAGTAAATTTCAGTTCAACTGCCCTTGGAACAGATTTGGTACAAGTACTGGCTCTTAGTGAACATTCTACAGGAGAGAGAATAAAAAAAGAAGTTAAACTCATACATCAGGAACAGGTATCTGGCCCTAGCTTTCTCCTTTGTGGATTAGCAGATGTCACTTTTTTTAAAGCACCATTAATGTATTAAAGTACCACAATACAGATTAAATGAAAGAAAAATGAGACTAGAATATAAATTATTTACAAATATGCCACCTTCTTGGGCTGAAATGGGAAGAAAACAAGCTTCATACACAGCCTACTTGGAGGCAGGGCAGAGAGGGTAAAACTGAAAAGAAACATCTATTTCCAACTGAGTTGGATTTAAGTATCAAACTGGACTAACAGCCATTGATTCCTTGTTTATTTACAGGATCACTCGTGCTTCCTCTTGCATCTTAAGATATACGTGCATTGAAGCTTCTCAGTCATAGGCAGAAAACAACATTTTACTCCAAGAGACATTCACATCTGTCACTCAAGTCCTTTGAAGCCACATCTTTTTAGCCAATTTGCTAATAAGGTCTACAGAGCAGAGAGACAGAGATGAGATGTACGTAGCCGAAGTATTTCAAGGGAAAACAGTAAGGAAATCAGGATCAACAGTCAGTTAAGCAGTATTTAATATTGATGGAAGAAGTACAGCAACCACCAGTCTGAGATCACCCGGATGTAGAAGATGAATGTACCACAGTCAGCACATAATATTCAACTTGCATTTAGCATAAAGCTAACGTTTACCATATATTTGCCATAAGCCCTGTCTTCCACAGTCACAGAATCCATAACTACTATAAAACTATTCTCAGCATCTTTACAGTCTTGTAAGCTTCACCTTTTCCAGTATTTTTCTCATTTTCTCTTGAGCTGTCTATGCACACTGACTATCCCTGTTAATGTGAGGACTGTTTGCCTGTTTGATTTCATTCCAGGAGCATTTGTGATACGATGCCAATTTGCTGCAGCGTTTCTGATGATAATTGCTCACAGAAAGCAGCCACAAATGAAACAAGCATGGGCTGTCACAGAGTATCAATGATTTTTCAGAGAAAGAAAACTAGGAGTTCAAAGCTCTTAAATGTTAACCAAATACCCCAGTACACAATGAAGTTATAACACAAGCCTGCACTTTTCAATCTCCAGCCTGAAGACCAGAGCAGACATTATCCAGGGAGATACAGACCCCAGGGATTTAACCCTACCTGTAACCTTGTTTTCCAACAGAGTCTGAAAAAGGGAGCTGAGTTCATGAACTCAATACTCCAAATTTCACAACCATTAGGACACCGCAGAAGTTTGTGTTTATGACTGCACTGGAAAATACATTAGCTACTGAAATCACTTATAAAAAGATGCATCCAATGACACAGGATTCTTGTTTTCATTTTGTTCTTTGTTCTGGACAGTTTATTTAGCACAAAAGACAGCAGTCTCTTGTACAGCAGACTCTTCAACTCAAGTTTGAAAAACCTGCCACCAAAATACTACCATATGATCAAGCAGGAAATGTGCTCTGAAACTTGTGTTTCAGTACTAAAAACAGACCTTCATGCGTAAAGCAGAACTATTTCTCTAGTAATAACATCACCTACAAGACTAAAAATGTCATTTCCATTTGTTTGCTAGTCTAGATGCAGCAGGAAGAGCTAACCACTATGCTAACACCAATGCCACGACATTTCTGACTGAATGCACAAACCAATACTTCATACTGAATAAACCACATATATCCAAGAAAAATGAGCACTAACTTGTATCTAGATACTTCCTAAAAGATGTTGTTTGTGAAGCATCAGAACAGAATCAAAGTAGTTATATTGGTCTGAAAATAAATGTAGTAAGTGTTAGTATAAATAATGCAAGCAACACAGAACACTGAAAAACACCAATTTCTCCAAATAACACTTAAAAAAATCACAAAGAAATCTAAATGCCATAAGCATCTTTCAGTCAATGCTGATTCATTTGCCAAACACCATTTATAATTCCCCTCCAACCATTCCCCTAATAGAAGATATTGCCCTCTGTACAAACTATGATTGTTGTTAAATACCCAGAGACCCTTCATTGCTATGCCACAGCTACATAAAACTAACAGTACCAAAACCAAGCCACATTTTAGCTGTCACTTAAGTGATGCAATTGTTTTTAAGGAGAAAATGTAACAAATAACAAAAAATTCCTCAGATTTCTAAACTCTAATACCCTGAACACAAGTCAATAATTATATGCAGCATGATTTAGCAAATCAGCATGTAAGAAATATTTAGGTACACAACAACTCTTTAGAAAAGAATATACAAGTAACTCCCAAATAAAACTCAAGAGTCCCCCAGCCTTGTAAATTTAGTGTTCAAAACACCAAAGTAATTTCATCACTTGGATGTAGCCACTTGTCAGATTTTAATGATCATTAATCCTCAATTAAAAAAAAAAAACAACCTTGCAGTTCTGCAGTGTTCCTCATCTTCAAATCTTCAAAACATTGCTCAAACATTAAGAATAAAATCATACTAAAAAAAAATAAAATAATTTTAAAAGCCATTCTGAAACTATTAAGAACATCAAAGATACATATTTTAACTGCATACTGCCAGATTTTAAATTGGGCTACATCCCAACATCATAGCTGTTAATTTCAAAAATTTGTACCTCACTACAGAAATACGTGTAAGATGAACCCGCAACTGAAGTATCGTGAGATTTTGGGGGGGGTCTGTGAAGATCCCACTGTAGGGATGTGAATATACCAAGATGCACATTTCTGCATTTATCTAAAGAGAAACAACAGCAAATCAAAGCACTGAGGATTCATTTATGGCAGCGTTCCAGAGAGCTGAACGTCACCACACTGACACCAGATTTCCAGTACCTGTGCTGTGTCTTGCACATGTGAAATCAAACAAGAGAGAGCTTCTGTTAGCCCACCGCATACATGATATATGTAGCACACTGATCTACAGCCTTAAATTAAGTATTTATATCTTTTTAAATGCTTAACATTTTTTGCTACCCAAGAAAGCTTTGTGGTCACAACCACTAGCATCAATTGCCAGCATCTGGTGAAGAGGATAGGGAGAGAGACTAAATAACTGTGTTATGTAGCTGGTTTCAGCATTAATGTGGAAGGTGCCATGACACTCACATCCTCTCAGTACTTAACACTACTGCAATGGAGATCAATATTTAGCTTGGCAAAAGGGTCTTGAAAGCTGTGACTGCTTATAATGTGTGATCCATTTTGAATACATCCATATCACATATGTAGCCTTCTCCATACAAATTCTTAAAACTCAAACCATTAACTTTTATATTCTATATTATTTTATATTATTACTGACTCAGCATGAGCAATTTTACTTAAACTCATAGCATAAACAAAATTCAAGAGAGAACTGATAGTGCAGTTTTGTAAATGGATAGATCACAATGTTAGTCATTACTAACAATGACTCAGGCAACTGCGTTAACCTCAAAGATGCCTAGAATCAAATTCTTCTTAACAAGTTGAACTCTTCAGCAATTTATATCCACATGAAGACATACCACATTTTACTCTAATTTAGTGGCCATGTCTCCTTCCCCAGGTAACCCTACACCAAAAGCAAATCTACAGCTGGTGTTGTGCTGAAACAACCAATTAGCTACGTAAAAATGAAATTTAATTAAACAGTTCTGAAATCCTCAAGTAAGCATGGAATAGCTTTGTTTTTAAACAAAGACTTGGTAGAAAATATTTTAAAAAGCCAGATATCATGAAACACAAGCAATGTTAACATTTTAATAGTTCCAGATGAGGTTTTTACACACTACAGATAAGTGCTTATCCTACACTTACAAAAGACAAGTTCTGGAAGCTGACCAAGCAAAAATTTTTGCCTCAAGCTGATTTGTCTCCTGGCTACAGCACCACTTGATAAGACAATAACAGAGACTCTCAAACTTTCCTGCCAGGAGAAAAGGAACACTGAAGTAAATTAAAGATATCATTGTAACGATTAAGAGTAAGAAAACATATGTCTGATACATGACATGCTCTTCCAGATGATTAAGGAGACAGATGTTTATAGACACACATAAAAAATTCCACCTTAATCAGTGCAGTCCACAGAAATGCGTTCTGTGGAAAGAAAGCACTGTGATAGATAACATGTCAGAAGCACAGAACCAACAGGTTGATACCCTGGTCTCACAGCTGTTGGATATGAACCTTCATGGCACAAGAGTCACCACCACATCAAGTCATGGCATGAGTTCAACACTAAGCTGAGTTGTATGGTTGACAGTCCTGAAGGATAGGATGCCACACAGAGGAACCTGGACAAGCTCGAGAAGCAGCCATGGAAACCACATGAGGATTAGTAAGAGCAAGGACAAGGTGCTGCATCTGGCTCAGGGCAACCCCAGTGCCAACACAGGCTGGGGGAAGATCAGATGGAGAGCAGCCCTGCCCAGAAGGACTGGGAGGTGCTGCTGGATTTGAGGCTGGACATGAGCTGGAAATGCACACTCACAGGCCAGAAAGCCAAAAGTGTCCTGGGCTGCATCCAAAGCATTGTGGGCAGCAGGTTGAGCAGGTAATTCTGCCCCTTCTATTCTGCTCTCATGAGATCCCACCTGCAGTGCTGCATCCAGCTCCGGAGCCCTCAACACAAGAAGATCAGAGACCTGTTGGAATGAATCCAGAGGAGGCCACCAAGTTGATCAGAGGGATGGAATACCTCTCCTGTGAGGAAAAGCTGAGATCTAGGCTTATTCAGCCTGGAAAAAAAAGGCATTGGGGTGACCAGACTGTAGCCTTCCAGCACATGAAGGGGAGCCTACAAGGATAATGGAGACGATTTACAAGAACATGTAGTGACAGGAAAAGGGGGAACGGCTTCAAACTCAAAGAGAGTGGTTCTAGATAAGATATTAGGAAAAAAAATCCTTAAATGTGAGGGTGGTGAAGCACTGGAACAGGTTGCCCAGAGAGGCTGTAGATGCCCCATCACTGAAGGTGTTCAAGGCCAGACTGGATGGAGCTCTGATCAACCTGGTGTTGTGAAAAGTGTCCCTGCCCATGACAGGGGGGCTGGTGATGATTCTTAAGGTCCCTTCCAACCCAAACCATTCTATGAAACTAAATATTAGGGTGAAACTGAATTTTATATATTATACTAATCTCAAGAAATAAGACAATTGCCACTGATAAGCACAGAATTCACTTAAATGAATACTCCACCTTCTCTGCAGAGATCTTTGAATTTTTCTAGATTCTCTTATTGAATAGGACTGCATTTTTGACCATTCCTAACACGATAGATTTTTTGTTTTCTTCTGCATACTTAACTTTAGAATAAAAGCTCTTAAAGCTGTCAAACCAATTTTATCTCAGAAGAAGTAAAGGAAAATAAATTAAAAACAGTTTTCCATTAAGACCTTCAACATCTTAAAGTAATTGTTTTGGCAGATATCTTCAGTCATAACTATGTTTGGTGGCCAAAAAAAAAAAAATTAATTCCCTGAGAAGTAATCAAAAAGATACTTAATCTAAACAGAGGCCAAGACTGAGTAGACTTTAAAAGCAAGGTAACTTCAGAAAAATGTTTTGAACACCAACTTCAGAAATAACAAGCCCTAGCCTTCACTGCTTTATCAAGCAAGTGTAGCAGTCATTCTTTGGACAGAAGACCTCAAACGCCCCGCAATAATTTACTTTTATCTTGACTTGCTAGAGCCTAAGCACCAACATTTATAAAGTCTTTGTAAATACAGTTCTCTGAATAGTAAGCTTACATTTTATGTCACTCAACAGCTAATTCAACACCAGATGTTAAAATCTTATTTCTGAACTTGACAGAAATTTGGGGCTTACAAACAACAATTATATAGGAAGCATAACAGAATGATGCATGCCTTTTCATACCATCTCAATTGGGTACAAATATCAAAATATCCTTTCAACAACAGATGTTTCTTGGAGCTGAGCCAAAATTCACCAACAATGAACAATATCTATTGATCTGAGGTGGTCCTCAAGCAGAGGATGCTACATATATTTTCACAGTGAAATTACACATTATAGGAGCCTGTCGATTTTGTCTCATGCAGGTCCTGAGCACCAAACCATTGTGGAAATCCATGTTAAATTGAATGGAAAACAGGCTATCTTGAACTATGGGTGGACTGATGTTACATGCTTTTGTACTATATTACTATTTTTGAGTATTAGGAAGCACATGAGAAGCATCCAAAGCTTTTTGTTCCCCGAGTGTCTTATTACATCCTTCAGTAAGATAACGCTCATTTTGTAAACATCAAGTCTTCAGATGACTTAACTGCATGAGGCAACATCAATAGCCTTTCTGCTTCACAATATGTACATGAGGCTAAAGAAAACTACCCAAATCATAGCATTATTGATTTAACAAGTCTTTTTTGTCACTTGTCCTTGATTTAGGAACCATTTCCCCCCTGTAATTACAGGAATCTAGATGGTTTTCCAGATTACCTCTTGCTTATAGCCATCTCATTTTCCTTCACCATTTGGTTGGGGCTTTTTCCCAACAGGACAAAGAAGGTGGTAACATACATACACAGCAATAAGCCAGACAGAGCATCCCTTGTCACTTTATCCTAGTAAGTGGTTGATTCAAAGTACAATTTTGAGTCAGTGACAGGCCAAGAAGCATTTTATCATGTCTTCCTGAACACTGACTACTTATGTGCACTGCTTGGGGCACGGCTGAAAAAGCTGTACCTTGCTTACCCTGAAGCTTAGTCTAGAAAAAGTAGACATTCCGTTCATTTTTTCACTTTCTGGGCAAGAATAATCTTGCACAGATTATGTGTAGCTCAGTAGCATGCTCAACACAAACTGAAAGAAAAGCTTCAACCATCACCAAAAATGCCCTAGAGAAAATACTTCTGAAATACCTGCTCTTTCAGTTGCTTTATTTCTCATTTTAAGAAGAACTGCTTCCAAACTGCTGCAATTCAAGAGCTCTAGAATCTCCCTAAAAGCAAGAGAGAAAACCATTCCAACAAGAAGGAGCCCTCCCTTCAGTGACATAGCCTGGCTGCACCTTCCAACAGCTCCTGCTTCCAGCCAAGGTGCTTGTTCCCACAGTGCAAGCCCAGACTCCTACAGAGACTGCCAAGTGATTGACACACATTCTGTTCACTCACTGGAAGCAAGCTCAGCTGCTGCAAACATGGGTTAGCTGCTCACTCATTCTATTACTGGGATACTTTCAAAGTCACAAAGATTTAAAAAAAAAAAAATCACAGCCTATAAAAAAAGCTACTTCAAATTACAAAAATCGCTGATTTCATGTAAAACCAGAGACACAGAACATGAAAGAGACCATTTCTCAACACCTAGAACTAAAACTGGTTAATATCCAAAATATGAAATGGAAAAGACAAACTGAGACAAGACTCCACAGGTATGTGGAGTTCAGATTGAAGAACTGAAATAGTACGGACACAAAGCCTGCTTCTGCACAAGTACAACATTAGAAGGAAAGATTACTGGGTTTTGGCTAGGGGCATGTTGGGTTTTCTTAGGCTGTGGTTTTCCTTGACTCTGCCAGGAATTTATGTTCATCAGCTAATGTCTGGTAGATACCATGAAATATCTGTTTAAGTCATTTATTTACTCATGTCCAAGTGAGCTGCTCGTTCTTGCAAAAGGAAGCAGTAAAACATAAACTGCAGTACATCAAAGGAAAAACTAATTAAACAGTGGAGAAAAGCAAAGGTTATTAAAACACAGAAAAATACTAAATGTTAATCAAGGTGGGTGTAACCAGACAGACCAATCTCTTCTTCATTTTTGTCCCACTACAATTGAGTTTTACAGCAGTTCAGGTTAACAGCCATCTCCAGGTTAATCACAAGTCATTAGCACACTGCAATATTGCCCGGGTGTAAGCAAAAACGCACCATTACACGTGTATTGAAACTCCCCATTGCTGTGTTCACGCGCTGCTAAAATGTAGTTCTCTGCAATACAAGGTTTCATAACACATTTCACAGTACATGGATTCATGCACATTCCCATGGAAACCATCAAGGCCACAGGCACTGCAGAATCACTTCCTTATAGGAACACTTCCATAAGACAGCCCCAGGACCTCAATCATGAGTGAGCAAGGGCATTAGACATTATTAGCACACAGTAAGGAGGCAGTGATAGGGATGTAATGAGATTAACAGCCAAAATTCTGCTGGTTGCAAGTGGGAAGGAACATTTCCCCAGGACTAATTAGTATATTATTTCTTCTATTTCCTAAATCTCACTGAATAAAAAACTTTTGAAAACATTCAGTATTTCAGGCAGTTTTTGCAAATTGCCAATACAATTCATATTTAATATTTCTAATGAATTCTATATCTAGCCATTATTTCAAGAGCAAAAGCTGATAAATAAACTGCTTCAGAGCACAACATATGGAAATTATATAGAAGCAGTAGAGACAGACAGTTTCAATATTTTCTGCTCAAAATACTAGAGCTTTACATTTATACTTCAACATACATACGTTCTGTGTATTAGTGAATCACCACTGTTCAAAATTCATGGTGCTCACCAAGCAAGGAATGTATTTCAATTATAAGGTTTTCTTCAGCATCAACTTCTAGCAGCTTCCTATAAAAAGATATAAAGATGACAGCAAAAAGCAGCAGCAGGAATTTTACTTAACAGCCTATTCTTTAATCAGATTGTGCCTGACTGCTACCATTTTGAAGCTGAAGAAAAACTTCAAGACAGTTACCTTAAACTATTTGACCTTCAAAAATTAGCAAAGTAAAGCAGACTTAGATGGGGAGGAGGGAATGGGGGCTCATCTGAGACTACTGATCATTTCCAAAAATCATACCCTGCACAATGAAAGTGGAATATGCTATTTAAGGGTGTGGCCTTAAAGCATGACTTCCATATGCATTCAACAGATGCTTACAAGTAACCAGTAAAATCCCCACCAGACATGACTTCCATATCATTTTAATGATTTATAACTTTTTGCACAACAACTTTTTCCACATTGAAACACTCAACCTTTCTGGCAAACACTTGCTTATGTGCTAAGGGGCTGCAACAGAGACAGATCCTCATACTAACAGCTAGTGCAATCCAGAGAACCAAGCCTACGTGGAGTCTCAGTTTTCCTGCTGACTTAGAAGTATAAAATTGAGGGGAAAAAAAGCCCAAACCATAAGTGTCAGTTATTGTTTCAGCTTTCCCATCTTTCAAACAGAAATTTGCCTTTGTATCATCATGTGAACACTGTCACATGAAAATCACTTCCAGAAGAGTTCCATATCTAATAACAGCTACTGTGACAATGAGATTAAGAACAACCATTCTAATTTTAACACTGACAGTGCCAATGGAGAGGGCAGTATGACTTTCAAATTGCTTCCAAGGAGAAATGACAGCTCCAGTAAATATCCTATGTCTCATCTAAAGTTTTAAAAGCTTAAAAAGAGTTTTTGCATTTATAATAATGTAACAGTAAAAAACCCCAACACCTAAGTATTCAAAACTCAGCCATACATTGATGAAGAATTTTGTCAGACTGCACACTTTTCTCAGGTATGCATGAAAATACCCCCAAATATCGGTAAGTGACTCACACTTCCAAGTTCCTAAACACCAAAGAACTTGCAGAACAGGAAGGGGTATGCACATTCCTTCTTGCACAGATACAGGCTCCAAGGAACAGGAAGGATGTGCAGCAAACACACTGCAAAGCAGGATACAGTGTGTGAGCAGAACAAATGCAAAGACCAAGAAGCCTTACATGCTCAAAGCAACATCCTAACACTCATTTTCCAGAAAAAAAATCCAAATATTTACAAAAGAGAATTAGCCTGCTATTGCATGCATAAAGCAAAATTCAGGTATACCTCCAAATTCCAGTGAGTAAATAAGCCCATTAACTTTAAAATTTGATTAAGCCAAATGAAATTAATAGAATGCTTATCTGAAATAATTATCCGTATACAAGTCATTCAAAAACATTCCCACACCTATGCTGAAGTAACTTTGTGTATGCACATTACAAAAGACATCATGAAAGTTAAGATCTATTGTCTTGGGTTTACATTACTGAATAATCATACAAAATACTAACAAGAATATTTATTATACGAGCCTGAATTTTTTAGATTTGGTACATTAACAATTTACTTTCTTTTATGTTGATATGATTCTGTTATGTGGTAACCTAATTAAACTGCTACACACTGTTGGTAAAGCCAGTATCACATCTCTGCAATCTTAATCCTGATGGAAGATTAAAATAGTATTTAAAAAAGTATGCTCAAAACTGTATCATCACTGAGAAGGTATTTTGAGCTTGTCTAAATACGGAAAAACAACACCCAAAGTGACCATATCTAAAAAAATATCTCTGGCAAAGAAAGATTAATAATAAAATACTATAGTAACAATAAATTGAAGATACCTTACCCTTTTTCAAAGACTAGGGGTCAAAGAAAAAAAAAAAATCTTTTGCTCCTCTTCCTACAAGGCTTTTCATATGGTCTGTGAGATTTATTTAAAAGGTGGAAGAAAAAGTCCTAAGACCGAATATGGGAGTTGCTCATTTCATACACACCACCAAGGGCCTTTCAGTATCTGCATCTGCTGGGTTTCTCCACGGGGCCTGCAGTTGGCTGTACATTTCCCTCACCTACATCACACTGAACGTCAGCTGCAAAGCTCTAATTCTCTTCGAATAAACTGAAAACCAAAGGAGAACATTTAGCAACATTCAGTGCGAAAGCAGACATAAGGCACTGCCTCGGCAACAAAGCCATCACTGGTCACCTCCCAGCACGTGGAGTCAAAGTTAACATCAACCAGGAAAAAGGTAATTATTATCATCTGCTGCATTTTAGATGTAGACTAAAAGGTAGGAAGTTATTTGAAAGATACCTGGTGGAAATACTCTTGTCCTCAGTACCAACACAATCAAATGGGAATCACAAGAGCACGATCACAGTTTTCACAGGAGTTATGAATACACAATTACCACACCAGACACCAGCTCAATATGCACAGAAGAGGGACAAAACACCTGAGAACTTCAGCTGCTAATGACAGCAGTGTAGAGGGCAACACATTATTTCTCTTTGCACGCAGCAAAAGAAAAGCCTGTTTTGAAATAAGATTTCCCCCTTAAAAGTCTTGAAGTGTAACACTGCTCAAGACATTTAAGCCACCTCCACATTTAGATTAACTCCTTTTGTCAGCACACTAGTTTCATGGTATGAAGCGATACCAGATGTTCCTTTCTAAATGCCTCACTAGGGTACACTTACCATGACACTTCGGAGATGCTGAGTGCACCACTGCACTCTTACAAATCATTTAAAGTTTGTGCTCTGTTAGCACATTTGCACTGCTATCCACTGACAAAACGCACTGAAATTTGCATTCTCAGACTCACTGCAGTCTAAGATATTTCACTAAGCCTGAAAATTGTGATATTCCAAGGAGGCTCCCATCCTTTGAACTTGCCAGCACACATAATGCTTTCTTTTCTGAATTTAAGCACAGACTATATGTCAAAAGCTCCCTTCTGGCTTAGATTCATGCAACTCATTGCTAACACATGAAGATTAACAGAATATAAAACAAAGTCCTTCTGTCTTCTCCATGGTTCAAGGTATCCATGAATACATCAAGCCAGTATTCAATTCACATACCAACTCTCAGAGCCAGCATAATGTGATCTAATTTTTTAGGGAAGTCGGTCAAGGAAAAGTTAACGAGATTAAGCTTCAACTTAAAATTCCATTTTAATGCTTTTGGAAGACACACAAAATACAATACAGCCTGAAGGACCTTATATCGTAAAATACAGCTCTGCAATGTCAAGAAACTCTACAAGTAACAGCAGGCAGAACCCACCACTGTGCATTCTTGCAAAGTCTTCAGAAACGGTAAAGAAGGGATTAAAAAAAAAAACACAAACCACAAGAAATGCTAGGAAAAGCACAATACTCACAACTTAAGAAATGTCAGAGATTTCAGCCAGTTCAATAAAGGCTTCACTGGTACTACAAAATTACTCAAACACTGTGGAAATTGGTTGCTTTCTTTCAAGAGTGTAAAAAGTTATCATTTTAAAAAGCGCTTACACAAACATTTGCCAGAAAAGTCTTAGAAACTGATCTTCAGTAACCATGGTACCTTATTTCATTTACTGTGATCTAACATATCATTCTGAAGTGCTCCTCCCTACGAACAGCTGAGGATACAGTCCAATGTACCCAACCCCTCCATGGCAAAAATGGATGGAAATAAAAAAACAAGGTACAAGCAACTTCAATATCATAACTATGAATAGAGTAGTTACTGAAGAAGAATCCAGTAATGATGAGGTTATTTTTAAAAATGTAGTCTCACATATTCTTATCTATGCTTTTATAAATCAATCAATCAATCAATCCTCTAGATACACTTACCATAGATAAGAATACAAACCACTAGGCACATTACACCGTCACCAAATCATGGATAATGTAATGAAGCTTAGAGTGACAATCTTTGATTAAATCAGTGGTATCTGACACAAGAGAATGTGACACTATAACCACACTGGTGATGGTGGTGCACAAATGCAGACAAGGCCTCCAACTTTTAACTATCTTCTTGACATAATGATGTTTTGGCCAACATATGTTTGTATTTACTATAAACAAACTTACAAAGATATCTAAGGTTTAATGGCAATTTGTTACTAGTATTAAGGCTTCTGCACATCAGCAGTTTTGAAGATAGAAGAATGGAAACCAATAGGCATTTTGAGAAGCCTACATAACACTTTTGCTACTTCCTACAATATGTAAATATTTTGTGCAATGGACGTAAGTGTAAAAAGAAATCATATGCAGTGGTTGAGTAAAAAAGAAACCTTAATTCCCATTAACGGAATTATAAAAGCAATGCACATATCAATGTTTTAGCATTAGTCAAGAATCTAGTTATATTACTATGCAAGAGATGTATAAGCAAACCTTTTTCAGTCAGCTAACTTTCTGAATCTGTAAATAAATGCAAGGGTGAGATTTAAAAAGAAAAAATAATTTTGGAGCTTAAAAATTGAGAAGAATTTAGTGACTTTTACCTTCCTTCCTAGAATAACCTCATGCAAAGATTTGCAGAGAATGAAACACTTTCCCAGTAAAAACACAGTGCCTTGTAACTACTCTGAAGGCAAATGTGATTAATAAAAACACTTACTGGCCTAGCAGCACACTTGCCTCGCTAAGAGCTCCCCATCTCCCATCTCACAGCTGCTATTTTCCAAAAGAAAGTTTCCATACATCCATCACCAAGATATTGGCAGTCTGACACAACCCACAATCCACCACATGTTATCTGGCTTTGGATATTAATTCAATCTCTGAATGACAGACTTTGATCCTGATCTTGTAAAAATGCTACTTACCCTACCAGATCTTATGCCTTTGAATAATACACCAGTTCACTTCTGCCTTCACAGTTTTCTATGTTGCCTGATAACACTACTAAAATCATGAGAAATGCATAAATGTGCCAAGGAAGTCCTCCATAAGTGTAATTTTAGACAGTGTAGTAGGGTCAGAAGTTTCACTAGGAAAGTATTTTAGAGAAGTCTCCAAGATCTGACAGAGATCTAGAATCTTCCCTTACCCTAAAAATCATTCAAAGGAATAGTTATTTCTTATGTTCTAATATCCATCAACTTATAGTTAGAAATTTATCACACCTTACTGAAAGAAAAGACTACAACATCAGTGAACCAAATCTGATTAATTTCAGCAGCTGGATTACAAAAAATTTGGCTCCCACTGAAGAACTCCTAAAATACAAAAAAACTGAGTCCAAAAAATGGGTAAGCAAATTATGGCATTGCTGTACAATTATTTCTGACAGCTTGTGATAATCACAGAATCAGAGAATTGTTTACACTGGAAAAGATCTCTAAGATCATCAGGTGCCACCATCAACCTAACCCCACCACGGTATTCACAGTGAAACCATGTCTTTCTTTAAGTGCCATGTCTTCATGTTTTTTCAAACATTTTTAAGGAATGGTGATTTCACCACCCTGGGCTGCCTGTTCCAATAGTTAACCACCCTTTCAGTAAAGAATTTTTTCCTAATACCCAATCTAAACCTCCCCTCCACCAACCTGAGGCGATTTCCTCTTGTCCTAACTATCACTTGTTATCTTGGAGAAGAGACCAACCCCACTTGGCTACATCCTCCTTTCAGGGGGTTGTAGAGAGTGATAAGGTCTCCCCTGGGCCTCAGCGACCTTCCTGTAGCAAAGAGACCGAACCTGAACACAGGATTTGAGGTGCAGCCTCACCAGTGTTGCATACAGGGACAATCACTGCCCTGGACTATCACTGCTGGCCACACTACTCCTGGTCCAGAATAGGATGCCACTGGTCTTTTTCAACACCTGGCTCACGTTTGGCTGCTGTCAACCAGCATCCCCAGGATCTTTCCCAGTGGTTCTCTACTGTAAACCCAAGCTTTCTTTGGGCTACTTGACTGGAGAAAACATCATGGAATTTCTATTCAAATTTCTATAACAGGAAGCAAATATAACAGGATGCCAGTATGTGGCACTTAGTCTGATCTTTTTGTCAGGATGGCCAAAAACAAATATGCGAATTCTTACATCTCATCTGAAGAAAAAAAACATTTTATAATCTGCTTCTGGAGGGTTATTTTGTACCCTGCATTTTCTTATTTCTTAGAAAGACTAGACCACCCACACTGGACCCATTTTCAACCTAAGTTTATTTATTAAGAAACTGAACAGATTAAAATAAAAACGCCAATGCCAGGATGCTCTATCTGTACCAGATTTTTTAAAATGGCCCAAAAAGTAGATATTGATGCATCATTACATATTTATGTTTTAAGGTAACATCCTGACATTCAGAATTTCTTTTCATTACAAACACTGGGGTCTTTTTTACTTGACTATTCCTCTGAAATACCAAGCTTTTGAAACATATTTTCACATTCTCACACAGAGAGATGACTGATGCATCTTCTATTTTGCAGACTCAAAAGCAACCTACCTAAACATGCTTCTGCTTTCAAAGCAGACACATTTTAAGGATTAACTGTGACACTGCCAAGAGATGAGACACCAGTGAAGAGAAAGAGAACACCAACTCCCTTGATGCCCACCAAAATTCAGAATTCTTGGCATGTAATCACTCTGGTCTTCATCGAGATGATTGATGAAGTCTTGCTACTTTGTGAGACCAGACAAGAAATTTTATCCAGTGAGGTATCAGAAACACTTCAGAAGAATTTCGGTAAGACTTTTGAAGGACTTATAACAAAAGCCACTTTGTTTGCAAAGCAAGCAAATTTATATCAACATTTCTCTCCATCACAGATGTCACAGAAGTTTATGAACCAATGCCAATGTCCTGAGAACATTTTGTCTAGGAGACATCTTCAGGCTGAAATCTTTCAGTTTCCAGTAAATCACCTCCCTCTCTACTGACTCCATGTGAGAGGCACCACTGTGCTGTACCAGAAGAAAACACAAGGAAAAAAAAAAAAAGAAAAAAACAATTGTAAGCATTTGCTGGACTGTCAGAAGCAGAGCATCAGGGCCACTCACAACTGAGCTGAATCAACAGCAGCTCACAAAGCAGATTGTACATCTGATACAGAAAGATCAGGAGCAAAATAAATCAAATTTTCCAGTTGTTATCAAAGTGTATGGCACCAGACTGCAGCAGGAGCAGCCTGCTATCCATGCTGGGTTTTTGGGAACATTTCACAACTGGTCAGTTTTCACCATTCCTTGAAAATGCTCCATGCACCAAAGCCACAGGCACACAGATAACTGGACAGAACAGCGCAGAAAAAATGTGACTCAAATTTTCTCTTTCACACAAGCTACTATACACAAATTTTTCTTCCTCTTCCTAAATATTTAGTATATTGTATATCTCCAGGATAAAAGCTGAAGACTACCACTAATAATACCAAGCAGGCTTCAAAGCTTGTCTCAAAACTATGATCTTCTTTCTCATAACAAGGGTAACAACTCTCTTCTTCACACTTCAGCTGTACAGTGTTCTGTTGGCACTTGGCAAAGATACTGAAGTAACAATGTTTCTATTCTTAAGAAGTATGGGTCATTAATAGCATTACCAGCTCTCTAAGACCTGAACCAACACAAAAAGAAAAGCAGCAAAGCCAAGAAACAACTTTCAGTAGATATTCTTCCACTTTAGGCCTTCATTGACTGTCATGTGGTATATGAACGTGAGGTATGAAAGCCGAAAATAGGAAGTCCGGGCACAGGGGCGGCGGACCTGAAAGCTGAAATGGGACATTTAAAGACAATTCACCCTGCCCTGCTCCGGGCTTTGCTTACATAGGGCGGGAGCCGTTCCCCTCACCAGGGGCGAGCACGGGAGGTCTGGCCACAGCCGGGAAGCCGGGCAAGGGTATGAAAGCGTTCTCGCCCCACGGGGAGCGCCGGTCCCGGCAGAACACGAGGCTCCGCCGCAGCACCGCCCCACGGACAGGCTCCGCCGGCGGCTCCACGAGGCCACCCCGCCCATCCCCCGCCCGCGGAGGCCCCTGGCCCTGTGCTCACCAGCCCGTCGATCTGCACTTGCTTGACGGCCGAGTCTCCCGCGGCAGCGGCTTTGCCTTTGCCCTTGGCGGCGCCGAAGCCGCCGCCGGCAGCGCCTGAGCCTTCCTTGCGCGACGCCATGGCTGCCCTCGCACCGCCGGAAAAGGAAACGAACCCCACCGGAAGCGGCGGCGCGGACGGGACGGTGCGCGACTAAACGGCCCCGGGTGGAACGCGGCGGTGCGCGGGTGGAGTCCGGCATTGCGCGGTGCTGCCTCAGGGTTCCGGGCCGGGGTCGGCTCGGTCTCACGGGCCCGGGTGTGCCTGAAGAGGCTGCGCCCTGTGCCCGGTCCCTTGTGTTCTGTACCCTCTCCCTTGTGCTCTGCACCCTGTCCCTTGTGCTCTGTCCCTTGTGTTCTGTACCCTGTCCCTTGTGTCCTGCACCCTGTGCCTTGTCCCAGCTCACCTGGCATGGGACAAACCGAGACAGCCTTCCCTGACAGCTTTCCTCCCCACAGAATCGCAGAACCATTTACTTGGGAAAAACCTCCAAGATCTTCGAGTCCAACTTATGACCAAACACCACCTTGTCACCTAAGCCACGGCACTAAGTGCCACGTCCAGGCGTTTCTTGAACACTTCCATCGATGCTGACTCCACTCCCTGGGCAGCCCGTTCCACTTTTCAATCGCCCTCTCTGTGAAGAAATTCTTCCTGATGTCCAACCTAAACCTCCCCTGGTACAGCGTGAGGCTGTGTCCTCTGTTCTAGTCACTTCTTCCCTGGGAGATGAGGCCAACTTCCATCTGGCTACAGCTTTCTTTGGTTCCAAAACATGGAATAAGTAAAAAAAAAAAAAAAAAAAACTTTTAAGAAAGGATGTTCTTTGACATCTGATCTTTGTATACCTTCAAGTCTAATCAACAAGAAAGGAGATTTAATCTATGAATTAGATAGCAGCTAACAAGGTCTAAGCGATGTCCAGGTGTTAGAAAGAAAAAATATTTGTTGCCTTGTTAAGGTTTAGTGCTGAATATGCTTCAGTGATCTGAGACCTAGGGGAAAGTTAACAAAGAGCTTGGGAAGAAGGATGTGCCACTGACAGTGGACACAAAGAATGCAGAATTTATGGGCCACAAGGACATTTGGCAGAACTAAACAAAACTAATAAGGACAACTCAGCAACTGTGCTGAAGCAGCTCCCATGGGGTAAAAGTTAATTTCAGCAGGGGAAAATCATTACTCAAGAAGCCCACCAACTCAAAGGAAGAGAATGCAGACTAATTAACATGAGAAGCAAAAGAATCATTAACCAACAGAAGACAGAACACAATAAGAGAACTAAGTGACTTCTAATGAATAAACCTTAGTGCCTTTGCTAAAATGCATAAATAGTGAAAAGTTTTGGTAGTCATGCTGGCTTTGTGGATTTGCCATCCAGCACCTCTTTCTGCACAGAACTGTAAATAAATCAAGTACCTCAACTCTGTGTGGATTGGCTTCTTGCACACTCTTGCGCACCGCTGAAAGAACCTGTTTGGGCAAGAATTTCAGGGAGATGTAGAAAGCAATAAGGACCCCCTTGAGCCTCCTTTTCCTCATGCCACACACCCCCAGCTCTCTCAGCTGCTCATCAGAGCTGTGTTCCAGACCCTTCACCAGATCCATTGCCCATCTCTGGACTCACTCCAGCTCCTGAATATCCTTCATGTACTGAAGGGCCTAAAACTGAGTACAAGATTTGAGGTGTGGCCTCACCAGTGCCAAGTGGAGGGGAAGGATCACTGCCCTGGTCCAGGTGCCAGCTGGCCCCTGGCAAACCACTTCTGACAGCCCAGGAACCTCCATCTGTGCACTTCCGTGGCCACCTTGGGCAGTTCTGATGCCACAGGGGTACGAATTCCCAGCCCTGTTGCTGGGCCAGCCCTGGGCTGCAGTGAGAGCTCCCCCACATGGTTGACGAGACTCTAGTCTTGAGGGAGGATTTACACCGAATAAACCTGCATGTGTTGAGGAAGATGTACTTCTAATAAATTTAAAACTTTGTGTATTATCTTTACAAAAAGCAAACTGCTGTGGAGTGACGCAAATATCTGTCCTGAGCCTGAATAATGAGGCATCAGTGTAAAATCTTAGCATTACGCAAATCACTGAATTATCAACTTCTCATGCAATTCTCAGGAACAAGTTCGTGTTGCATTAAAACAGTTGGTTTTGCTTTGCTGCTCTATTTTGTTTGAGGTAGGGTTTTTTTGTGTGCTTTTTAAATTTAATTTCAAATTTTACTCTTCAAATTCCTTCTGAAAAACGCAACAGGCGGTGAAAGGCAGCCCTACAAACCCCCCAAATCTGTTCAGACACTATGCCAAATATGTAACTTCATAAAATACATCTTTTCAACAATGTAGTTAACAGTAATTTCCAATTAAGGGTGAAGAACATATTTATCAACACCAGTATTAAAAGTATCTGTATTTGCCTGCAGACACAGACCAAACATTTGCCTGTTCCTATAAAATTATTCTAACATCACTTAAAACTGTCCCTAGCAGTTGCTTGTGTTGGTGCTGGAACAAATTCAGGCAAAGAATCTAGTATAATAATCATCCCATCAAGGCAAAACCTATCCTAAATGCCATGATATCACTGACTAGAATCGCATTGACTCTAACAAGAAATCTGGACACCCAGCTCTGCTAAGGACACCTTGTGATCGATGGAGGGAACCCATCAGGATCATCGAGTCCAGCTCACAGGGCATCCCCAAGACTCACACCACATGCATGTGTTGTCCCAATGCCCCTTGAGCTCTGTCATGCTGTGACACTTCCATGGGGGGCTGTTCCAGTGCCCAACCACCCTCTGGGTGAAGAACCTTTTCCTGATATCCAACCTAAGCCTCCCCTGACTCAGCTTCATGCTGTTTCCTCAAGTGCTGTCACAGGTCATGAGGGTGAAGAGATCTGTACCTGCGCCTCCGCTTCCCCTCCTGAGGAAGCTGTAAACTGCATTGAGGTCTCCCCTCAGTCTCCAGGCTGAACAGACCAAGTGACCTTAACTGCCCCTTGTACAGCATCTCCTCAAAGCCCTTCATCACCTTGGTTGCTCTTCTTTGGATGCTCTTTAATGGTTAAATATCTTTTTTATATTGTGGCACCCAAAATTGCACTCAGCACTTGAGGTGAGGCCGCCCCACCGCAAAGCAGGACAATCCCCTGCCCTGCCTGGCTGGTGATGCTGTTCCTGATGTCCCCAGGACAGGGTTGGCCCTCCTGGCTGCCAGGGCACTGCTGGCTCATGGTCAATTTGACATCAACCCCCAGGTCCTTTCCTTGGAACTGCTCTTCAGCCTCTCATTCTCCAGTCTACACACACAGCCAGGGTTGCCCTGTCCCAGGTGCAGAATCCAGCACTTGCCCTTGTTAAAGTAAATCTGATCAAATAGTTCTAATTAAAGAAAACAAAGAGTACAAAACAGTAGTATGGCAATACAGTGATTTTCAACTCCGATCCATGGATTGCTGGAGACCCTGTGGAATACTTCAAAGATGTTGTTGAAGGGTATTTAAATAGAAAAGCATACCTCCTGACAGTAGACGCACAGTACTTTACCACTGGCAAATTCTTAGGGATCTGAAAAAGGATGAAAACTCCTTGATAATACTAATGTGATGTATTATCCTGGGCTATGAAGTTTTTGAACAGCAAGTCATTGTAATTTTTTTTAAAAAAACAACAAAAAAAACCCCCAAACAAACAGAAAACCAAAACCAAACCAAACAAAAAACCAACTAGCCAACAAAAAAAAAAAAAAGAAAAGAAAAAAAAAAACACAAACAAAAAAAAGCCCCACCAAAAAACCCAAACAAGTAGCTACAGCACAGAACATCACCATGTTTAGAGATATTGCTGTGGGCACACAAAATATCCCTATTCAAGGGACTGGCATAGGACTCACTACTTAATGCACTGCCAGAATAATTGAGTCAATGTTGTTAATTATGATTAACATGAAAAATGAAAAACAAATATCAACTTTCGACTTTATAAAACTCACAAAATCACTGCAGGCAAGAGGCCATAAAAAATTTCACCATTGAAAATTCTGAATTCTTGAAAAGGAGGCCACAAAAAGGATGTCAGTCTGAAGAATTTAGAAACATTGCCTAAGCTACTAAGGAAAACCACAAAACAGAAGAATTTAATCACAAAATACTTTAGAAAATTCAAGTAGTGCACAATCTCCATTAATAATTTTTAAATTATACTCTAAATCAAAAAACAGCTGGAACCAACCAAAACCCTTTAATTCCTCAGTCCTGTTTAAGTTAAAACTTTGGTGAAACTGAGGTGTGTCATATCCCCCAAAGCACCTCTGCACCATAATAGGGCTATGAGCAGAACTAGAGTTGCTAAATAGAAATTATCTGATTAGGGTTCAAAGATATAATCCTTTCCAAATCGTCAGACTGACTTTACCTTAAGGGCTAAACCAACCTGAGTTTCATTTGTGTATGCTGCAGGCTAACACCATGCACCAGAGATGGGCTAGCCTGCAATGACTTGTTACCACTTGGTAAACAGGTCATGTCTGAATTCTGTGTTTTTCTTCCTTGCCCTCTCAGCAATTCCAAGTATTTATAAGCATAATGAATACTTTAATTTCATTATCACAAAATGTAGAGGGATAGGGAAGAATCACTTAGGATACACATAGCAGTCTGTACTTGCACTGAGACATAACAACACCCAAATACAAACTTGCACAAATAACTAGACTGGTTGCCTAAACCAACATTAATTATGTTAAGAAAATAAATAATTGTTTTCAGCAAAATAATCACCTAAACTCACTGGCAAAACATTCTCCGAACACAATTAAAATTGCCTTGTAATATCTTGCAGTTTACAGAGGTTGCAAATTCAGAAAATCTCGGTATTTTGAAAGAGGTGATGTACTCAGGCTCAATATTTCAAACATGGAGAAACACAGACTTGTGGCACATCTCTCTATGAATACATTGGTGACCTTTTTCACTGTGCTACAAAGGGAACGTGCCTACGCTGCCTCGGCAGGCCAGTGCACTGCTTATAAATGAAGAAAGAACCCAACATTTTTCTGAGTAAACTAAAGCTTGTATTTGGGAGGAGTGTTAAGGCTGTAATTAATCCTCCTGTTCAAGTATAAAGCTATTCCACATAATTCTATGCTTGGCATGGCCTTTGCTCCTTTTGAAATCCCTTTCTGACTCACAGGACACCTTTTGATAGGAGCCTCTCCTTTACATACCCCTCTCATACCCCTTCAGAAGAGTGAAAATCCTAATGACAAGAGGTCCTTCTGTATCTGTGAAGGTATCTGTGGTGGGTTGACCCTGGCCAACAGCCAAACACCTACTCAGCTCTCATCCCCCAGCATGAGGGGAAAACAGAAGGATGGCAAGAAGATTTGTGAACAACATTTCCGAAGCCATGGAACAGACAAGATCTCTTAAATGTTTGTTCTTTTCTTTCCTTTGTTTCCCCCCTCAGAAAGATTTAACAGGGACCCTCATGTCTCACCAGCAGAGCAGTTTTGCCAGGTGCATGCCTCTGTAACAGCATAGAACCTATAACTGTAGTTATGTTCAGCAGCACTGTCTGCCACATGCAGGGCAATTCCAAATCCCAACTCCAGCCTCAGGAAGCAGCCTTGTCTATAAGCCTTGTGTAATTCAAGAGTTTCAGCTATTTGTGTCCTGCTGACCACAGCAATTTAAGACTCAGAGAAATAAAATATCCCCAGGCATACCAACCCATGTTAAGGTAGGTTCTCCCTGATAAATGAGACAGCACTCCATTCTCAATTTGTTCAGGTATCACTGATCACCAGCTGCAACTCACTGAAGTCAGGACTTTTGCATACTTATTTCTACAGCCTCTACAACATTCTGTTTCACTGACAAATAATCACCTTCTGAAGTGTCAGGTATTCATCTAATGTTTACTACATTCCACAGAGGAGCTCAATGGGAAAATTTAAGATCAGGCTACAGAAATGCATAGGCATTTTGTGCAGATGGATTTTTAATTATTATTATTTCTCACGAGGCTAGTTGTGATTTTAGATGTTAATGATACCGATGCTGAGGTCTAGTCCACTTTTTTTGTCTAATTTTCTTCAAGACAATCAAAGTGAAGGAATTGGTTTTATTTTTGCTGGTTGGTTTTTGGTTGTTTTGTTCTGTTTGTTTTTTTTTTTTAATTTGAAGTGGGAAACTGAAAGTAATAAGGTGCAGGAATGATAGAAAAATGGTAAAAGTGGGAGGTGCAACAACATAGAACCCCTGAGGGACAAATACCAAATACAATAAGGAACTACGGGACTAGAATATAAACTTGGAAAATTCAATTACTTTTCTGTAAGAATGGAGGTTTCAGAGGCCATGGAAGGCTTCAGCCATTCTGTTACACAGGCAACCTTTTAGCATTTACTGGACTAGAGGTATAAGCATTATATTAAAAAAAAATGGACAGCAGCATAATAAGGTATTTCTGCATGTGAAAGAAATATTTAAAAATGTAAGCTCTTTCCTTGGGAAATTTGGGGATTTTTTCAACACTCAGTTTTTTTTCTCTGCTTTCTTCAATAGATGTTTTCCAATAAGTGTTTTTATTCTTGATAACTTTTTGTTTCAGGTGTTTATAGGTATTTTTTATTATTAAAAAAATAATTACTACAGAACTTACTTACTTACAGCACTTACTACAGAACCTCAAATCCATTAGCATACAGCTAACAGGAACAAAAAAATGACAAAGGAATTAATGATAAAATTGCCTAATTGAAAATGCATTTGATAAAACAAACTCAGACATTTTAAGTGCTAATTTTGGCCTGTAAAACAAGGACAAGGTGTTTCACAAAGTTACTGTGTGTTTCTAAGCAGAGCTAGACTCTTTCTAGAGAAAATTATGTACATGTAGGGAGCATATGTGATTTATTGCCATGCTGTAAAAATGCCACTTTTCTGTTCCCAGTAAACTGATTTCTCCCTGAAATCAATGAAAAGGTGAAAAGATACATATAGCTTCTCAGGCAACTGAATTGAGTTTTCTGGCATAGATCAGAATTTTGGTCATAAGTTAATTTCTTGTAGGTAGGCTTCCCACGTAATTTCTCTTTTGATGTCAATTTGTTCAGCCTTCTCTTCATAATCAATTAATCAATTAATTGACCCTTCTGATTCTTGATTACACACAAGCCAACCCATGATGAATATAACATACCTTCTCTAAGGAGAACAAGAACTGAGGAAATGGAAATAAGCATATCAAAAATCCAAATTATTTTATGTCTTCTGAGCTTCCTGTCATGTCCAAGGTAAGATCATGTAGGTGTTTAAGAAAACCAAAATGGACTTACATTTACTTTGTATCAGAAATAGTAAAATGGGGAGAGGGATGTTCTGTTCAAAATGAAGCAATAGGCACAAGAGGAGGTGCAAAGCATCACTGTTCTTCCCCTCTCCCTACCTTGCACGTCAGGTATAGGATAGTCAGGATTTCATAAGGTATCTTCCTCTCTCCTGTGTCTTTCACAACTGACAAACTGAAGTTACAATTCCAATCCTGGGAACTCCATGAAGACATCACATTTTTCTACATTATGGCACTTTTACATCCTTCAAGGGCTTCTACAAGTGAGTTCAGAGCAGCAGTACTGCAGTATGTCACACGTGGTGCAGAATGGCAGCTGACTGGTGCAGATCTTGAGGAACAGTGCAGGGAGGGAAGGCTGCTCCAAAACAATGTCCTTGTGTGTCCTTACAAGAGCATGAAACCAGCTGTTTAACATGTACATCTTAAAGTGCAGCATCAACCAGAAATGCTGCATAAACTAAAAGACGTGCATCAGAGATGTGAATCTATTCAGAAAGTTTAGTTACATTGGATAAGATCTGATTTTGTTCATCTTTCATGTGAATTTAGCTCAAGGTCAAAAGAAAATGGCAAAGCTGGTTTAACATCTGAGGAACTGTCAAGAATCCTACTGGTTATTTTCATCCCTATAATTTCTTTCAGCTTAATAAGAAAGGTAAAATTGCCTGCAAAACCTTTATTCTCCAGAGCATTGTCATAATACATGCTACTATAAGCAGTCACTTAAAACTTGCATTGATATTCTCTGTATTTTATTTCTTACCCTTGTGAAACTAAATATGATGGTCTCTACATTAAATGTGTGTTTCCTATGATAAATTCAAAGTTTTAAAATTTAAAAGACAGTTAATGTGGGACGTACAGTGATTGGTACTTACAGTATTTAAGCCAGAAATCATTTTCTAGCTACAATAATGGTAGAGTCAGAAAAGCAGAAAGCTTTGTCATACACAAAATTCTCATCTGCTGAAATCATATCAATCCATGAAGGAAAAACAGAACTTGTCACAGCCATGGTTACTATAAATCCAGATACTGCATTCCGATGAAATATCAGAAAAATAGGCACTGTAAAAGAAGAATGCACATGATGAAAACTAAAATTCAAAAGCTCAATACCAGCTCCAAGGCAATGAAAGGAGGGGCCAGCAATGAATAATATATACATTCTCACAAATATGATTTAGCAGTAAATGCATCTGAATCTTCTTCTGTGGCCTATACATAGCCCAGAAAAATAAGTAAAAAATACACCTAGGAAAATATTTTCAGATAAACTCCAATAATGTTTTATGGCCTGTGTTTATTACAGTTTGGGTTTTTTTTAATGTTGAAATTGAAACCTTACCCTTTTCTTTTTTGTAAATCAGTTCATTTCTCATATTTAAGCATGGTGCTAAGGCTTACTGCAGATAACCACTCAGCACATTTGCCCAAAGCAACACATTCAGATTAAAAAGGTCTGACACAGGAGACAAATTCGGGAGAACCAGAAGCTATTTTCTCAACAAGCTACAAACATTTAACAAGTGCCAGCTATTAAGGGAAATCCTTGTAACTAGGCCTACATCAAAGCTCCTTTGATAAAGAACAGCTTTCACTTCAAGTAATCCATGTTACAGCAATTTTGTTATTTAATTCTACTACTGCATTACCTAGCACTCAAAACCAGAGCTGAACTCATTTATAAGAGATAGTCTGCTCTGCAAAGAGCTAATTTTCTGTTGGAGCACATTTTGTGTGCAGTGTGCCTGGTGAAGTCCAGTTTCCTGTGATGCTTTTTCTTGGAAGTTCAGCATGATCTCCTCCCACTTTGGATAAAGAAAGAAGGTCTTCTTCAGTGACACCTTTTTTCATAAATGCTGTCTATTTACCTACTAAGTATTAATATTATTGATAAAGACAAAGGAACAGTTTTGTCAGATCAGAACTGTACCCAGAAACCTATATCCTGTCTAGCAGAAAACAAGGACTTGTATTTCAGAATAAGAAGTTCCCCATTCAAATTCTGTCTCCTGTCTTTGGACAAAGCAAGTCACATTCATAAGGCAATGTTAAAACAACCTCCACATTTCTCCTCAGGCTCACTTCCACAATGACACTGCTGGTAGGTAGGCTACTGAAGATGCAAGTGGTTTGTTAGTTCTTCAATAAAATGCTCACTTAAAAGCAAATAAACAAACCCCCAAAGAACAAACTAAAAGAAATCCAAAACAAAAACAAACAAAATCCAAAACCAAACAAAAGACAAACAAACAAAATCCAAAACCACCAAACCTCCCAAAACACTAGAACACTCAAAACCCCAAATTCAAAGTATTTTGGTGGTGCAGCCAGATAACTGATGAAACTTTTTAATTAAAAATACATTGGCTAGAAAATTCTAAAACAGAACGTTCCCCTGAGGTTTATGACAAGCTTGCTGTGCTACTTACACTCTTTGTAAGGGTATGTGGAATGCTAAAGTATCTGGTTCAGTGCATTTGTTCAGTATAAAAGACAAGAGGGCAAGTGATATATGAAACACACACAGGTGCAAAAAAATTGCTGAGTAAGTAGATGGTAACAAAGACAAGAGTGGGGAGCAGAAGTTTTGAGGCCGTTAAAGTAGCTGCCCAGAAAGACACTCCGAAGAGGGTCTGTCTGAGCTTTATCTCTGGTAAAAATAGGAAAACATGATTATCCATGAGTACCACAAGATATTTCATGGAGTGTGTAGGACTGGGTAAAATTTCTTATGGGATATCAGCAGGAGTCTGCAAAATTTTCTATGGGATGTTCACAAAACTGGCCAAAGGCAGGGAGAGGAAGGATCAGGGAGAGGAAGGATCAGGGAGGATCTAGGAGGACACATAGGAAAATGAGATGCAAGGGGACTCACATGTGAGCTGGCAGCATTCAGTATGCTTGTCTTTCTGAGCTCTCTGCCTGATCACAGCCACCAGTCCTATCTTTTTTTGAAGCTAGCTTCTAACTTTTTTTTTTTTGCACCTAAGTATCCTGTCCCAGTGAATTTAATCCTGTGGATGTGTGATCTGCTATCAGATTTAAACTGGATTATCCAGTGAGCAGGAGACACACATACATGCCAGGGTCCAGGCACAGGCATTAGATGGACAGAGGGACCATGGGGATTTGTGACTGAGGGTGTTCTGGTGAGTACAGGGAGTGAGGGTGTGTGAGTGATCACCTGGCCATTTCAGTCCTGTTCAGCTGGAGAGGGGGAGCAGGACTTCACTTTCTGAACTTGCATTATGTGTCACTTCTGGTAGAGCTCTGTGGCTGTCTCTGTTAGTCTCCTCTGTGTGTGCCACGCTTGTCCAGGACACATGGGAGCATGAGAATCCTGCTGGATCCAGAGAGTGTACGTGGATGGATTTCAGCAGCCAGAAGCAACAAACCCCAGGTACCAGAGATATCTGGATTCAACACATCTCATAAGATCCCTAGGTTTATTTTTTTAAAAAATATGCTTTACAGATGGCTCATGGGAATAGTAAAAGAGCTGAACTTGAAAGAAATATGGTGAATTTTAGTTGATGCAAAATCCTGTCAAAATATGAAAGAAAATGATGAAAGAACTGTACTTCTCTGTACTGCTATACTAGTCTTATAGACATTATTTTGAATATTTAAAATTAAAATATATATTTTAATTGCATAAATATGAAATACAATTTACATAGTTGTACTGGAAGTAGTTTATCATCCAATTAATGCCATCTTCTGACCAGTGAAGAAGGAGAAATCTGTGCTGTGTTCTGCCTGCTAACCAGCCTTCTGAGCCTGAAAGTTTCTGCTTTCCTATTTTCCACATTCTCTACTGCATTAGTGTGTGTCTCTGAACTTCATATAAAGTGTTAGCAAATTCTCTTCACAGAGAGAGGCAAAACAATCCTTTTCCAGCCCAAGAACCAAGGACAACATTGCAGCTTCAGTCCCAAAAAGTATAAACAAGAACAAATTGGGGAGAGCAATCTGTGAGAATGGGACTTCATAACCCGAAGCTGTAATTGGACAATTAACCCCAATATGTAAATTGACCAAAACTTATAAAAGTGTGAAAACTCGTGACACACCATCCATCTTGGGTGGAGCCACAGCCAGGCTCTTGTACTGCCCAAGGTGTATCATTTGAAGGCCTTTTTAATGAATAACTACTTTATTCCTTTAACACTTTCTTTTATTCAAGGCATCAAACATATTCCACTATACCAACTGCATTACAACTTATCTATGATGATACTATTTACCAGGGGAACAGTATCTCATCACAATGGTATTTAACACCCTACTCTGGACTATATCTTACTTTGCACTTAGTTAAAAAACTAGTTCAAGCCTTAGTTATTTGTTTTGCATTTTTATCTCCATTCTGTAATAGCAGCTGTTATCACTGGAGATTCCTCATTCTAGCTGTGAGAAATGAGATTCCTCATTTCCACCTAGGGTGTGGAAAGTGTTCTTAACATATAAGTGCTTGTCTTGGGGCAGTTACTTAGTTATCATCACACACACACACTTACACACACACACACACACACACACACACACACACGGAATGCAAAAACA
The DNA here is from genome assembly GCF_963662255.1 of Cinclus cinclus. NCBI lineage: Eukaryota > Metazoa > Chordata > Aves > Passeriformes > Cinclidae > Cinclus > Cinclus cinclus. The sequence continues at coordinate 137,690,481 of NC_085046.1, forward strand.
AACAAGCAAAAACCTACTTGAAGAAAAATTAATTCCTCTAGTAAGGTTTTACTAATGAAACTGTGCAGTTAAACACGGGAACTGGATCATCATGGCATTATGGAAACACATCAGCTACGGGACTGAAGTTTAATGAAAACCTTTATATATGACTATGTCTAATAATGAATTCAATATATCACTTAGCTCATAATACGGCATATATCCATGTATGTCCATGATACTGAGGAACACACAGAACTGTCCCCTGAAGACAGCTGGAAAGGAGGATTTAATGGTAGAAAATACTGTCAACAGCACAACTGGATCCATGGAAGACATTCTCAATCACCTGTTCTTTGCACTTTTCATCCTAAGCGCTTTAAAATATTTTCCAACATAAACATTTAAATTTCTAGAATAGTAATCAAATCCTTTATTTTTCACTTTCTCTTGGCACTAATTAACTTGCTTAGAAACACTTATTTTCCACATCTATTTGCTAGCAAAAAGGCCAATATGACAGCTGGGTATTTGCTTAAATGACCTTAGAGCAGCCTGACTGATTATGACAAACTGGGAGGTGCTTGCCATACTTTTGCTTGCAGTACAGTTGTCCCAGGCAGAAAGATGTCTCCTGTGGAACCTGCACAACAAGACAGATGTCTCCAATCATAATTTTAATGGTGTTAAGGTATCACATCCTCTTGCCTGCCTAAGACATGTATATTAAGTTTGGTTTCTTAATGCCAGATGCCTGGTGTGTTCATGTTTTGTGTTGGACAGGGAGGAATTTTTGCACTTTTGCAATGACAGCTGCATCCCCAGATTGCAGTGCAATTAAACTGTTACGGAAAAAAATTATTAAAATGTAGAATATGTACTTTTCAATTTCGGTTTTGTGCACATTGAACACAGATTGATGTAGCCAATACAGGCAAACAATATAAACAGGCACTGACTAAGCCTTCCTAAGTACTTCTAAGCCTTCCAGGTAACAAGTGTCAGGATGAGAGGATGTAGTGTTAAGCTGTGCCAGGAGAGGTTTAGATTGGACATTAGGTGAAATTTCGTCACAGAAAGGGCGATTAGACATTGGAATGGACTCCCCAGGGAAGAGGAGGAATCACCTCTGGAGATGCTTGAGACTGAGCATGGTACTCAGTGCCATAGTCTGGTTGACAGAGCGGTGTCAGATCCTAAGGTGGTCTCGATAACCTCAAAGTGCTTTTCCAGCCGAATTGATTCTGTGATTATGTATGCTGATGTGTGATTAAACTACAGTCTCTCGACAGCAACTGTAATTTTATCAGTACAGTGAACTAGCAAAAACCAGAAAACTCGGCATTTCTGATCTTAGCAAGCAGCAGGAGCCAGCACAGCACCGCAGAACAAGGGGCAATGAACCAGCACTGAGGTTACCCGTGCGCAGAGCTGGAAGGGCAGGCGGGACCCTCCGGGGACGGGACAGAGACGGCACGGCCGGTCCCGGCTCCCCGGGGCAGACCCCGGCACGGCCGGGCCGGTCCCGGCTCCCCGGGGCAGACCCCGGCACGGCCGGGCCGGTCCCGGCTCCCCGGGGCAGACCCCGGCACGGCCGGGCCGGTCCCGGCTCCCCGGGGCAGACCCCGGCACGGCCGGGCCGGTTCCCGCTCTCCGCTGAGGCCCCGCCCGGGCCCGGCGCAGCTTCCGGGGCAGCCGCGGCCGTTCCGGGCTGCAGCGCGGGCGCCATGGGGGTGACGAGACAAAAACACGCTAAGAAGATCATGGGCTTCTACAAGCACAACTTCCAGTTCCGCGAGCCCTTCCAGGTGCTGCTGGACGGCACCTTCTGCCAGGCCGCGCTTCGCAACAAGATCCAGATCCGGGAGCAGCTGCCCGGGTACCTGGACGGCGCCGCGCAGCTCTGCACCACGCGGTACGGCGGGGAGCGCGCTCCGGCCTGCGGGCCCGGGGGAGCAGGGGGCGCTGGGGGCTCAGGGTAACTTGCAGGAGGTTGGGAGCATCCCTCACACCCAGCTGCCTTTCCGAAAGTGGCAAGAACTGCGGGGCCAGCGGTAGCCCCGCTGTGTGAGGGAGGGAGGGACGGGTGAGTCTCTCCCCACCCGCAGCGTCTGCTTGGCGAAATGATAAGAGCAGGGGCAAGCTGGGGGTCTCCTGGGCCTGGGGGTAGTTCCTGCCTGGCTGGAGCTGCAGCCTGCCAGTGCCGGGTTGTTTCCAAAGGGAACAAGTTCGCAAGGGAGGACAAGGATGGGCTAAACAAAGACATGGAAATAAAGCATGCACACTACATACTGAAGTTGCTTTAAGCTGCTTTTGTTATTACTTGATTATGTATATTGTATATGTTAAAATACAAAAATACCGTTACAGTGTATATCTGCAATAACAGAATAGCTCACTGCCCAGTATGGAGGCAAGTAGTGAAAATACCAAGATATATACAAACACACTGAGCCTTCTTGTACAGCATATGGAACTGGACTGCTCTTGTAAATAGTAAAAAGTATTGAGTCATATCCTTACCTGTGAAAGGCTTGGGAATTGCTTTGATCCAAACTCTTCCTATCATGTTGAAATAGCACTTCTTGCTGCTTTTTTCAGCAATATCTGTTGGTCATTTTGACCAGCTTCCACATAGGCCAGCTTAATGGATGTATTTTCCCTGCTGTCAGAACACTGAGTTGCTGAGACAGCACCTGTTATGAAAAGAGCCTCGCAGGGGCTCGGAGGAAAAATGAGCTGGCTCACTGTGACCCCCAGGTCGGGTCAATAGGGAGAAGAATAGGAAGAATAGGGAGAAGAATCCCCTCCCTCACCTTGCCTGTGCTGCTTTTGATGAAGCCCAGGACACAGCTGGCTTTCACATTGCCAGCTCATGTTGAGCTTCCTGTCCACCAGCACACCTCCCAAGTCACTCTTGTCAGGGCTGCTCTCAATCCATTCTCTTCCCAGTATTTGTGCTTGGGTTGCAGTGACCCATATACAGGACCTTTTGCACTTGGCATTGTTGAACTTCATCAGGATTACACAAGCCCATCTGAAGCGTGTCCAGGCCTCTCTGGATGGCATCCCTTCCCTTCAGAGCGTCAGCAGCACCACACAGCTTGGTGTCTATGGTAATCTTGCTGAGGGTGCACTGGGTCCCACTGTCCATGTCACTGACAAAGATGTCAAACAGTGCCAGTCCCAACGCCAAGCCATGATGAATGACACTTGTCACTCCATTTGGACATGGAGCTGTTTACTGCAACTCTTCCAAATGCAACCCTCCAGTCAATCCATATCCACCAAGTGATCCATCTGGCAAATCCATGCCTCCAATGTAAAGACAAGGATGTTGTGTGGAGCAGTGTGAAAAGCTTTTGTTTAAATCCAATTGGGTGGCGTCTGCTGCCCTTCCTTATCCATCAGCATTGTAACTCTGTCACAGAAGGCCACCATATTTTTCTTGATTTCCCCTTGGTGAAGCCATTATGGCTGTCACCAGTCAACTCCTGGTTTTCCTCATGCCTTATACACTTTCCAGGAGGATCCTGGAAATCTTGCCAGACACAGAGGTGAGACTGACTGGCCTGTTGTTCCCCAGATCTTTTATTTTCATTTTTAAAAAATTAAATTTTCTAGTTTTATAATATGTTGATTTAAAAATAAATTAAGTTTAAAAAATAATTTTATTTGTTAAGTAGTGGTTCATATGCTTGGTGGTATCCGAACATGAACTAAAGGACTCAGCACTGTCACTGATGTGAATTATTTTTAAATAATTTCATATATCGTAATTTTATTACTGGTTAATCATGTTTACAGCCAAGGAAACCTTGCTGATGTCTTGAGATGGGCTTTCAGAGTTCTGGATACCATTTACCGATCATAGAGCCTGAACAACTGGGCACTACTCATTCCTAAGTAACTCACATCAGCCTTTTGCTGTTGTAAAAAAATATGAGGGTTTTTTTGTTTAAAAATTATTGTCTCTTTTGATTTTCAGATGTGTTATAAAAGAACTTGAATCACTGGGAAAAGCACTGTATGGAGCAAAATTAATTGCCCAGAGATTTCAAGTTCGAAACTGTTCTCACCATAAGAATCCTGTGAGTGGTTCAACCTGTTTACTCTCCATGATTGAAGGTGGCAACCCTCATCACTTCTTTATTGCTACACAGGTAAAAGCTCATGAGAAATGTAGTTCCATTTCTTTTGAAGGGATGCTTTGAGACCTAAGGAAAAAGAAGCCTACAGTAATCTCGATTATGAGGTTTTTAAATAGTTTGTGGGAATTAATCATGTAAAGCCTTACTTGCTCTTTAATGTATTTCCCAGTTACAAAGCAGAGAATCTTTTCTCTTATTTGAACAACTAGATTTTTTTGACTTTGTAATGATAGTGTTTAGTTTAGCTGAAAGTGTATAAACATACTGACTACCTACTGACATGTAAAAAACAACTCATTAATTTGCATATTGCTTGTGTGTGCTTCCCCTTCCCTGAACTGTGCTTTGCACAGTAGTCTGAAGAAATTAAATTAAATGTTAACATCCATATAACTTCAATTTTAAGAAATTTTGAACTAAAGAATAAATGACTATACAAATAAAACAGGTTATTGGGACTGCATGTATAAATGCTATACAATACATATAAAATAGTTTATAGTAGAATTCTTCATAGTTATGTAAGTTACAGGAGTTTAAAAATTATTTATTACAGAAAAAATTATGTTACTTCTTGTGGTGTGGTGGTCTACATAAAAGTGAGTGAAACTTCTTCCCTCTAAAAATGTATGTATGCATATATACGCAAGAAAAAATAAATGGGTAAATTTTGCATCAGAAGTACAGCTAATCAGGAAAGAAATTGAAATTTAGTTGCTCTGAAAGGTACTGCTATGTAGATCTGCTAGATTAAGTTTCTTATCTTTTTCATAATGTAATTTATCTTCATAGTTTTATATTAAAAGTGGGTGCATTTGAATTGCAAATACAATTTAATCTGAAAATATTGACTAAAGTATTTAATTTTGCAGGACCAGGACTTATCAAACAAAGTGAAAAGGCAGCCTGGCATTCCTCTCCTCTTTATTATTCAGAACACTATGGTGCTAGACAAACCTTCTCCTAAATCCTTGGCATTTGTTCAAAAGTTGCAAACAAATCAGCTTGTTCCAGAGTACCAAAAACAAAGTATTGTGGAGCTTAAAGAAAAAGAAGGACTAGTAAAGCAAGAAGGTGAAAAGAGAAGAAAACGCAAAAGGGCAGGCGGCCCCAATCCTCTCAGCTGTCTGAAGAAGAAAAAGAAGAAAACCCAGGAGGGGCAGGAGCCTTCTGCTGAAAAGAAGAAAAGAAGAAAAAGAAAACGAAGTAGAGTTAAAGCAGAAACCATGCAGTCAGTGCAGAAGAATGAAGGAGAATAAACCTATCTTTGTAGACAACACAGAACTTGGACATTGTTTGAACTTTTTTTAAAAAAAGATAGATTAATATGCAGTCATATGAAATTGAGTTGTTAATATTAAAATTTATTTTTATGAGGTGGTACTGCTTATTACTGTATCACAGTATTTGCAGGTTATTGTCCTAATAATTTATTCTGCTATTTAGTATTGGGTTTGTGATGAAATATTTAGGAAACCTCATATTTCATTATTCTCTCCAGCATCATGGTCTGTGTTAAAATTCACATGCTATGGAGCAGTTTTTTAGAAATACTTCTTGGCTTTCATATGGATTTTGGTGGGATATTAGATTTCTTTCTAAATCAAGGTTGCTGATCTTAATAAAACTAGTTTTTACAACTGGCCCGTTAGCAATTATGAAACTGACCTAAAATAACACAATAGCTTGCCCTCAAAAGCCCTGTCCAGCCTAAACTTCTCTGTAAGTACCATGTGAACCAATACGTCTCTTGGTGTTGATCTTTATTTATTAAGAAAATCTCACAGGGTATGCAATTGTGTTGGTATTCCTGATATTGTAATGGCATCTCTAGTCTTGCCTATTTCACCTGTGGTTTATTATTTATTTTTAATAGGAAAAATGCAGCTTAAAAATGCTGAATCAAAGCACTGGTAGCACCCAATGCCATCTCAGTGTAGCAGAGCTGTGCCAGACTCCTGGAATACGAACAGCTGAGGGTGATGGGCCTTGGGCCCTGATGACTGTTCTGTAAGGTTAGGAACAGAACAGAGCTGGGTTGGAGGAGAGTTGTGGTTTAACCCCAGCTGGCAACTCAGCCCCAGGTAATCATTCACTCAACTTCCCCTGCCTTGGGATAAAGAAATCAGAAGGGTGAAGTGAGAGAATTCGTGGGTTAAGATAAAGGCAGTTTAATAAGGAAAGTAAAAAGCCATGCAAAACACAAGCAATGCAGAAAAAGGAATTCTTTCGCAGCTTCCCATGGACAGTCAGGTGTTCAGCCACTCCCAGGAAAGCAGAGTTCCATCAGGTGTAATGGTGACTTCAGAAGACAAACATGACTCCAAACATCCCACCTTCTTTCCCAGCTTTATATACTGAGCATGATGCCATATGCTGTGGAATATCTTGGGTCACTTGGGATCAGCTGCCCTGGCTGTGTCACCTCCCCACTTCTTGTGTTCCCCCTGCCTACCTACTGGTGGGGAGAGAAGCAGAAAATACCTCGACTCTGTAAGCACTGCTCAACAATAATGAAAACATCCTGACATGTAAACACAAATCAAAAAACACAGCTACTGAAGAAAACTAACTACCCCAGCCTAAAGCAGCACAAGGAGAGAGTTTCCAAAATTATTTAAAGTCTCTGATTTTCTATAATAACTATTGCTTCCTATGCCTCCTTAAATGTTTGGTGGCATTAGAGACTGAAGTGAGTGACCGAAATGACAGGTATGCGGCATAGCATGTGCTGTGGCATTAGTGTGCTCTCTCAGTGTTCCCAGTCATGTCTTGCCAGATTTTTAACTTTTCTCAATGCATTTATTCTCAACTGAGATGTTCTTAAAAGGAAAGCTTTCTGCTTCTTGACCTACATGGGTTTAAGCTGTGTGTTCTAAACAATTCTTCAGCCTGCGTATCATGCATTTGCAAAGTGGTTCTCATGCATTGTCTGCACAGATTCTTGAATGTCTTGAGTACATAGCTATAATGTATGATGTTTTCTGTTGGCTTTTCAAATTTTACAGATGTTTCATGGAGTTTGAGAAATCAGCTCAAGCGATGGGAGTTGGCCAGTCCTAGCAGACTGTGCGGGATCATGTCTGCAGAGGGTTCCCTCTGGCCAGAACAGGGAGATGCATGGTGTGCTCTGCTCACAGCACAGGACACTGCTGCTGCAGAGCCCCAGCCCAGGCCTTCCTTGCAACACAGCTGCTAGGAGCAGACTGTGCCTGCATTGTTCTGTATGAGAGACCAAAAGCATCTTTGGAACAGACTGTTGGAGACACAAGCAGGGAAGGAAAGTGCTACAGTCAAGATGAAAGCTTTAACTGAAATTTAAAACAGTCACGCTCATCATGGTGTTGTTCCCACATTGATTACTGAAGTGAGTCCTGAGTAATTAGTAAAATTTAGTAACTCCTAGAAATACCTTAATGCAGTATATTTGTTTGATGTATATTATCTTTCTCAAGCTGTCATAGTCCCTATACCTTCACTTCTTTGGGCACAGTCCCATACTAAAGTAGTTTTGCTTTCCATTCCTCCATAAATACTGCTTATATTTCTTCCCCTCCTGAAAATCACCTGCAGATATCATTGCTGTAAGACAGCAGAGTTGGTTCACCATCAAAATCTCATTCTGAGTCAAAAAGTATATTAAAACCAAGTAACTTTACTAAAAATACTGGGTTTAAAAATAGAGCAGAAAACACCCCAATTATTTACAGTAGTCCCTTTCAGTGTCATTGAAACACAAAACTTAAATACACCTTTTTTAAAGACTGTGAACAAACACAAATATAATCTCTGTAAAAAAAGTGAATATTTTAACAGTCCTCTAATGACTCCCACCTTAAGGAATTTAAAACAGCATTTATCTATTCCTTAGCATTTGAACACAAACTGGCTCCTGGTATTACCATTGGGAAGCACTGGAGTACAAAGGGAGTGAGCTCTAAAGAGAAAAACTAAACTTTATCTGCTGCATACCTGCAACTCTCCTGCTGAGCGGTAAGTAATTTGTGTGTGAGCTTTGGGAGAGAGCTCCTGCCCAGGCAGCAAGCAGAGGCAATCAGACCATGTGTTTCACCGCTTTGAAATTTGAAAGAGAAGCCCACCTAGTTTCCAAGTGAAGTGAGTTCTGCAGGCCAAAGCTGTCTGGCTGTGTTTACACCATTACATCGGTAACCCTGGGAGCAGGAGGTAACACTGAGCCCAGCTGGCAGGGCTGGCTCTGGCTCTGGCTCTAGGCCTGTGAGAAACGCCACTGTGGGAGTACCCACAGAGCCAACTCTGTTGTCATAGATCTTCACGGACTGCCCAAAAAGCCACTGTCTTTATTTATCAGTACAAAGTCTGGAGTTGTGGCCACTACTCTGCCATAGACAGTGTTCCCAATTTAACTTTTCTTATGAAGTTTAGGATTATTTTGCACTAGGTTGTTAGAGCATCTGGTTTCAGTTTTGAAACTACAGAAGCCAGAGGTAAATTCAAAGGTGCTTGACCAAAAACTTCTTCGGGGTTATTGATTTCTTTTGATTTTCTCTTTTCTCAGACAGTATAAAAATATGTCCCAAATCCTAGGCAGAAGCTCACTAAATCTTTTTTTGTTTGTTTGTTTGTTTTGTTTGTTTTTTGTTGTGTTGGTTTTTTTGGGGGGGGGTGTTTTGGTTTTTGGCGTTTTTTTAAGACAGGGAAATAACCAGTGTTGTACAATACAATGTGTGCTGCATATGCAGAGTAATGGAGGAAGAAAACAATAATACATCAGCCACAGTCTGCAGGGCATTAATGCTGAATTTAGGATGGAGTCTCATCTACCAGCAGCAGAAGATATTTACCTAGACTGCCTGCCAATTCAATTGGCTGGATTTATATGTTAACATGACCCGGTACTGTACAATAAATCACTCCCTGGGCATCAGTTAATGACACTAAATAAATGAGTTAATTAGAAGCTTCTGGAACCTGGGATGTTTATGAATCATTAAAGTAAATATGAATATGGTATGACTTACGGAATAAATACATTCTAGTGGTGAAAGGAAAATAGGATGTCCAGATCAGTCCTGCTCATTTGTTTTCAGCTACACTGATACAGTGTGAATGACTTCTCCATCAGCTTTATAGTGTTCCTGGAGTTTCCTGAACATGTTCTGTCAGATACAAGATGAAAAACATCAGAACAATACCATTATTTATATTCATTGCATCTTTCATACAGAAGTTTCACAAACAGCTACTGTATATTTCATGCCTCTGTGCGGGTGTAATATCTCACACAGGGAGCAGCCAGAGATACGGGAATGAACAAATAAGAGCCCCAGCAGGTGTTATCATTTACAATTTAAGGGAGAAAAATTGCAGTGTTCTGAGAGAGAATGACAGAAAGCAAAAGTTTTTTGTACCCAGAGAGTCAGAAGTGAGAGAGAGACTGCACCTTGTGATTTAGGAATGGCCTAACTAATGCCAGGAAAGGAGCTTGTGATGTATTTCTGGTAATTATTATGTCTGTGCAGTCCAAGCCCCAGATTTGTCTCAGAGAGCTCAGCTGTCTGTGCACAGAGGCAGGCATTTTGTAAAAGTTGCTACAGCTTGTTATAGAAGAGAGAGACTGGGTTCCCTTGGGGGGACTTTGTTTTCTGATTTCTTCTCCTGCAGTTGAGAGGGAGAGCGTGCAGCTGTGCTCTGTGTATGGATACAGGGAAACAACGAACCTGTTAACAAGGGTCCAATTAAAAACAACCCAGAGCCGAGAGCTGGAAGGAAGAAAAAAGACAATATATTAGTCACTGAGATTTAAAGAAACCAAGAAAGAGAGAAAAAAAAATATATACGAGGAGGAAAGAATTGATCAGCAGTGAAAGGTGAACTAGAAATGGCTCAGCAGTCAAGGAGAGTAGGGAACAAAATAATAAACCATAAACAAGTGTTCTAAAAAATCTTTCTAATTACCTTAAGCAAACCTCATTACCCTTTGTGGCTCAGTTTCTGCTTTTTCAAACCAGCGAGCTGAACTGACTAAACTGCTCACAGATCCTGTGCTGATAGCCCAAGAAGTCCTGCAGAATGTCAGTCTTATGCCACCACTTTGTCTCTATGGTTTTTCAATATCACTCACTGCAGTACTGCAGGTTTGAAGCCAAATCATTCTGGTATAAAGTTTGCCTGACCTTGCACATGGCTCACTGCCCAGCATGCAGATATTACATCCAGGAGCAACCCTACTCATGCCATTACTGATAGGGTTAATTGCTCCTGAGGGAACTCAGAGCAACACTCTGGGATAGCCAGCCAGCAGTTCTGGCATGGTATGGCTTCTTTTTAAAGTCTGATCTCCTTCCAAAAACTTAGTAGGGGACCTCAAAAGTTTCTTGCTGCAGTCTTGACTTCTGGTTGATCCAGAAAGATCTTGTTGCCATGTTAATTCCTCTGGGGCCAAAGATGCTACTGATTTGACTCTTCAGGGTGGATACTCTTTCAGACTGTCTTGGAGAAACACAGGAAATTTCTCGCTTAGTAAATTGGCACACTAAGGCAGGCAGGTTTTCAGAAAAAAATGAAGAAAATACTTTCCTACAATTTCTGTCTCCCCCTTTCCACCATGACCTCTCTTTCAGCTTCGAAGAATACAAGCACGGCTGTTCTGAGATGGTCCAAAAATCTGTCTCAGCCAGCATTATGCTTCCAATAATGGCTGAATGTTGTTCTCAGGAGCAGAATGAAAATTGACAAAACATCTTCTTGGTGCTTCCCCAAATGACTTTCCAACTTTCTTACAATTTATTACAGAGCTCCTGACCCAAGAAAAATATTTTGTTTTTAACAGCAGACAGTGAATTTCTGTTTCACTTATTTGTTCAATCTCTCCTTGAAACCATGTAAACTTTAAGCCTCTAATTTTCTATGGCAAGCAGTTGCATAACTTGAACACATCTTATGAAAAATACTTTCATGTATGTGTCAGTTAAGAATCTACTGGCTACCAGCTGGCCCTTATAACAGGTAAAAGTTTAAGCAGTCATTCCTTAGTCACTCTTCCCATGCCACTTGTGACTGAATAGACATCTGTGATATTTCCCCTCATCATTTCTCTTCCCCTCATTTCTCTTTTCCAAGTTGAAGTGTCTTCTGCATCACAAACAGCAGTACCTAAAAGGAAATCAGATTTCAGCTTGGTCAGGCACACTTGAGAAAACCACAGTCTCTGCCTTCTGATGGATGTTCTTCAAGGAAGAGTGTGGACAGGAAGAGTCTTGTGAGAAAAGGTGCAGGACAGGAACTCTGCATTCAGCTCTTTCTTTGTCACAGACTCCATGGGTGCATGAGCTGAATGCCACTGCTCTTGAACATACCTTGGTTTCTTGCCAGTGGAATGATGGTGTATGTGCTTCCCTGAGCTCCCAAGCTCTCCAGAGACTGGCATCACTAGCATTCACAACTCAACTGCCTACTGTGCTTGTACTATTCGAAGAGCCCAGTCTTCACCCAATACTCAATAAATTGTAAATATAACTCTGCTGCACACTAGGCTTAGGATTGTATCCCTATAGAATAAGGTAGAATCATAGAACAGCCCAGGTTGAAAGGGACCTTGAAAGATCCTTTGGTACAACCTTTTACAGAACAGGGAGCCTAAATTAGATTATCTAGCACCCTGTTCAATGATGTCTGAAAAACCTCCAGTAACTGGGAATCCACCAGATCCCTGGCGAGGTTGTTTTACTGAATGATTGCTCTTTGTGTAAATAATGCCTTTTTTATGTTGATATGAAGCCTCTGTCAATGCCACTTGTTCATGTTGCCTCTTGTATTCTCCATGTAGCTTTTTGTGAAGAGGCAGTGTCCTCTTGTAGCCACCCTTTCAACACAGTGATGAGCTCTCCCTAAGCCCTCTCCAGGGAAAAAAGACCTAACTCTTTCAGTCTTCCCTCACAGAGCAGGTTCTGCAGCTGATAATCTTCATGGCCCCTCTTTGGACCTTCCACAGTCATATCCTTCTTGAATTGTGGGGGCCAGAACAAGACACACTACTCCAAGAGCAGCCTGACAAGCACTGAGTGAGATGGTGAAGATCACTGCCAAGTTAAACCCCTGCAGATGCAGTCTAGGATCCAATTTACCTTTGTGGCTGAAGCCACACACTGCTGACTGGCCAGCTTGTCATCCACCAAGACTCCCAGGTCCCTTTCAGTGACGTTGCTCCCCAAGCACAGGTCCTGGCCTGTTCTGGGCTCTTTGGTTATGTTGTCCCAGGTGCAGGACCTTGCACTTGTCAAACTTCATGCAGTTCTTGCTCTCCCTCTCTCCCAGCCTGCCCAGGTCTCTTGTGGGATATCTCTCCCTTCTGACATGTCCACCTCACCATCTAGTTAGGTGTCATCAGTAAACTTGCTGAGGCTGCTTTCAGTCCCATCATTCAGAACATCTACGGAGATGTTCAGTATCATGGGGCTCCGTGTCAATCCCCAGGGGATCCACCCCTGATTTCCATGACTTTTCAAATATTATGGACAGTGGCCTTTCTCTGAGAAGTAGCTAATTTTCCTGCCATGTTTAGCAATGGTCCTATGTCTTATCTGTGATTCTGCTCATTAATCGTGTCTGAAGACTCACTTCTTGTTGTTCTTGACATCTCTGGCTAATCTCAGATCTAGCCAAGCCTTAGCTTTTTTGACTGACACTTTGCATGCCCTGCCATGGTTCTTATAGTCCTCAAAGGCTATGTGGCTGTATGTCCATAGCCAGAATCTTCCCCCAAACACCGTGTTTGTATTTTTATCCCATTTGTAGGCTTTGCCTTTCAGTATCTATAATGACTTTCCAGAATATGAGTTGCCTGCTCATATTAGATTAATTAAACTAGATATTAAAAAAAAAAGAGTTCTGCATCATTGTTAGAATTCCCACAGAACTGCAGTGTTTAGTTTTTCTTTGTGTAGTAAAGAAGTCAGATTTATTGTTGCCCTAAACACAAACAACACCACTGGTGTCAAGCTTGAGTCAGAGATAAATTTGCACAAAGATTGGTACTATCAGAACCCAGGCAGGTCTGCCAAGCTTCTGAGAAGAAGATAGTAAAATTAAAATGGGGATATGGCATTCATACAAATAACTGCATTATGTCAGACAGTGGAATTTTCTTCCATCTACCTGGCCTTTTGTGATTTCCGGGGGGACTTGTTTCCAAGTCTGTATTTATGTCTTAATGATAGTGAGAACTAGAACATTGTTATTATGTATGCTTGACAATATAAAAATGGTAGACAATTGGCTTCAGTTATGTAGAGTATCTGAGGGCTGTTAAATTTATTATATTTCTTCTTGGTCTTTGAGTGTAATGGACTAGGAAAAGGTAAGAAATAAGGCTGCATAATTAATCTGAAAAAATCTTGGTTCCTCCCCCTACTCCCTCCTTTTCAACTAATGAGATCTTTTATTATTATTTTTGGGGTTGTTGTTGCTGCTGTTGTTATTTATAACTTATTTAATTATGTACTTTAGAATAATTTTTAGTGGGCACTTGCCAGTTTTCTAATATTCACTGCCCACTACCTGATGGTGTCACAAACACACCATCTGTTCACTTGTGCCTTCCGAAAGTCTCTGAAGTAACTAGCTGACTCAAGCTACCAGTGGTAGGATTGCTCAAAATATATAATTACTAAGCTCCTAAGTAACAAAACTTTTTTTCCACATAAACTTTTATAAAATCATATTTGATTAAGGCTTTCTCAACTACTCTCCAGTTATACACAAGCTTACCTCTACCACAAACATATCTGATGGCATTATGCTGAAGAAGAAGGCTAATGCCCTGCTTTCACTTTTTTTTTTCAGAAGGATTTCTCAGCATGTTTTTTTTTTTTCCAGGCCAAAACTGTATATCCCAGTCCCTGGACACATTTCTCTTGACACTGTACTCATCTGCCTAGTGATAAGCACCACTCTTTTGGTATATTTGAGTGTGTCTCATCTTGGCTCATCCTTCTACCAGACTGTGGGTAGGAGACTGGATCTCAAAGCCAGGAGCCCTCATGCAGGACAGTGCTTGAGACTCAGCTGTTTTGTGGCTGCTGTGCCCTTACCCTTGGTTACTAATGAATTAATCTCTGTTAAAACATGTTCCAAACAGAAACCTCAGCAGGTTACAATAATAATATTCTATCAGAATAACAATATTCTATCAAAAGGGAAAATAAAGCAATATTCCCGATAGTGGATATCTCTACAGGATTTTTCTTGAATTTTCTGAAACAGCCAGTGTTATTTCTGTGACTGAAGATTAATTTCCGTGCCATTATCCATGTATCCCTTGAGGAATTAATTGCATATGTATCTCATATCGAAGTCCTATTTATATGATCAAGCAATCTGGAATAGATAAGCCCTTTCTTGGGAAACCTCTGCTGCCTGACAATATTTGCCTTTGCCTCAGACAGGTTATGCCCCCCGGGACTCCAGGAGCTCACTAAAGCACCATTTGTAATGCAGCGTGACAAATCCCGGAGCCAGGGCGATAATCTCTGCAAACTCTGTACAAACAGTCCCTGTGCCTCAGCATAAGTGATTAATGGGCTCCGCGGAATCAGCATACGGCCCTCTGCATTAATTACTTGTGAAGGACGCTAACTGGGAAGCCGGAGGTCTGCGCAGGATGAGGGGAGGCCGCGGGCAGGCTCCGCACCGCTCCGCTGGGCTGGGGAAGGGCAGGGGACAGCCCTGAGGGACAGCCCGAGCTCCCCGGGCCCCGGGGATGGCCGAAGGGCAGGGTTAGGGGTAGGGTTAGGGGTAGGATTAGGGTTAGGGTTAACTAACTCCGCCGGCAGCCGAGACAGCTTGGCTAGGGCGGGCCCGGGACGGGCAGGGAGCCGCAGCTCGGCTCCACACGCGCTTCTTGTGCCCTGCTCACACTGGGTGCTGTGGATGAGACAGAACCTCCGGCGAGCCCGGCTTTGGAGTGGGGTCAGGGAGAGCAGCCGGGGATGCCTGGGCTGGAGGGGATGTGCTCCTTCAGGAGTGACCGCGGTTTGCGATATTCCCTCTCTCTCTCTGCCGTAACTGCCGTGGTTTAAAATGCATAGGAGCTTTGTAAATTATTGCAGCTCTGCTGCAACGACTGAAACTGTGCCAGTTTATCTCCAGGGAAGATCTAAGCTGAAACGTTTTACAGAGAAAGAAGAGATGAGGAGAGAAGCATGTATTTATCTTTCCAGTATGTTCTCTGGGCCTCATCCAAGGGGAGAACTTCTACATCTTGTCTCAAGTCCTTCAAATCCCAGCTAGGAGATTCTGGTTACAGACCCCCACAGAAGAGTCTTAATGAATTTACCATGCGTTTTTTCTGATTCATTAAAAATATATCAAATCCAGTAAAGCACACTAACCTGCCTGTGTATTTTCCCCTTCTCCCACAGAGGTCTGTGACAATAATACCGTGTCCTACCCAGCCCTCTGGAGTTACTCAGTGGTGGCACAGCCCCAGCTGCTCTGCCAGATGTGATGAGTTTGTGCCCAGCTGGCTGAACCCTCAGTCCTTAGACCATAACAGTGATTTCAGCTGAAGGAAATAATTTGTTTATTCTGACTGTTTGGTGTGATCCAGTGACCATAGAGGACTTCACTGCACTTGGACAGGAGCAGTCTTGATAATACTACATCGTGGGGGGAGCCACCTTGACTAGGATTTGACCCTCCATCCTGTAATAGCCTGTGCTGATGAACAGGAGGAGGCAAACCTTTCCTGACCCTATGTTATACACAAGAAAAAAAAAAAAAAGCAGAAGTATCTTTTCCACTTTACATGTGAGTATCTTTTCCACTTTACAGCATTTTGGTTTCTTTATCCTGTGTTGATCATAATGTCCTAATTCATTCTTAAAGAATGTGTTCATCTGACAGTCACCCTCCTAACTGAAGCAATACACCAAAATGGATAAACATTGGAAAAGATAACTGCTGGGACACTTCACAGTAGAGTGCTTAAGTAACAGAGGGGTTTAAAACATACGTAAATTAGTGGGACAATTCTACGTTTTCTCAAAACACCCACCACCCATCAGGTGTAATTTGGCATTACACCTGATTTATGAAGGAGCTCATCTGAGTGAGAATTAGAAACTTAAAAGCTTAGAAATCCGATGGAAATATTGTACTAAAAATCCTGCAAGGAAGTATCTTTAAAAATGTGTCTCTCAAAACTTTACCAGTGAAGCCTGGACTAAATCTCTGCAGGTAAAAATTCACTTTTTTCCTTGCACTACCCTGTATTGACAAAGTGCATGAAATAGTTGGAAAATAGCACGGCATCTAGTTTTACAGAATATAGCCTCCTGAAGTTACCTGGATAAAGACAGGAGACAGGGCAGTAAGAAAGTCACAGACACACTAAGGAGGCTTAGGTCTCTCTTCTGAGAAATAAGCTTGAGTTTTAAAGGGACTTTAAATAAAACAAGCAATGAATCAAAGTCCTTATTTCAAATTGTTCTGAAGTTTTGCCACTTATTTGGCTAATCAGTGGGCACAGAGGACAGGGACAGCAGGGAGGCTGGTCTGTGTAGGGGCACTTAGTCCAGGTCTGGAGGGAGGATGTTCTGTGACATCCATATGAGTGGCTTTCTATGTGCCATAGACAATTATATAGACATTTAGTACTGGAATAGCAAATTCAGAGTCATGGATAAAATCAAAGGAAAAGTGTCTTTCTTTAATCACAGGTAACTTTTCTACTTCCAAAGCCACTTGGCTGGAGCTACAGGACATGCTTAGCTCTGGGCTGGAATAACCTTTCCACAAAGCAGATGGGTCATGAGAGCAGTGCCTGGCAATTCACTGGTGGGAAGAACTGCTTGGGGAGGGGAAAGAGCAGATAGCCTGGGGGCAATGGGTCCTCTGTGTAACATTTATTTTGCAACTCATGAAATTAGTCTTTTTTCATCTTAGGGAAATTTATAGCTTTTGTGGTATTTGAAGAGAGCAGTTAACCCAAAAACACTGGCAGCAGCTGGCATGAAGAGGCCATGTTAAAGAGGGACTTCTGAGAACTCTCTAAATCAGATTTCCTCAAAATGAAACAGGATGGGATTGCAATGTCTCCTTGGTGTGGCCCTGAAACCAAAATGATTCTTCACTGACTAAACAGTTTCACGAGCTGGTTAAACTACAGGCTGCAGCCAGAGTTGGAAAGGAAGCTGCCTTTTCCTTGAATCCTGCTCCTTTTTCTCATGAGAGCTGGAAACAGGACTAACACAGAGTAATTCCTTTCACTGCCAACTCGGACTCCAGTTTGATTACTCACTGCATTAATTTACCGATTCCATGATTCAAACCCATTGGTTTATTGATTTAGTCTTAATAGGAACACTGATGCAATCATGAGATTGTTCCATTTTTAATTAACTTTGCAAAATTGTAGCAGATTTACCCTTGTTGCCTTAAAAATTAACTCCCTTGCTTATTCTTTTCAATAAAACCCATTTCAGTAAAATCCACCATGCTGGTTTATTCTGTCAGGCACCTCCAGGCGACTAGCAATAGGACAAGAGGACACAGGATGCATCAGAGGACGTTTAGATTGGACATTAGGAAGAAGTTATTCTCAGAAGGGGTGATTGGGCATTGGAATAGGCTGCATAGGGAGGTGGTGGAGTCACCATCCCTGGAGGTGTTTAAGAAAAGATTGGATGTGGTACTCAGTGCCGTGGTCTAGTAGGCATGATGATGTTTGGTCATAGGTAGAACTTGATGAGGTCTCAAAGGTCTTTTCCAACCTAGCTGAATCTGTGATTCTGTGATTCTACGGATCAGAAATGCATATATAGAATAAAGTGTTTCCAGGCACTGGACTCTTCCTTCAGATATGGATGAATCCATCTTATACATAGCAAGTGGGAAAGGCACAGAAGGCAGCATAGAAAACAAAGCTGAATACTTCAGATATGGATGAATCCATCTTATACATAGCAAGTGGGAAAGGCACAGAAGGCAGCATAGAAAACAAAGCTGAATACAGGAAAATTACCTTTTTTGCCTCATAACACTTACTTTTCCAGTAACCCACTATTCAATCTCGTAATTATTTCTAACTTAATGACTGACAGATAGAAAAGGTTCAGAAATATGACTTAGGCGTGGACAATGCTTTAGGCATAGTATCTCACTGGTAGGTGAATTTCCAAGTGTCAGACTTGTGTTCAGTAGGGTGACTTTAAGTAATGGCTATAGGTCTTATTTGCACAGTACCTTACAGTCTTCTCTCCCATCTGTCACATTTGATAAGGAAACAGTCCACTTAGTGTATTGAGATTTCAACTGCAAGTCTCTGCAGAGAGTAGTCATACATTCTTAGGGCATTTTCCATCCTGACTATCTGATGCTATTATTGAACTTTGCAATTTGTTGCCCATGTTTTTTGCAGAGTGATCATACCTTTTTTTCTTTTTCAGCACTCCTTCTGTTCAGCATTGCTCACGGAAATCTCCCAAGGCTGGTGTCCAGGCACAAAGTAAGACTGCACAGTCCAGACCTGTGGATTTCATATCTTAGACTGGAAGCTCCTACACTTACTGTGTGCAATCTCAGAAAAAACTCTGGTTTTCTCTTTCAGTTTCGCAGGCCCTACAAGTGTCATATTTACATCTGTTACTCTTTTTTATTTGAAACCAGAGCCAAAACAACTAACCACAGGCTGAATATTTGTACTAGTAGATGAAAAGGCCTATGAATTGGTTCTCCAGTTTGATTTTCTGAATGAAAAAATGCATAAAAAAGGGGGATAAAGGGTGTATTATCAGCCTAGAAAAAGTAGGGTGTCTCTAAATGAAAAGATGGATAGGAAAGAAACAGAAATTAAGGGAATGTTGATGCATCTCAATTTCAGTGTCCAAAGCTACAAGCAAGAAAATGAACTGCATCTCAGTGACCTGTAAAAGAAACTGGAGTATTGACCACTATGAGCTTGAAGCTGATCTAATGGAATCATTCCAAGAGATATGAGCAAACAGCTGGAAGAGGGAAACTGACAGTGAAAAGACCCTGGGATAAATTGCTCATCAAAGTAACAGCAGCTGCAGAAATATGTCAAACTTATTCAAGTTTCAACAAGAATAGACAACTGCTGACCACTGTGGTGCAAAGGAAAATGTGGCTGCCAAAAACAGTCATAGGTTATTAGCCATGAAACATCCAAAGTATCAACAAAGCAGATCTTTGCATTGGGACTTTCACCATTTCTGGGAGCTTGTGGAATGGAGAAGAAAACAGTTTTGCTGATCTGCACATTCGCACAGAAGGAACCCTCAACTGATGACAAAGCTGCTCCAAGCAAGACCCTGCTAGTCCTGTTGTCACAGCTGAGATGCACTGGGGAACTTCTGAGACCTGCCCCAGGACTGTGCTGGTTCAACAGATGATGGGGAAGTGTCATGGTTTAACCCCAGCTGGCAGCTCAGCCCCACACAGCCACACAATCAACCCCTCCCCAGTGGGAAGGTGGAAAGGATAGGAAGTGTTAAAGTGAATTGAGACAAAGATGGTTTAATAGGTAAAGCAAAAGCCATGCATACAAGCAAAGCAAAACAAGGAATTGATTCACCACTTCCCATGGGTAGGTGGGTGTTCAGATATTCCCAGGAAAGCAGAGCTCCATCACACATAACAATGACTTGATAAATTCACCACTCTGAATGTTCCCTCCTTCCTTTCCCCCCGTCCCCCCCCCAGCTTTATACACTGACAGTGATATGTTATGGAATATCACTTTGGTCAGTTGAGGTCAGCTATCCCAGCTTTGTCCCCTCCCAAATTCTTCTGCAACCCCAGCCTCCTTGCTGAGTTTTGTTTTCCTATCTTTGATGTATTACTATAATGTTGTCAATAACTGAGATAATTTTTGATGCAAAATACATGCCTACTAATGGAAATAATTCATTTTTCGTCATTATCATGCTTTTTTCAGTTTTCAAACTTATCCTGCTGAGAGAGTTCCAAGGCAATCCTTTCTATCTTGAGAGTGGGACAGAGAAAACAGAAAGACCACAGAAAGGTACTTGCTCACCCACTTGTCCCTCCTCAAATCCATGCTTTTCCTGATAAAGTGCTTTACAAAGTAAAACTTTAGACCAAAAAGATTAAGCTTTTGAAACTAAGGAAACAGCTGAATTACAGCTTGGTGAGCGGGGGTGAACAGTAACAGGGGACAAAGCAACATGTTTAATATCACATACAACACAGGATATTGTAGGAGACACTTGCATGTTTGAAATATTGTACAGTGGACCACCAACAGCCTATTCACATATACACACAAGTAAATTAGATGATAGTTTATTATCTCTCACAGAAGAGTAAGAGACTGAATCAACTCATTCAGAAGAATCATGATTCCCATGAGTACCCAGAGCTTCAGTTCAAAGCTCAGATCAATAAAGTATTCCTGTGCCCTAGAATAAAGACTTGTAAATATGTACTTGCCACCTGATTCTCTTTGTAATATAACCAGGGGGTATGTCTCAACAAGTGATAATTGGAAAACACCACATGTGAGAAAGCACCTCACTTCAGAAAGGAGACAGCCAAAAATAGAACTGAGCAGATCACAGCCCGGGGCACTCCAGGATCTTTCCACGTGAATGAGAGCAAGTGAAAATGAAATGGGAGAATCAGAGCTGATGACAGCCTGTCTGCCTGCTAGATGTACCTGAAAATGGATTTTACAACATTTACAACTATCAGAATTCAGGCTACGTATCTTTTATTACCTGCGCACAAACATTTTAGAGGGAAATGGGTGGATCTTCTTCTAGCCATGCCTTTTAGCAGGTTTGAGATATCCCCAAACCCTTTGGCTTTATCTGAAGTATCTGCTGTGCATGTTTCTGTGCCAAGCACTCCCATTTCACATTGAGCAAATCATTTTAGAAGTAATGAAATTGCCATTTCCATCTGACATGAATGCTGTGCTAGCCCTGGCTTGCTGCTGGAAAGCAGAGTCCACTATGCAGGTTGGAGCTTGACTGGAAGAGTGGGCACAATGGGTTTCAAGAAAGCAGTGGGGTTTAAAGAGCAGGAGACCAAACCCTCTCTTTGGTTTGGTACCCACCTTTCAACAAGCATAAGGGCTGGATGCCTGAAGGTTTGGGTTGGACAAAATATGTCAGGTCTTTTACCAGGAATGTGTCTGGACATCGGACTGACCACTACACAGGAGTCTGTACATCAGGGTAACTTATTTCAGCATCAAGAGCATTTTTGTTTTGCTTCTGATAAAGTGTGAGGAGAATCATTAGAGATGCATCAGAGACCTCCACCATACCTCGCTTACTTGCATGTCTGGATGGAAGCATAGTCCAAGGAAGCTGCAGCTTTGTCTAAGGTTATTTTAAAGAATGAACAAACATCTCATCCAATCTCCTGCTCTTTGACAGATCCATTTCTCACTGGAGTTTTTCAATGTACCTGTTGAGCAGGACAGCACTACTACAAGAAATCTGAAGTGCAGGATTAGAGGACAGGCTTCTGTTACAACACATGCCCAACTCACCTGCCTTCACCACACCAATCACCTTGAGAGGAGAGTGACCATGGAGATTTCAACTGGATGTGGAGACAATAGATGGACAGCAGCTGCAATAGGACAACAAAAATGAAAAGAAAATAGCAAACCAGTGATCAGTGCTGAACCATAATATTCACCAAGCAGCCAATTGTCTGCCTAAGTCTCTTCAGACAGCAGGTGGCTTCTGACTGCAACAGGCAATTTGTTCTGTCCTTTATAAGCCCTGAGAGCTACCACCACTTTTTTCTATCTTATTCAACATGCAAAAATAAGTCAAGGGATGGTCTTCCTTCTCTGTTCTAGGGCTTTTAACTATAATTTGGAATTTTTAGTGTTTGGTAGGTTTGTATTCCTGAGGAAAGAGATGATTTTCCGTGCTCCTTTCTCCAGCAGTGGTCATGGTGTGGGTTGTGGGTCAGTTGAGGAGCTCCCTGCTTGGACTCCCTCTTTCTGTGCCAGCTAAAGTGAAATGGCAGCACGTAAGTCTTAGAAAGGCAGGAGGTCAAAACTGCACATTAAATTTATCACCAGGCTGATATTTTTGTATAGTTGGGTCATCCATCACAGGGATCTTTTCTCTAAATGAGTGAAGTGTGTGGCAAGCTGCCCTTCCTGTTTAGGGCATATACAGAAGAAAAACACCTTGTCCTAATTTTTGCCAGAAATCTTCAAGTATGTTAAGTACACAAGGAGATTTTTTTCTGACTCCACTTACTGTAGCTCCCTCTGTTTTATAATAATACTGCATTGAAGGTGGGACATCAATTCAATTCATTGCACATCATTTATCAAGTTTGCAGAGATACACAGAAGCCATCCCTTTAGGGATGGAAGTTCTGGTACTCAGAGAAATGAAAGTTAATATCTACTTTGCTGGTGTAATGGAAAATGTTATTACTTTCAGAAGCATATTTCAAGTTGGGAGACAAGGGTTTTAGGCAGATCTTTTGGAGAAAATTGTGGTTTATTGAAAATGGATATAAAAGTATATTAAGCCTCTTCCCATACATTAATGCAATATATTTTGGAGTGTTCCAAGAGGTCTTGCCAGCTTATGAAAAATCTGAGCTTGTATAACTAATAGTCAAGTTTACTGGAGGACATCCTACAGGTAAGCCCAGTGTTTGTGTTAAAGCAGCCTGAACACTGGGAAGTGTCTGTAAAACCAAGCAAAAGAAAATGAAACTAGATAATTTGAAAATCCATTCTGACTGCAGAAAAACACATATGAAGAACACCCTGGCAAAAAATCTCAAATAGTGTAAAATGTTACAGCAGCAGTAACTTCAGCAGACAAACCGGAGATGATCTTGGAGACATAAGCACATTTTTGTCTCTTCTGGTCTTCTGGCAGTGCCTAGATAAGCAGGTAAGATTTGAAACCATTGGCTGATAGGTGATGTCTCAGAGAAAAACACTGTCCTCTGCTGTTAATGCTCTGCTTACTTGCCAAGGGACTTGCAAAGCAGAGAGGGCAGGACATCACCAGTGAACTTCAGCTGTGGTGAGTCTCCTTGTTAGACAGGATTCTCATCACCAAGAGGGTCTGAGATATCATTCTCAGTGCCATGAAAGGATGCAGAGGTAGGTCCAGCAGATCTCTTGAGTTGGGCTGCAGTTGGCACCACTGCTGAGGGAGTTGAGTCTCCTGGATGCTGCTCTGGGATGGTGCAAAGTGCATCAGACCTGCATGAGCCACCAGTAACAAACAGGCTGAGAAATGACGGCTTCCAAAACGTAAATAGTGCCTTTCCAAGAAATATCAGGGAGAGTTGCTGGTTTTAATCTACTACCATAAATAATAAAGTCCTTCACTATAGAAAAGCTGTTACTTGTCCCCAGTGTTATTCTAAACAAATCTTTTCTGACACATGTTCCCAATGCTCACCAATATGAACTCCTCTACACAATTGTCCCAGCTCCAGTGCACATCAATGCCACTGTCCTTCCTTCCATCCTGCAGGTCAATCAGCATCTTCCTATTCTTCACATATGCCAG
Source organism: Cinclus cinclus (assembly GCF_963662255.1). Lineage (NCBI taxonomy): Eukaryota > Metazoa > Chordata > Aves > Passeriformes > Cinclidae > Cinclus > Cinclus cinclus. Next base: position 137,714,149 of record NC_085046.1, read on the forward strand.
TACATGAACAGCTCCCTCCCAGAAAGATTCCTGACACAGATGTATTGGAATGAGATGTTCTCCTTCTTGCTGCTCCTAAGACCAAAAGCACCAGGTTCTTGCATGTGTCACTGTGTTCCAGACAACAGATAGTGTTTTGTACCAGAGAACAGGCTGTGCAAAGAGCACACATGGACAGATAATCAGAAAAACCAGGATGTCATTTGAACACTACTTCCATTGAATCTAAAAGAGAAAATGAGAGACAGTGTTTTATATAAGGAAAATGCAGGAAAGAATTATTTTGTACTGCTGGAACTGGAATTGTGATGCTTCACTAGGCTAAGCATTGGTGTGAATAACAGATTTGTGGCAGAAGTTACCTGGAATGGGAATTTATGGGCATGGAGAGAGAAATTGCCATACATGGTGGGAATCATAGTAATAGAATGGCTTATATTGGGAAGGAACTTAAAGCCAACTCCATGGCCAGGAACACGTTCCACTCAACGCCTTGTCCAGTTTGGCTTTGAATGCTTCCAAGGATGGGGTCTCCACAACTTCTCTGGGCAACCTGTCTCACCACCCTCACAGTAAAGAATTTATTCCTTTTATATTTATTCCCTTTAATTCTGTCACCCTTAGAAGCACAGCTCCTTCAGTAGGAATTTGGTGCCTCCTGAGCTGGGAGTTGCCACCACATTCTTATAGTGTGTGGATGATCTTGGCTTCTGGGATTTCAAATGAGGCATCCAGAAAAGCTAGTTAACCTAAATGTAAATCAAGCAACTGGACAATTACTTTCAAAGTTTTGTCACCTATCTAAATTACATGGGAGCATTGTTTAGATGTGGCCTAACTAGCCGGGTGAAAAGACCTGAGAAAACTCTTTTGCCTAGAAGACCTTTCAGATATGAGGATAGAAGAGAAAGGGAATAGAAAAAGTCCCAAAATCTGTTTTGTATACAACTAAACCTCTCCGTGGCAAAGAAAGCATATGGTACGAATGCAGAAACTCATTAGAGCAGACCTTTGGGAGACACTATGATTAAACAAAACAGAGCCAGATGAACATTTGAGAGAAACAACAAATTGCCAGTGCTGGAGAAAAATAGCTGAAAACCAAATGACTGCAGTTGCAAACTCACAAAAAGGATATTCAGGAATGTGATTTCTGGGAATTACTTTTTCTGAGAAAGGTTTCTGACTTTTTGAAGCCAATCCAGACATGGAGGGAGTAGGTTAACTCAGTCCTCAGTGGTGAAGCAGGGAGATATTTAGGTTGTTAGCAAGGACCTGATGATATTTTTTCTGTGGACTGTTTCCACCTCATAGTACTTTAAATATTTCAAGAATTTAAGAGCCTTCCCTGGGTTGCTCAGATTCTTGGTCCTTTTTTACAGTGAGATCTTCTAAAATTAAAATATCCTAGCAGAAATGTCATGAAGACAATTATCCTTCCCCTTCCAGAAGGGAATATGAGTCACAACAAAAGATTTGACCTCACACACATCCTTCAGGCATCAGGAAATTAACTGCTTTAAATCTTTTCTTGGGTTTTTGCCCACTGTTGCATGGCTTTCATCAAGAACTCATACCTACCAGACAAGGGAGCTTCTATACCCTAAACCTGAGAAAGCTCTAATTTAGCTGATTGAAGGAAAAAAAATGATGGAGAAAATACCATTTGTATGGGACTATTTTAAATGCTAGCTGCTTCTACATTTAACTGGGATCTGTGACCTGGTTATAGGAGGATATGTTTTAAACATTTGCAGACTACATTATGGTGACAATTTATCAAATTATACATTCTGCAATCAAATGTCGTTCTTCTTTGCTATTTATACCTTTTGGTTAAACTGGATTTCTCTATCCTGTGTTTGGAATGGAATTGTGTTGAACAACATTAATTAGAAGCTGAAGTTTTCAAATAATATATGGGTTTTATAGTAGGTTTGTTCAGTGACCTCAAACACTTTATTTTCTTTAAGTGTCAGACCCAAGTTTACTGTAGCATTTTAAGTTATGTTGTTGGATTTAAAACTTGGTGCCAAACTTGATATTTCTCTATTGGAGTGGGTGGAAAAGAATAAAGGATGAGCATTCATTGCTCACATCTGTGTAACATTCAGGTGAAACCAGCTTGATTTTTGCTTAGAAGTATCTTGTCCTGGTACTCTAGTCTGAGTCTTTCCCAAGTGATGAAGACCTCATTGTGCATGGATGACTTTGGTGCAAGGACTCTGTCCTAACTGTAAGGGTCCTGGTGAGAGATGTTATCTCCACCCTGCTCTTCACCTCTGCCACTGGCAGGTTGTACTCTGATGGGGAACAGAGTAGTGGCTTTCCTCTGCAGCTGTTATGTGCTTGAGGTGATGGAATGTAGTGGAGGAATGTCAGGGCACACAGCTCAGTTGTCTTCACAGGTTTCTCTCATGTGGGCTTCACCCTGGGTAGGCATAATTGGGCTTTCTAGTAGGACAGGCTGGGAAATTCCTCTGCTGGAGGGGAGGGAAGAGAGTGGAACTTCGCAGTCCAGGTGGCTTGCCAAGCACTGTTCATGGAAGAGTGTTTACTCCTGTGTCCTTGCACAGTACGTCTCTAAGGAAAATGTCTGCTTCTCTGGAGCTGACAAACCCTGAGCCCAAGGCTGCCAGGGAGCTCTTGGCAGCTCACAGCTGACTACAAGACTTGGGGCCACTGCATAACAGCATCCATTTTTCCTTTGGGCAGAAGAACACTCAGGCCAAGGTTTTGACCTGTGTAGGCAGGAATGGTGTGTTTTATCCAGTCGCTACACTACTGCAATCCAGCAGCTGTGGTTCTCTTCTCATACAGTGCTACCTGCCTCAAAAAGGCACAACCACTGATAGCATGTCCTATTTTCTTCACAGATCACAAGTACTGCTTTGCCATGCGACGGCCCCCTGGAACTTCCTTTGAGATAAGAAAAACTACTTGCTTAGAATGACTCATGTTAGAAAAATGTAAGCTTTTCTTATCTTTTTAGAATATTATTGGTTAGGTTTGATTCTTTATAAGTGGTTGTCCCAAAGAAAGAAAGATAATGTAGTTGGCCAAGATGTGTTAACCCTGTTTTCCATTGGTTTATTTGTGATCCCCCCAAACCCTATAAAATTACATATGTGACCCCTATCTTTGGATTTGTGGCCTGACCCCTTCACGGACGATAATAAAGCCTGTGGAAAAAGTCTGAGCTGCTCTCCCGGTCTTTTTATGCCGGCTGGAAACTGCAGGTTTCTGTGAGAAACCATGAAGCTGAGTGCCCCAAAGGCCAGCACTCACAAACCTTGGAACTTTCCCCTGCCCAACAACAACAGGGCAGGGGACACAACAAAAAGTTACATATGACCAAACACCACCATGTCAACTAGACCATGGCACGAAGTGCCACATCCAGTCTTTTCTTAAATACCTCCAGTGACTGTGACTTCGTCACCTCCCTGGGCAACCCATTCCGATGTTTAATTATCCTTTCTGTCCTTCAATTGAAAATGTCTTGGCCCTCAAATTAGTCAGAAAACTTTGTTACTGCTGAAAAACTGGGCCTTAGGGACAATAGAAACAGAGAGGGGTATTGAGGAAAGACCACAGAGACAGCAGTAGCATGTTCATGTTTTAACTTGTGACCTCTTGAGCAGGTATAACTTTCTCATATCCTTGTCCCAGCAGCCAGACTGCAGGCCCTGTCTCATCCTGCTGAATCCACCTCCACAGCTGGCAGACCTTATGTCTCCACCTTGTTTGCAATGAAAACTCAACAGTTCTCTCATTTTCAGTCCAGTCTTAGGGATTCAGAGTCCTATTCCTCCATTACACACATGCCCAGCACATCTGGCTGGATTTGGTACCTGGTGCATTTCCCTCAGGGCATGAATGAACTGCACATCACACTGAGACAGAAGGGTCCTTTCCTAACAGAAACAGTCATACTAGGTGTACTGGTTTGAAAGATAGGTGTCTGCTAAGAAAGGCAGGAGCCTCTTCTTGAAATGGAGAATGTAAACCCCCTCCCTCCAATTATAATTTTGAAATTAAGGGGCTCTCAGGCAAAGATATGGGGATAGAAATAACAGTTCTTTACTAGGAAAATTAAAACAGAAATACAGTATTACAAAGAGCAAACCCCAAACACTGACAGAGTCAGAATACAACTTGACACCCCATCAGTCAGTCAGGGTGTTGGTAGCAGTTCCATTAAATGGTGGCTGCAGTCCTCCTGGAGTGACAGATGCGGTTCTGTTGAAGCAGTGCTCCTGTAGAAGGGTACAGTTGTCCTCCAAAGGTCCAGTGATGATGTGGAAAGGTCCAGTTTTCCTCTGGACTTTAGTGGAAAAAAGGCTGCTTTGGTGTTCTAAATCTCAGTTTTTATCTAGGTAGGAAAGGCTTGGCTCCTCACCCTGCGTGGAGCATCTCCCAATGGGATGATGTAATTTTATCAGTCATGCAGTGGGACTCAATAGCCCATTAACAGAAGATATCTCCCTGGAGGAAGTATGGGTTGCGGAAAAGATAAAGATGACTGCCCCACCTGGTTTCAACAGAAAGTGATAGAATACACACTTTTGGTCACATCCTGTAGTGCAACCTAAGACACTAAATCATAAGAATAAAGTGCCATACATGTAAAATAATTTCATGTAAGGCTATATGTGCACCCCTCTTGCTGGACTTAACACTGTTCTCTGGGGAAGGCTCATCCTCCTCCTCCTCCCCAGCTCTGTCAGTTGAAAGTAACCTGCATCAGCCTCCAGGGAACAGCTCTGGGCAATCCGGTCAGGAGTACAAGTGAAATCTTCCTGCTCAGCTGTGTGCACTGGGGCCTGAGCTGCTTGCTCAGCTGTGCCTTACCAAAAGCAGCTCATTGGTGATCAGCAAACCCTGCCCAACACCTGCAACACTAATGGTCACATCACCCTGCCCAGGGAATAGTTCAAGAGAGATGGGAATGAGAGGCTTTGTTGATGACATGAGGATGATTTAAATATTCCTGATAGATTCCTCTTGCATGTGGTGGATCTGGTCTTTTTGGGCTTGGATTTTAAACTTTTTTTTAATCAGAGAACCTTGATATAATTCCACAGGCTCAGTGGCAAAGGCAAGAGATCCCAGAGGTCCCAGCCCCAATTCACACCCCGGGGGGTGGGGTGGGGGGGGGGGGGGCAGGGAGCAGCCTGTCACAGTTAATGAACTGGAACTGCTTCTCGCAGATGTGGAGGTGAAACTTAGCACTGGAAGCACTGGTGTCTCCTGCACTTATTTCAGTCTCGAGACATAAGCAAACCTGCAGCTTACGTTGCTAAGTAGCTGCCACCATAACAAATCTCTGTGTGCCTTTTCTAGCTCATTGCTGCCTCCCTCAGCATCAGCAAGACTAGGTACAAGTTTGCATTCGTGTAATTACAAAATGCAAAATGGTACCATTAGTTTATTTTCAGGGTATTTCATTAGTTACTTGACCAGAGAAACATTCCTAAGCATCAAATTTGGCTTAGAAGTCCAGATGCTAAGCTGCTTCTCCTTCTATTTTTTCTTGTAACATTGACTGTGGTTTCTTATTCCTTACACATCAGCATTTCTTTTGTTTTGGAGATTAGTCCCATAGTCAAGAAATATGAGAAGCAGCTTAATTTGTACAAAGACAAATTTAGCTGAACTTTTCTGCAAAAATGCTCAGCAGTGGAACGTTTTATGGTAATCTGATTCCTTCATTTCAGAGTTTGCAATCCAGTGCAATGTGTGGTACATGCTGCCTGTGAATTGACTCCAATTCTGGCTTCCTCTCCAGTAACGTGAGGACTGGATATATTAACTTTCACAAAATGAACAGAAAATTAGTGCGGACACATCTGCTGGCAGAGGGTGGGCTGGGGCTCTGTCATAGAAATACCTGATTTCTGGGAGAACTTTCAATGTCTGCCTTGGAAAAAAAGAGATTATTAATAAGTGGTGTGCAAGTTGATGATGAACAGGCCAGTACACAGTTTTAGCCAGGGCTAGGACTCCTGAATTCAAACTGCAACTCTGTGAGTAATTTTCTTAGACTGATTTAACACACATGCAAAGTTGGCATAGCCCTACAAAGAAAGAAATCCTCACTCCTTCCTTTCTCTATTCTCCAGCCTGGTGCTTCTTGTGCTATGCTGGCATAAGTTTCTGTGTGGCTGCCCAGTGTGAAGGATGTAGAAATTGATCCAGCTGGGAAAAAAACCCCGTATTTCTTTTGGTAGGTTTTACCCTGAATCAGTTCCCAGTATCCCCAAACCTAGAACACTAAATTGTACAAATAATTGCCAGCACTACCTGGGCACTGAAAGGCAGGGAAGGAGAAAGTGTTTCAAGAACATAGCAGGACAGTTTAATTTAGAGGAGTCCCCACATGGAGACACTACTGGTTTTAAACCTCCATCTGCTCTAGAAGGAAGCCAAGTGTCATGAGCAACTCTGTGTTTCTCATCACATGTATTCCTGATCAGTGTCAAACATCTATAAACATCCATGATTAAAGGTCAACCACACATCCTCAGTTATTTAGTGTTAGTTTCAGGCTATGTTATGATGTTTAATGTTTTTATTGAAAACAAAAATTAGGGAAACAAGAAACGCGGGAGTGCTGGAGAAAGGAGAACATGTAGAGACTCAGCTCATAACAACCAAACTACCTCTTTTATCTTTCCTGGCTGCTGGGGAATATCTAGGGCCAAATGAAATTGGAAGGTGTGTGCTCCCAGGAAGTTTCTGGCACTTTATTCTACTTGTAACACTAACTTTAGTGTTTGGCTAATACAAATATTTTCTCCTACCTGAGATTTTAATATTATTTTTTATTCTTCATAAAAATGTTTTAAGCTAAAACAAATATAAAACCAGCTCCTGTTGTAAGAACTAGAGAAAATCTTCCCTTCTTCTACCTCCTGTTTTTGTCTCTCCCATGGCTTTACTAGACCTTCAGCAAGAAATGCAGAGAACTGTCTCTTCTTGCATGTTAGGACAATATATTTCTTGGTAGTTCAGCTTTTCTATATGTTCATGTTGCAGGAATTCACAGTATATACTCCAGCCACTTCTTGGACAAGAAACAGAAGGTCTGAAAAAGCACAAAGATAAATGCAGCCACTGGAGGAAAGATGTACAATCTATGGACACTTTAGAGGTGTAGAAGAAAAATTTACCTTAACCCCACTTCCCTCCAAAAAATAATTAAGTACCATGACACAGACTTCAGTGTAGCAGTGGAACAATACGGAGTGAAAAGTAACCCTAGGAAATTTGACTTCCTGCATTTGGCAGTGTAGGATGTCAGCTGGAAAGACCCAAGCACAAACAGCAATTTCATGCCCATGGAAGATGGGCAAAGATCAACATCCTCAGCACCACAAACCTAACCCTCCAACAAAGTCCCTGAAGCAGAGCTGAACACAACAGCTGCCAGGTCATTGCTTAACAAGCTGGTTTAAATCGTATCTTGTGAATTAGGAAGAATTCTTTACTAATACCAGTCCCAGAAACAGAGCACTATTTAACTTCCAGCTGTAGATAACATCACCTGCTTTCTTCCCTTATACCCCAAATGGAATAAAACAGAGCAGTGTGTCTTCAAGGTGATCGCACACATCTGGCAGGAATTCTTTCAAGGCAGGAACTCCTTCAACGACTCAATTCCTTAAATTCCTTCAACGACTCAATTCAATCTCGTTGAAAAAATACTTCCTTACATTCCTGAATTGTTCTTTTTTTACACTTCAAGGAGGAGTAATCTGGAAAGCAGGGCATGCATAGTACCCCCACTGTGAGCAGTTAAGCTTTGCAGACAGAACAGAACCACCACCAATGGGAAGACGGAGCACGGAGAAGCATTCAGAGCAGTTCCTTCCCCTCACTGCTGCAGTGCAGCACTACAGCCAAAGGCATTAGGGCCAGTCCAGCCTAACTGGGAAGAGTGAAGAACACATTTTACAGTAATGCCCTCGATCAAATCTAAATCCCTCCCAAGACAGCTTTCTGAAAAGAGATGTTACTCACTGAGCTGCGACAAAAATATCTTCCTATCTAGTAAACACTAAGTGAAGGCTTATGGTTAATTTCTTTAAAACAATTCAACATTTGTTTGAGGAGGACCTATAATAAAATGTAGATGCTGTACTTCTTTACCAAGATATTGACATGCTTTAAAAAAAACAAAAAACCAAACAGCACTCATTGGGAAAACAATGAACTGTGCAACAGAGAGTCCTTCTCCATCTCATCATTTGTGTCTGTAACAGAGAAAGGAAGTATACTTTTTGTACATACAGGAGCTATGTAAGAACACCAGTGCTCCATCACCATTCATTAGACCTCATTTAACAGCTGATCAGTGCATTATCACAAACCCTCCTTTCCAAGAAATGCAAACCTGTTGGTACTACTTGAACTAGTAACAAATCCTGTACATGATAAAGCAGAGCTTGCATTCAGTGTCCCAGATCGGTGTCACGAGGCATATGTTTGAGCAAAATCAACTTACTGTGTTGATCACAGTAGTGCAACAAAGAGCCACACTGGTGATAAAACTGTACTAGATTATTGATAGAAGGAAAGCCAGAAGAGCTTTCATCCTATTCTGAATGCCCAAATTCTCACACTTGTCTCACTCAAACCAAAGGAATGAAAGTCACTTTTCCAATGCTGCACCTGCACACACACACTTGGGATGGCTCAGCACATGCCAGCCTGCATCCCACAGGAATTACAGCACAAACAGGATGGGCCTAGCTGCTTCCACAGGTTACTCAAAAGCAGGATGGTCCCTTGTGTGTGGAGCCCAGACTAAGTCAGCTCACTCAGAATTCACTGCCCCTATATATAAGCTCTAGAGGTAACCAACAACCACCATGTGCTGCAGCCACAGGCTTGGATCCAAGTGTCTGGATCTACCAGGAGGAAGGAGCATGTAACTTCACTGGCACTCATATACATGCAGAAGCAATTCCAGAAGCAAGGGAACAGCAAAGTTAAGAGAATCCAAGCTGGTTGTATTCTGGTATTCAGAAGGGACAAGTATGTAGAGGAATCACATTTTATAAACAGTCTCCCCTAATTTTCCACACACACATTCTAGCAAAGAATCCCTGAACAAAAGCACAGTACAGCCAGTAGAGTAACACTTCCTTCCTAATGGCAAGAAATCTATTTATATATTCAAGTTTAATCTTTAAAGAGCTACATCTTTCCATACTTAATACCAAAATAACCAATCTCTTAGTGCTCAGTCTCACCTACATAAATGGGAGGTGTTCAAACAAGATACAGAGCTAATACATAACAGCTTATAACACAACTTTTATTAGAAAAGTTATACATAACAGCATCAACTATTTTCAAGAATATTAACCTTGAAAAGCAACAAAAACAGACTAAAAATGTGTAACAAGAAACTAATGACCTTTTCTATAATTAAACATTCAAGTTATCTACAATGTCTCTTTTTACAAAGGGGAAAATTACGGTTTTACAGGCACATCATGTTGAAAATAAAGCTGCAGTAACTTTATACAATTAACTTTTTCAAGGATTATTAAAACATGGTCATCATGTAGTCTCAGAGTTTTTTAAACATTCACATAATTTTACAGCTGAGTATACACTGAAATTTCAGAGTCCCAAAATTATTTCACAAAAGTGCCAACATTAAAACCAGATCCTTCAGTGTGAATAATTTTGCCCTAAAAAAAGTTAAGACAGGTCGCCATAATCAAAATATTCACATACTTTCTGATGCTACCTGGTCTAACAGTAAAGCTTAATTCTTTAGAAATAAAATCAAACTGAACTTCTTTCACAAAACTGATAAAATGTTTTGAAACATGGGAGTGTACATTATCAGAAAAAATTGACACTAAAACCATAAATATATCCAAAGAGCCATTATTACACTACACAATTAAGTGGAATTATGCCCATCAGTACTCTGCATTCAAAATTTGTTGCCCTTTTGGTACAGGTGGTATCTGAATTTAGCAATTTCTCTTATTCTTACTATCGGATGCCTGCTTAATAAAAAAAAAAAATCAGATAATTTACAATCTAGAAGTCTGTTTTTAAAAGTCTGGAGTTTATATACAGCTCTAACAAACCTAAAGCATTATTTCTTAAATGGTTAAATGAAATTACTAGTTTTCATTTGTCATTTATTAACAGTAATTAGCCATTATCAGTAGTGGACCATAACAAGGTGATAAGTGAAAAGGAATGTTTCATCTAAAATGCTTCCCATGTTCTGTCCTTTCATGTATCATGTAGAGGAAGTGCTTTCCACAGACACTCGTTTCCCCTTAGCATCAAGGGCTACAAAAATCTAACTGCAAAAATGCAGTGACACAGCAAGCTGACGTATCAGGTACTACCTTTCATATTGGCAGCTTTAAGAGACCCACAGTATGCACAAAGATCTAGAGAAGGGGAGAAAAAAACTACTACTATGAGAAGCAGACCAAACATTTCAGATGAGTTTGGCAAAGTTTTTAATCAGACAAATGGTTGGCCATCCAGATTTACTTGTACAGGTTAAAATATCTCTATTGAATCAACTAGTCAAATTATTGTAAGACATTTTCATTCATACGGAACATCACATGCACCAATATTGCACACATCTGCTCTGAGCTGCTAAAACAATCTTTATCCGGGCGCTTGAGATGTCTGGTTTCTGCAGCTGGAACTCAAAGTCACCCAACCCAGCCAGCAGTTTCACTAAAAATTTGAGTGGTAAAGTTAAAATACAAACCCCAAAATAACCCCAAGAGAAAAACAATGACTTTATACAATAAAAATCTAAATTTTCTGCAATGGTCTTGTGGGCCCTACGGACGGGGCAATACACGCACGCACTGGTGAGACGAGCACTAGCTCTGCTCTAGGGAACCTTTCAAATAATGTGGAACCTGGGACCAGGGGTGGCAATGATGTCACTGTAGGGCTCCTCCTGTGTCAGCTCAATAGCTTGCTGCTTTTTCAGTACCAGGAAACTGTAGAACTTTGCAGCTGCTTGTTTTCTATTTGTATTCCTGCACAGCTCAAGCAAACTGATAGATTCTGCTCCAGTCTTAGCAAGAGCTCTCTGAAAAACACAACATTGATACCACAAGTTAGAGAACTATTTCAACAACTGTTTGTTGTGAACCCCAGGACACTGAGGGATTCAAAAGGACGAGAATGCTACAACATGTACATGAAAACTTCTTCATGGATCTTAGCTAAATGAAACCTAGCACACTTCCCGGAGATGTGTGAAAAATCATTCTTGAATCTGCTCAATGCATTCCAGAAACACTGTTGTACAGCACAAGATTTTATTTCTGCAGCAATAGCTAATCAGGTTTTTTTGACTACAGGACAGTATTTTCTTAATAGGAATAAAATTTTAAAAATCATGGTTTATTTCTCAAAATAAAAGTAATTCCAAAAATAATAAAGTAAAACTTAAAGAGCTAACATTCTTTGAAAGATGCATAATATTCCCACGGTGAAAGCCTGTGTATTTCTAAAACTTCTCTGTCTTAAACTAAGTACCCAGAGTCTTTTTCAAGACTACATTTTCTCAAAGTCTTGGCAAGAAAATATATTTTTTTAAAAATCATGATAATACATCTTTTTGCTGGCCAGGACAACAATTGAAGTGTTTGATTTAAAGCAGAATGGTCTGCCCTGGAATGGATTTCAACTAGATGAAAATACATTTGGCTGGCCAAACCAAATTAGTTTATATTGATCAGCTCTTAACTACAAATCTCATTGCAGATTTAATGTTTCAGCCATCCAAATGTGATGCTCTTTTGGGTACATGGAAGAAAGAATTTAAAAAAGCTAGTTATGGCCAAAGAGAATTCTAAAGCTCTCTTCAGAAAATAAACATGATAAAACATTCAGAGAGGAAAACATTACATAACACTACCAACTCAACATCTGTATACTTTAGAAATTATTTTAAAACTAGTTTTCATTTTGATCAGTTGTACTGATTTGGTCTGGGACAGAGTTAATTTTCTTCACAACAGCTCATATGGTGCTATGTTTTGCATCAAGTAGGCTGGAGGTGCACAAGGAGTTGGGAGGGGACACAACCAGGACAGCTGACCCCAACTGGCCAAAAGAATAATCCAGGCCATATGCCACCATGCTCTGCCACTTGTCTCTTGTCCATTTAAAGCTGGGCAAGAGAAGATGGGGGTGTGTAACCATTTGGGATATGGCATTCAGTGACAGCCAGATCTCAAGAGCTGAGATTTGTTTAACTGTTTAAAAATGTTTAACTGAACAAAGGAGCTACAAACCAGGCTAAAGGCAAAGGTAGTCTAAGAATATGTGGAGGACAAACACAGAGACTGGTAAGCAAAGGAACAGTTTGCACTTCAGATCAGGGTGAACACTGTGGTGCTCAGTCATCACATAAGAAAAAGCCTCTTTAGTTCCAGCAAGCAAGAACCCATCCTACAGACAGGTATGATATATATCATCATATATCACTGATATATGTCAGTGCAGACTGAAGCTGCATGCTAGAAATCAGCCAAAGTCACATTTCCACAGTGTAAAAGAGCTTCAGCTTCTCATGGCATGCAAGTTTGCAAACTAGCCTAGCCAGAAGTAAACAGCCTGTACCATGGTATTATCCCTAGACCCTTATGGGGGTTTACCTACAGACACATAGCACAAAGTCAGAGGCGCTATGGTTTCATTAAAAATACAGTCAATTATTTTTAAATTTAAATTTCTGGGAATCTTAGTTGCACACCAAGTGTGGACTTAAAGGTTGAAAAATATTTAAGGGAAAAATTTTAATTCAAATGTTCTCTGAACAATAAGTGACAATTATAAATGTACAGATTTCATTCTAGTACAGTTATCTGATATAATCAACTACATGCATTCTTCCCTCTCTAAGATAACTGGTATTTAAGAATGTAACATCAACTGCAAAGAAAGTTCTTTCTTGACCTTTTAACTCAGGTCGAAAGCATCAGTGGACCCACTCAAAAGCTACTTTAAGAAAAAGCAAATGATCGTGTGCACCTGAAGGCCATGGAGCATTTGTTGAGTCCTCTTGTTCCATCTCCTTTCTTCTTGATCCTGATCACCCCCTGTGCCATCTTCTTCCTGGAAGCAGGTGTAAAGTAAGACATCAATGAAGTTTGTTCTGTTTGTTACCACAGGATACTAAATACTGGAGCTAAGAGACAACCTAAGTTATCCCATTTGAGGATATGGCTGTTTTTCTTGCAAAAAGCTACTTAAATTAAGTAGCACAAGCTATTTAAAATGAATCACACCAGTAAGTTCAGAAGTTCTTATCTAAGGCATCAAAAACAAACATATAGAGAGTGGTTTAATCCAGCCATGGGTGAGGAGAACACTAATTTAAAATGGAATTAATATGCCATTTAAAAAATTAAGTAATATAAATATTATTAAATGGTCATGAAATAATTTAAGAATTACATTTCTAAGGGCTAATAAGGACAGACAAAAAGAGTTATTTCTTATGCCTTTTACTGGATCCACAGCCAAACATTCATCCACTTCTGGGAAACACAGAAACTGATTCTACACAGAGTTCTTACTTCTTCCTCCTCCTCCTCCTCTTTCTCCTTTTCCTTCTCCTTCTCTTTTTCTGGCAGAAGTTCTAGCTCTGGTATTAGCTGGCAGATGTTTTGGGGCTCCTCTGGAGGCATTTCTACAGGTGGTATTTCCAGCTGTTGTGATGGTGGATGCTTTAAAAGCACACAATACAGTTAAACAAACAGTATCATTTTGTCAGTTCTTTTACAACAGAATGATGGTGCTACAGACCAGTTTAATAAAATCCAAGTATCTAATCTTAGCCATTTTTCAGATTTCTCCAGTTTTGAAAACCAAAAAGCAGTTTTATTTTGCTATCCATACTTGTGTTTTCAATCCTTTAGATTCTACTCAAACCAGAAATTATGATACCACTGTAAAATAAAAAAGCTTTCCAGTAACTTCACTTATGCCACTATCCAAACCACTGATATAATTCCTTGGATCAGTACATACAAATTTAAAATCCCACATCACTATATACAATGCTACATGAACACAATTTAACTACTGGAACTAGTCAGCTTAAAAATATCAAAATGCTGTTCTCGTCAACACAAACATAAAATAATTGAAGCACTGCTACATGCAAAGTTTCTGAAAATGTATTAATTACGTTGGTGCTGAAGTATATTATCAGAAAATATTTATGTCAAGAGGAAAATACAGAAAAGCAATTTAATAGGATTTATGTAGACAGTTTTATTAAAATTAATATATGATACCCTCCCCTTAAATCTATAAACAAGTGTTTGCCAGTAAAGTTACCCTGACACCTGAAACTGTTTCTACACATACCTTGAAACAGCTCAGCAACTTCTAATGTAGTCACACAGCAGGTATCATTACAGGTTGTAAATGTTGCTAGAGACCTGACCTGGCCTCTAAGATGATCACAGAATTCTCAACACCCCCAATTACACTGACTTAGCACAGTCAATGCCGATTTCAACCTGTGACACGGCCAAGAGGAGCAGCAGCTGCCACCCTGCTGCTTAATAAGATCATGTAACATCTAACAGTTCCATTCTACAGTGAACAAACCATTAGCCAAGGAATGTGAAAAGTGAGGTTAAAAAATGCACAAATATGAGACACAGCATAAACCAGGACTATTCTCACCATGCAAGCACTCATAAAAATACACCTTTCAAATTGCCAATTTCCCTCCTCTCCCCATCACAGTTTCCTTTCACCATGCATCACAGCTGATGTCCAAGTCTACTCACAACTCATCTAGGAAATCTCTCCAAACAATCAAAGTTTTTCTTTGAATCCTTAAGCCTGGAACACCAGGGCTGTCTCAAAAGACATTTATGCAGCTAACACAATCCTTGCTTCATGGAAGCTGTTCATATACACATGGCAAGCAGAACTTGATAAGCAATACACTAGACTCCTTGAAGACTTTTACTGGAGGAAATAGTGTATTTCTTTATCCTACCAGCATTTTAAATTATGCAGTAAGTTTTTCACCTAACAAAGGCACCAGAATGACTACCCAGGGACAAATGCTCTCAAAGGACCACAGAAAGCTAGGGCCTCAAATCACAAAGACACTCAAAGACACTTGCCCACTTCTCATTCCCCATAAAAATCCAGTATCAGCTTACTCACAGGCAACACTGGCTCTGGTTCTACTTGCTGCAGTTTGCGTTTAACCCCAGTCTGAGCTGGTGGGGGTGGCATAACTGATTCATCCAGGTTGGTTCTGCTGCCTTCCATCATTGACTCTTGTAAACGGCTTGGTTCTTCCAGAATAGGTTCATCTACATTCCACAACAAATCTTCCTTTAGATACTTAAGACTGTAATTAGAAACTGTACCAAAATCCAATCTGCTATTATTTTAGAATTGAGCACTCTCAACAGCCTGTACTTTTAATTTGTTGGTTCAAACAATTCCTAAGCATCCCCTACTTCTAGGGGAAAAAAAAAGTTATTTTATGTCACAGCTTGTACATCAAGCTAAACAACCATTACAAAACTCATTGCTTCATACATAATCTTTGATGACTTAATACAAAGCACAGATAAAATACAAAAATATGCTCTGAGGGAAAGCAGAGCATCTTTGACAAGACACAAACCAATGACTTCTCGTTGCTGTTGCTGCTGTTGCTGCTCCTCTCTGGGAACCTCTGGGTTTTCAAAGTCTTTAAGGAACTCATCAAGATTGTCAGCTTCTCCACCCTTCCTCCTCTTTCTCAGGTCTTCTGGTACCAGAGGCGTAAGACAGCGAGTAAAGAGCTAGAGAGGAATGGTTACATTATTTACTATTACAGTTCTCAGTGCCCTTTCATTACATTTTGGATCAAGTAATTATGGGCTATCTTTCTCAGTTTTTCAGCTCCTCTCCAGCAGTACTAACTTCTTAAAAATAATTTACTTTTATAACTGATAACAGCCATTTTTAAAATATTTACCTTACTTGTTTTAGTATGTTTTTTCTTCCAGTTATGAATACCGCATCACTGTATCACTATTTATTTGCTGATGTTTGCTATACATGAGGCACAATCCTGAATATAGTCCATTTAAAAATTAACTTCACAAAAACATTACCTTCAGTAGCCTGTTATTCCACAAAGGCTGTGCAGGCAGAGAGAAAAGCTTTTCAACTCCACCAGTTTCTTTCCACATCATCAATTTCTTAGTAGGAGGTGCCAAATCCAAAGTAGTAACAATATCAGAGTAGTCACTTAATTGGGCTCGAATAGTCTTGCTGTCCAGTTCTTTCACACTGTCCACAATCAGCTTTCTCTTCCTCTTTGCTTTGGTTTCTTTGACTGTTGAGATTTTTAGCAAGCAACGAAGGTTAGTTCAAACAGGTAGCATGCTGTTAAAGAATCCTGCAAGTTCTTTATAGGTCTTACCTGCCCAAGTATAAAGTTGCCTCAAGAATCTAAGGCAACACCAGCTTTGGGTGAAGGATTAGAAGCTAAAGCCAGTATAAAAATGTCAAACATCGTGAATGCTGTCCCATAACCTACAAATTCCCCTTTTCAATCTACCTAATTGAATGAATTAGGTGAATTTCAATCTACCTAAGCCTCAATGTCATCAGCTGCACATGACTATCTCCTCCACGGCTTGCTTGTTAGGCTGGTGCAAACACTGGCCACGGAGTTGAACAGATGGAGCACCTGTCTTATGAGGAAAGGCTGAGAAATTTGGTTTTGTTCAGCCTGGAGAAAATGGAGTTTTGAGGTGACCTAATTGTGGCCTTCCAGTACCTGAAGGGAGCCTACAAGGAAGGTAGAGGAGACTTTTTAGAAAGACGTGGTGACAGGGTAAGGGGAATGGCTGCCAACTGACAGAAAGTAAGTTCAGACCAGATACTAGGAAGAAATTCTCTACTGTGAGTGTGCCGAGGCATTGGAACAGGTTGCTCAGAGAAGCTGGGGATGCCCCATCCCTGTCAGTGTTCAAGGCCAGACTGGATGGAGCTCTGAGCAGCCTGGTCTAGTGGAAGGTGTCCCTGCTCATGGCAAGAGAGTTAGAACTAGATCTTCATGATCCCTTCCAATCCCAGCCATTCTATGACTCTAATCACAGATTTAAAATACCACACCCAGTTTTTCCCCTAAACACTACCTGAGCTGTGGTAGAACTAATATGAGTGGTTATTTTAACTGTAAACTTCTGATCCTGTTCTAAGATAACTGTACTGTGCTCACAGCCTGGTACTCTGCAGCAGACCCCGAAGCTCTGTGAAATGCTGTCTTTCCTAGTCCCAGCAGATGAGCTGGTCCCCTGCTGCCAGCCTGCCACGAGAGGGCAGTGCCATAGCTCTCCCACTGGCCAAACAGGGAATCAGGGCCTGGAGCTCAGTCTGAAAGGACAAGACAAACTTTCTTTCCAGATATTTTTTAATAAAGCAGGGTTCAGTATATAATGAGCCAAATACATTATCACTTAAAATATGCAAGTTTCTTGCATTAAAGAAAAAGACAAGGAAAATCCCTACTTAGAAATTCAAATACAAAGGTGCACCTCCTGAAATCAACAATTCATTAAAGCTACAAATCACTAGAACAGCACTCATTCTCAGTGTAAAGTCACTCCTGCCCTTCAAACACAGCATATCAAGAACTGTGCTGCACTACAGAGACCATGTTACAATTAAAGACATGCTGAGCTCCATTCCAACTCAGAGCATTTTAACCAGCATATTTATCTAAAGCTACAGGATCATGCTGTTACATGCACTGACTGCAGAAACTATAAACTAGTGCTCTCTGACACCATCCATGTACACTACCTCTCTGGAAAGTACTGGAGGGCTACTATTAGAATAAAATGAATTCAGCACTTGATTCCTGGTTTCTCTCCCAGGTGAGAAACAGTCAGCAGCAGTGCTAGACGTTCATTTCCACTCCATCAGGCTAAGGTGGTCTCTGACAAACTGTGTAAAATACTCCCCAACAGCCACTCACCAGTTATGTCAATAGGCTCCAGAGCAAAAGCTTCCTCTTCATTGGGAACAAGCGTTGTCTGATCAGTCATGGTTGGTAACGGCTCCACCGGATCCACCGAGTCCGGGCTGTCCGGGCCTCCCACTGCCAATCACAAGAACCTTGCACTAGGACACAACATTAACAGGCTCTGCTCACCCTCCCATCCCTTTCTCCACAACTTCATGTGGTTTAACACATTTCATACTTCTGAGCTTAGTATGCTTTAAAGGAAATAGAATCCAAACTACACGAGTTGAAAGTAATTCTAGATCTGGTCCTAGATCATACTCACTTGATACATTATCATCATCATCCATATCATCGTGGGGAGGCTGCTCTGGCATCATTACTCCACTTTCTGAGAGTGCAGGTGGGTCATCAAAAATACCACCATCATTATTACTGAGAAGTTTGTCATCTGAAGCAACCATATGAAAGAATCAGTTTTGCATCCACAAATTAATGAAGTTAAGTGCAGACAAATTTACAAAGAAGTACACACAAATTCATTACAACACAGATGAAGATAGTGCAAAAGTCAGAAACCAGTACTTTCAATGCTGACACAGAAGAAAGCAGCAGTGCTCTTTCAAGGGGCATTTCAGCTCCAATTCTGAGCTTACAGATAACTTTTATTACAACATACCTGCTACATATTTGCATCTTACATCTAATTTTTTAGAACTTTGTTTTAAACATGCCAAAACTTAATATGCTGTGAGTCATCTATACTGCTGTAGTACTCACAGTCTGCAACTCCACTGTACAAGGTCTAACTTTTATGGGGATCTTGGCAAGAAAGGAAACAACCTCCCATCATCTACTCAATAACTAATTAATTAAGGCAGAAGGTAGGACAAAAGAAAAACAAATTTCTCAAACTTACCCAATATTCCACCATCATTTCCTTCTCCAAAATTATCATCTTTGTATTGGTCTTCATATTCCAGGTGGTTAGATTTCTCATTGAGGTGACTGGTGCTCTGTTCAGGTTCCAGTAGGAGATTTGAAGCACTAGTGCTCACCAGCATGTCATCCTCAAATGCACTGCCTTCTCTCATCATCTCACGATCATCCATCCCAAAGTCACCTGCAAGAATGCAATTGCACTGCTATAGTGCTAAAAAACCCAAGATGCAACAGATCTACTTAGCTGATCAAAAAAGGCCCATATGTAAGACCAAACTTTAATTCCATTTATCCTATTTGCAGAGTTAATGACAACACGTAAGGAATTGTGTCCAGCAATACCGTAAGAAAAAAGTTATTTTAATAATTGTTTGAACACTATCTCCTTTTCAAAGTATTTTATTATACTTAATTGACATTAACAAGATCCTTCTAAACTTTATCTACACAGAAACCAAAGAATTCAATGGAATTCAAAGATGTTGTGCCTTATGCCTCAAAGCTGGGCTTCAAGTACAGGGAACAAACCAAATCAACACCATTTCTAGATTATTCCTTCAAAACAATTTCTGAATTATGGATTACAATACTATATGTTGGGAACCACACATTCAGGTAAAACTGTCTTTAGACTTTGTTTCAGTTGTTAGAACACTGCCCTTGAAAAGATACCCAAAGTAGCAAACTCATCACCAGTGACTGATTCAGCTTGAGACATCTCCCAATGGATTCTGCGAGCATGCTTATGATTAAAGCAACAGCTCACTTCATATTCACACCACGTTTTGAAAATTATAATTGTCACAGTACCTCAGTGATTAACTTGACTGAATATTCTTCAGCTTTTCTCTCTGCCTATTCTAGGCAGCTAGAAGTTTGCTGAGCATTAGAGGACAGACTTTCTGGAAAATCTGACATGAACAAACTAAAAATTAAACACACAAAACCACAGCATATTTGATCTCATTTGTTGAGTGCTTTTTGTATATTCCATAGTAATTGAAAAAACATATCTTAAAATAACCAAAATTAGCTAGTAACATAATAATACATGAGATCTTTACCAAAGTCATTATCCTGGAGGATACTGATGTTGCCTACTTCTTCTCTCATTGTAATTTCTTCCACTCTGCTCTGGTTCAAACTGAACTGCTGAGCCACATCAATATCACTTAAACAAACAGAATGCAATTATTAAAAATCTCATTAAAAAATGAAGAACAGATAAAGCCTGCTAAAATAAACATGACATTATTCAGCAAAAAGCAATTTTACATTCAAGTCCATTATTGAAAAAATAAAGGTGAACACTGAATAGAAACTACTTAGAACAGTAAAGGCCATTAGTGGTTCAAACCTATCATCCAAACTGCATTAGCTTCTGGGAAATGTATCAGTAACCTCTCTTATTCCTTGCTGTGCTGGAATTACTTCAAAGGCCAAATTAACACCTAAGAAAAACCTTCCACCCCTACAACTTCAGAAGTTATTAATATAGTTTGTCAAACACTATTTTGCAGCACTATCAATTAACACCCTTTGTGGTGGATTAAGGTACATTTCTTATACACAGAAATTTTATGCAGTTTCAAATTAGTATATGCTCTAATTTGAATTTAAACTAAACTGAACACTAAGTAACCTGTATTGTAAAAACTCCCTTATGAATAATTTTAAAAAATAAAATAAAAAACATCAGTTTTTTAAAGACTAAGAACTATTCAGGTTGTATACTTGCTATATGTGCAAGTGACCCGTAAGTATTAAGAAGTTTTAAGAATTAAAAGTGCCACTTCAAAAGATCAACAACATTCCCATAAAACTAATCTTGTCTAACCTAAGGATGTATGTGATGTAGGATGCCTTGCACAGAAGAAAAAGAAAGTTATAACAGGCATCTGAGTTTTTTTTCAAAAGCTCCTGTAAGGACAGCTTTAACTTCAGTTAAAGCCAATGCTACTATGAACTTAAAATCAACTCAAAGATGACTGCACACTTCCATATCAGTATATTAAAAGACCTAAGAATAGAAGTTACCTACGGACTTTTTTTTTTACACTCAGCAATGAGATAGATGTTTAAAACCAGGTTCTCAACTAAAACCAGCTATCATTTTCATGGAAATGAAGAAAACCCCAAGCTTACTCTAGATCAGGAAGTGGTTGGTCAAAATCATGAAACTCCTCAGGTAAGGTAATAGCATTGTAAGCAGCCTCTCTGTTTTCCTCAGGCAAATCAACAACTCCTGCAAAGAAGAACACCCAGACATGATGTCCCATTCCCTACAAGGGCAGCATTCTTCACCATGCCATTAGCATTTTCTCTCTGCACGAGCTTACTGTCTTTAAACTGAACTGATGCTGAGACACCTACAAAGAAACCTTACACAATGCTAGTAAGTGAAATTCAAAACAAATATCCTCAAGTCCTTGCACTGTCAGTATAATCCCAGAAGCCTGAAATCAATCAGTAATGTTTGTGTGGCACTACACGGAGCTGTGCAGCCAACACAGGCATTGGATGTTTCACAACACTGCAGGTACCTGCTCCAAAATAATTTTACCATGATACACTATATGAGCTGCAGGGTTCTACATTACAGTGGCAGCATAGTGTGACTACTTTGCTACTGGTCCTTTATTCAGCTCCATCAGCTCCAGAAGTCCTGGAAGAGTACTGATTGCACTTGGGGCTCACTAACTCGTAGGCTTCTGCACATAAAAAGAGCTGTATTACCAAAACCACACACATACCTTTTCTTATTCTCCAGAGATGCTTACTCTTATTCAGCAGGCATTCTCAGAGCATGAATATCAGATTGGGCATCACAAAACCAGTGCCAGCAGTTGGTCCCTCTCTTTTATTCAAAGTCTTAAAAGGTCAGGGCACTTGAAAGTGCATGGGAAATGCAGGTTCAATTCCTTCTGTAACTTGCAGAAGATTAAGCTCTGTGCTCTGCCTTCTGACCCACACATACAACACAGGCAATTCTGAGGTACAGATACTTCAGAAACACTCTGCTCACTGTGCTCCCCTCTGCAATGAATAATCAAAGAACCACTGTCCACAGAGACCAGGAACAAGCATTGAGTCTGTAGCTTACTCTACAGTACACGGTACTTGACTAAGAATGAAGAAATCTAATTCTTCCTTTCAGGGCTGTTCAATATTTTTACTTGTCTGCTGCTTAAAATAAAACATATAAATGATTCTCAGATCAGAAAGACACAATGTCTAAGGCACAAAGCTGATAAACTGAAAATAAAGACCAGTGCCTCAGCTTCTGTCAGGCCATCATGCCACTTTTTGTACATCTCGATTTTAAAGGGCTTCACCTTTGACATGCACTCGGTTAGGAGAGGGAAAATTTGGAAAATAGATTGCCTTGTGCTATTAAAACAAATGTATGTTCTTATCACAGGGAAGTTAAACACAGTCGTAAACAAAAAATTAGCAACACTCAATAAATTGCCACTGAAAGCTACATAAAATTCAGTACTTGAATTCAATGCCTGAATCACAACCTGTAGACCAGGAAATTAAGATAAAGGCATTACATAATTAGCTTTTCTCAAGTTACCACTGCACTGGCTTTCAAGAGTTGCCTTTTTAAAAAACAAAAAGCCTCCCTCAAATTCACCTTTTAAATCTATTACACTCACTAACTTAAGAAAGGTAGAATACGATTTAGCAGCTGTGAGCATCCAGCAGCATCAGTGCCACAGCTACACTTGAGCTGAGAAAAAGTTCCCCAGGCCAAAATTAAAGAAAACTATCTTTAAAGATATGAAAGAATGAAAGCTGAATAATTACTTGACTGCTGGATGGAAAAGTAATTTCAGATATTAATATAGCACCCATCTTCATGGAAAATATTTAAGTAAGCAACTATAGAGGAGGAAATTATGTTGCAAATGTAAAAAAGGAAAACTATCTTTGATTCACACATTACATTTCACATTATTTTCAGAAATTAAAATGTGAAAATAGTAAAGAAAAAACCTCCTTTCATGTTTCTCTTGTAACTCATAGCAAAAGAATCCTCACCCTTGATGGGAACCAGTCCCCTTCTGTGCTTGTATTCAGTAGGGCAAAGGCCTTTTTCAGACAGAAGGTAAAAACCATGCAGTGTATTTCCATTTAACATCATACACCAGCAACAGCCAAAATGACAAGTGAGATTTTACTGAATCAGCATCAACAGGAGAAGTTTTTGTTCAGAATTCAGTTAAAAGATGCTTTTCAGCAGACAACTCAGCCAGCCAGCCAGCTGTAATAATTACTTCTCCTATAACCTAAACCTTTATGCAAATACACAGACATGAGAAGGCTGGATTGTACCCCTTCTTAATACATTTATCAATACAACTTTTCAGAGAGTGCTTAGATAAACAGATACCTGGACGAAAAGCCATCTTAATCTTAATGAAAGCCTCATTACAGTCTGCAAGAAGGTATTTTGCTTTCCTGTGGTAGATTCTAACAACGCCTAGTAAAAGATGTCCTGAGGTTCGAAGTGCCATCTTCACCTAAAAACACATTGCACAATCAGTGAATTAGCTGTATCCTCACTTTTCTCTTAAATGACACCTCAGCAGCTTTATATGAATTTTCTCAGTAAAATCTAATATCCCAAACAAGTATAAAAATCAGCAGAACTCTGAAGAAACAAAGAAGGCAAAGCCTACAGTTCAAGATTATACCCTATTATATTATTTATGGATGACCTGGCAAATATTACTGAATTAATACCAGCTCACTTCAGGAATTCCCAAACACTGCTCTGTCTAGTTAAAAAATAAGTGACAAAGCCTACTTCTCCTACATCTTTTCTACCACCTTTGTTACTTCAGTTGTTGAAGAAGTGAAAAATACAAGAAGTTGATAGCCACAAATAGTGATTTGGTTAAGTAAAATCTGGTTAAAAACTGTTAGCTACCTCTCCATCTTCTGTCCTGCAGTTAAAAAGAGAATAAAAAAAAACAGTGGAAGATGTGGAGTGCCCATAAACAAGCACTGACACACTAAAACATTTCTAAGTTCCTTTCCTCTTCAATATCACTGCTTTATTACATAATGAAGTACTTACTATGGGAACATAAAACTGAAAAAAAAAATTTCACAGGACTTTTAAGTATTTTAGGCTGAAAGAGCATGAAATCTGTGTTGAATAATTGTCTCACAGAAAAGAGTAAGCCATACAGGAATTAACATCAACCTGTAAGAATTCAAAATTTTTATTTCCTCCAATGTCATTTTATTATTTCAGCTAATGAACTGTTACAAAAAGCTAAATACATTGTCTATTAGTTTCTTCCTTCCCTGAAAGAATGCTCCAGCTCACTAGCGAGCTTATGAACATTATCTTCTTCCTAAATCCTTCCAAAAGTGGTAATGAAGCAAATCACTGTTCTAGAAGAGTAAGTATCTCTGTGATTGTACAATGCACTTTTGGCTTACACTTTAGATTTTTTTTAAAATGTAGTGTAGCATTATAAAAATTGTTAACATTTGTATGAGCCAAAATAAAACATAATAAAACATTTTCTTTTGTTTTCAAGTAGTTGCTTTTTTATAAGACACTGACATCTGTTAAGTGACAAAAGTCACAACTGTACAATCACGTCTAAAATGAACGATTTCATTGTCATGAGTAGTACAGAGGAATGAAAAAACATGTAAAAACATCAAGCTACTTAAAAATTCCTCCCGTTTCACAATAGATTATTTCACATCCAAACAGACCTTTCCACCCTTTAAAATAGCAACATCAAGAACTTTATTTGCTTCAGTGGCCCTAATAGTAATTACCGCCTGTACACTCAAGTTCTTTTCACGACAAGGTAATGTGACATTAGTGTAAAATAGATACCTTTGGGGAAATGATGCTCTCCACGCTGCTCTCCAGATTACATTCAAAAACATGGGCTTTGGTCAGCTTCTTATCCCAGTGGGCCGCCAGCCAGATTTTGGCCAGCGGCCCACGTTTGCTCAGGACAAAGTGGGCATAGAACATGGTCCCAGATGTCTAAAACAAAGCGCAAACCTGTAAAGAGAAAGGCAAATATTTCTTTGCACATCTTTTATTTTATGAGGACATCCTTGTAAACACCCCCCTTATCCTCAGAAGTGCACATGCTTGACTTTCAACCACTAAGGTCAGATTATTTGTTTAATATGTTTAAGAAGCCAATACTTACAAATGGTGTAACAGCATATATATGTACTTACTACGGAAGAGTTATAAAGCAGAAATAATACCCACTAACAGCCACACACCCAATTTAGAAATGTTTACCACCCCTCAAGAAAAAATAACTTCTGATTTTTTACCTTTAGGGTAATGATACCAAACTCTCCTAATGCAAAGAAGAGTGTCTCAGTTTTCACTCCACAGCAGTTTTCTATGACTTCCATTCCTTTCTACTTTTAATTCAGTAGCTACTACTCTACTACACCAGCATATATTGTTCCAGCAAAATATTCAACTTATAAAATATACAGCCCTAAATATTTTTGGACTTCACTGTAATTCATTCTCCATGTCATATTCTTTTAATCAAGTGTTGATAAAAGTGGTGAGAAAACTAACCATGTTATTCTAAATTTCCATAATATTCTATTTTCTTTCTCCTTCATGAGGAAAAAAAAAAGACATCTATCTAGTAGCTACTTTGTTATGGCTGGTAAGACGCCAACACATCAAACCATGGGGAATGGGAACAGCATGATGTTTTATGATCTAAACATGACAGTTCCATGTAGGAGGTAAGCATATGATTCAGTTAACTGCAAGTAAAGGGATAAAAAAACTTGCTTTTAAAAAGTAGAAGAATCTCCACAAAGAGTTTTTCCAGTAATTCTATAACCCAGGAAAATTAATCAAAAGAGAAGAACAGGAAAGGCACAAGCGCATTTCAGTTTTCACCTCCTCTACACCTACAGAAAAATCTGCCAGAGGAAGCACAGCAAGTCAGAATTGGCACTGCTAGGAATTTAAGTACAGGTGCAAGAGAAGTTCTGACATTACTGATTCAGTGAAAATAAAGCCAGCCTCTAGACATCTGGATAACAAATGAAAAGTGCACATCTCAAAGTCAAGTCCAAGAATTTGGACTAATGCATAACAGAACTGATAATCAAGATACTCTCTTAATGACAAATTGGCCACTAATTCCATCTATAACCAAAACACTGGAGAGGATTTAAAGGAAATAAAGACCATGTTCAGCTTAAATTAACTCAGTATACAGAATTAAAACTACTCTTTGGAGTGAAGTTAATAGCTTTTAGTCATAATGAAGCTGCAAATTGACAAAAAGTTAAAATGTCATTTTTATTTATTGAGATTGTGTGAGGGCTAAGGACAGCACTGCACAGAGACGGACATGAGCAAGTTTTTCCAGGAAGCTCAATGAAATAAATTTTGGATAAACATTATCTAAAGGAAGGTATTTACTATTTTTTCCTCACAGGATTTTTTAAAGACATCACGATGTCTTAAAGCCAGCAGACAATTCAATCCTTGCATATTTTTGAAGGCCTCAGTATTTTTGTATAGGCAGAGACATAACTTTGCAGCACAGCATTTTGATATCTTGAGCTGTTGCCAGAAACATGCAACAATAAGCCTGTTATTACCTCTGAACATGAGGAATAGGGGAAAATACGAACATAGAGTAAACAAAACCACTTGTATTAGTCCACTGAAAGCATTCAACAAGAGTTGCAAAAGAATGTACTTTGATTAGTGGAGTTTGGCACAATTAGTAAAACAGATAACATGGGTTTCATGAAACTTCAAAGATACAGTTAACTGAAAACATACTTAAGTTTCCTGTTAAATGTGAAACTCACTATTTGGACAACTTGGATAAAAACAATTTATCTATCGCTTTAACTCTGCTTCTCTTCATCCATCACTGAAGCCTTGCCATACTGAAATACATGAAGGGAAACAGTGACAATCAGACTACAGATGGTTTTAAAGTGTGTTTCAATCTGAACTGTTATTATCAAATAACAATTCTATTACCTAAAGTACTAATTTCTTGTCACATGAGTTCCTGGCACTTCCAAATTCCAGCAGATGCTCTGCATGGCAGTAACTGGGTTACAGCAACTGTACAAAGCCCTTACAGTTCAGCTGTTCAGCACCTTGGCTCTTCAAAGCGGGTCCCAAAGGCTGCTCCTGCTTTCTCCACATTTTTTTCTTTCTTTTCAGATACTCCCTTTTCTGCATTTCAGGCTTTTTGTCTGATCTTTAATTCACAGCACAGTATGTTGATGCAGTGGCATAAAGAAGAAATAGATTTTCTGGCATAATTTGAGGCTGGGATGAATGTTAAAGGAACCAAGAGCTTCTAGAAGTGGCAGAGTGCTCAGGCAGACACATAGAATATGTCCTTGGCTGAAAAAGCCAACTCCTAAGAATCCACAAAAGAAAAAGGGTAGATGATGGCTCTTCAAAAGCTTCTAAGGTAAAACGTAACTGTCATTTTTGAAACTGACTGAATATGAAAGAGGACCATAAAACTTGTTCTAAGAACTTTGACATTTTTCTGTCTTGCTTGCATTCCTCTAAGGCAAAAAGAGTATGTAGTCACACAAGGCCAGGTAGGACCAAATCCTGATCTTGTCAAATCAACCTTTTACAATACCTGAAACTTTACTGTCATTAACTTTGAATTTGCTTCAATGTCCACAGTTGTCCTCAGGTCTTCTATGCCTAACTTGGTCAACAATTGCACAATTTAAAACCTATTTTTCTTCCTATAGAAGCGCAAAAATCGCTCTACTTCTATACACAAAGTAAGTGAAATGTAAAGCAGAAACAATCCAATACTGGTTGTACGTAGGGTCTGATCCAGAATGCGCCTGTTTCATTCTCCCATCCGAGACTCTGGTAATTGCTCCTTCCAAAGCAGCACTAAGAAAATTTGGTAGATTGTAACTATGAGCTTCTTCTTAACCCTCAACCCACATATATTTCATCTTAAAAAAATTCATCCTTCAGATTAGAACAGCTAAGAGTTGAATGAACTAAGAGTTGATAATAGGGAGAACATTCAGTATATTTTGATTTGACTGTGGTTTACTCTAGCTCATTAAACCCATTTGTCACCTGCTCTCCCTAGGTTGTGTTATGTACACACACACACACACACACACACACAACCAGTCCACAATGAAAATTCAGTCCTCTGTTTTTTTACTGTCACCTTTTGTTTCTCATAAAGCTAGTCCAAAACCAGTCACACGCAGATGAGTAGACAAACTAAACACTACAGTTTAAGAAATCAGCCAATTTCTTTGTCCTTATGCTATCCTGCTATCCTTCAATTTCTCTTCTCTGCTCATTCCCCCACCCCCCCATCCCCATCTAATTTCCTCTATGCTCTTTCTGCTTTGCTAAGCTCAGGCAGCCCTGGGTGATCTGGGGAAGGCTGAGACCACCCTGTCCACCTGCATCAGTCTGAGCTGGCCCTACCAGACTTCAGAAGAACCATCCTGACTCTGCAACTGTACTCTGAACTCTTCAACTTTAACCCACAACTCTTCACTCTCCAGTCCTTCTTACATCACTAAACTTTCACGCGTGGGAACTCACTAACGCCGCCTCCCTGGCAGGTTTTGGTACCACACTGAGCACCTGGTGCCACTGGAAAAAAAAAATTAATCACAAACTCCACTAACATCACCTTACAGCTCCAGGCCTTTTTTCACCATTACTTTATCTGATCTCCTTCCTTCAACCACTTTTATAATTGTCTGGTTAATCCACATTTATCTGAATTTTAATATAATTCTTTGTGGCACCTCCAGCTTTACTAAGGCTCAGTTTCAAGTCACCTTAATTTCTTATGTCCACAAAATCAATTACTAACAAAACTGAACTAGTTCAACTTGACATAACTTTGATAAATACATACAGCATTTTCCATTTGTCTCCAGGTCTTGTTTCTTGCATCAACAATTTGTCGGAAATTCTACAGCCGAGTTTGCACTACCAGGTCTATTAATTACTCAAACCACACCACTCCATTACAGGAACTGCATTCACTGTTCTCTAATTACAATATACTACACACCTACATAATCAGATAGAACCAGTGCCCCACTAACATTACTAATTCAAAAGGGGCAGATCACTCACAAGCACCATAGTAAGCTGGAAATTACTGAACCCTATGAGTACTGTTGCCCTCCTCCCTCAATTCCACATTCATACCTAACCCTCAGCAGGCACTCTGCCCTTGCCCCTATATCGGCAATGCTCAAGCAGTAAGAAAGAATTTTTTTAAGGCCCTCTCTCCATTATCCCAACCTATTTTGTGCAATTCCAGACCCAAGTGAAAGTAATAAGCTTGCAGAAACCACGTATTAACATGCTCTTTAAAGATATTCAAGTTGAACAGAATTCCTTATATTACTCCGTCTTCTGTAGTTATTTCTCTGCACTGTTCATCCACTGAGCCCAAATGTTAAAAAACTTTTTAACATTTTACCTTTAAGAAGTTAAACTGATGTGGTAACTAAAGCAAATACTCTCATTTCTGTGGGAATCCTATGGTATAAGCAAGACATGATTAATCTGTGTGGTAACTTAAGTAGGTCTCACTAACTTTTTGCTCCTCCTTTATTACTCCCATCACACCTACTTCCTCTCTAGTTGAAACTTTAGATGAGTGGACTTTGCTTTCCCAAATGTCGTAGAATGTGTAATATTTACAAATGAACTTTCATACCATGAAACAGAAGACTGGCCCTAATAATGCTCTGATGTCCCCCGGTTTTGATAATACAAGTTTTACTGAGTAAGAGATTAAAGAAAGCATGCTTATCACCCACATCCCCACAATGTGGGGCTAAATGGTATCTTCCCCAAATTTACAGTAGTTTCTTTATGTGCCTGAATTTAAAGGAAAGCCATTTTCAAAGAAAGATGCCAGTAAGTCACAGTGACTCCAAGTTTCCTTTGTTATTGATAAAAACACAATGCTATGTTTTACATTTAACAGAAGCGTTTCTAATCAGGATCAGATAAATCTTTAAAAAGACAGCAAGATTTCTAACTGTGTCAGTAAGAGCAGGATCTTGGTTCGTCAAAAGGCCGGCATTTTTTAAGGGCCCTTTTACTTGTATCTTAACAGCCACAGCGTCCAGTTCACTGCCACTAGAGAGGCTGTGAGAACATTCAGTACCCTGCCCCATCCACGGCAGAAGGAAAACTGCACTTAAAAACAGAACACTGGCAAACGAAACTTTGCTCCTGTCCCTCTACCGAGACCGCAGCAGCCCCGCTGTCCGTTCAGCGAACGCACAGCCAGGGATCTGTTACACCGCGGCGGCCCCGGGCCTCCCCACGGCTCCCCGGGGAAGGTCCCCGCGGATCCGCGCCCGTGCCCGCTCCAGGTGCACACACAGACCGCGCCCTCCCCTCAGCTCCCCCTCCGCGCTGCCCTCAGGCCATGCCCGTGCCGCCGCCAGGCCGCGCTCCGGGCCCCGCTGCTCCCGGCCTCGCCTCAGACCGCCCCGGACACCCGGCCCCGCGCAGGGTCCCGGGGCGCCCCAGGTGTCGCGGCGTGCCAGGAGGGCCCTCCCCGTCGGGAGGGCTCAGCCGAAGAGCCAGCTCCGAGCCCGAGCATGACGGCAGCACCCAAGAGCCAGGCTGAGACTGGGCCCTGCCGGGCCCCTTCGGGCGGCGGCAGCGACCAGAGCCACTCCTTACCCTGCTCCGGGCCCGGGGACCGCTCGTTGCTCCTGCCGAGCCGAGCCGAGCCGGGCCGGGCCGAGCCCGAGCCGAGCGGCGCCGAACCGAACCGAAACTGAACCGAAGCCAAGCCGGGCCGAGCCGAGCCGAGCGGGGCCGAGCGGAGCCGAGCCGCTCGCTCAAGCAAACAAGATGGCGGCCGCGGTCCTTCCTGCGCGCGAACGCGCCGTTCAAACCGCAGGATGTTTACGGTCAAATTCCCCCCGGCCCCGGCCCCGCCACTGCGCCTGCGCCCGGCCCCGGGAGGCGGGGCCGAGCTCCGGCAGTGAGGAACGGCCGCTGAGTGACAGCGGCGCGCGGGTCCCGCGGGGGGCGGGGCCTCGACGGGGCGGGGCCGGACTGTGAGGGCGCCGTGCCCTCGTTCCGGCAGAGCGGGCTGCGCGTTCGTCGTTAGCTTGGTTTGAAACGTGAGAAACGATCGTTCTTTTTTTCGCTGCCTGCTCCCCGTGAGGTCTTTCTGCTCCCTCCAGCTCCCCCTGCTGCTGGGGCGCTGCCGCTGTTTCTGCTGTGGGGTAGTTTGTTGTCACAGGGAACAACTGCGGGCACCACTCCTGTGTTTGGACCAATTTCATTTCAACTGTATACAGAAAGGTTTTCTTGGTCCTAATTTAGTAGTTTACGATGGCCACATATGATGGAATGGAGAGGGAAGTATGGCTACAACAGGACTCTAAACTGCAGGAGTCAGTCACTAGGTAAAAGCAATGGAAAGGGCAAACAAGGATTGCTTTGGCAGACGGATGTTCCTGGTCTCTCTCAGGCACTAGGAACTCTTTTGCTGTGAGTACGTACCATTCTGGATGAACACCTTTGGCCCGAAGAGACACAAAATTCAAAAACCACACTAAAGTAACTCTGAAACCATAATTCTAGTGCAATGGATCATCAGTTTACAAAGATAATGTCAGAATACCAAGAAGATCTGCCTACTGAGGAATTAAAGAGTATTACTGCTGTTTGTGGGCACTCTGATAATAATCTTAGGGGATGATAACATTAGCAAATAGTATGTAAAAACATGCAGGTTCAGTCTCCTGGTTCTCTTTCCTTAGATAAGATTTCAACATTTATTTTCATTCATAATGTCTCACTAGAACCTTAATCCAAAAAAAACATTGATTCCCTGTATGTCCCACATGGATTTCTGACAGGTGTAGTAACACTTAAAGGGTTTTCTTCTGCAAGAAAATATTTGTGGAATCACAACTCTCCTGTATCTCCGTCTGGAATTACAGGTGTGGGCATTCAACCAGGGAGTGTCCAGGCCATCAACCACTGGCCTGCTGATAAGACACTTGCATTAGTTTAACAGTGCTGGTACAGTGGATTGCATCAAAAGTCTACCAAAAGTCTGGACCCGCAAAGCTGCATAATTTGCTGCTATAGGAAATAGCCACGCCCAGTAGGGGAAAAAAGCCACGCCAGTAAAGTGACAGCACAGTGATGGGTGGGAGTCAGAAATCTCAGAACTCCATACCCTGACCCACGCTGCTGCCGAAAGATCTCCATCACAACCTGGCTCTGGCTCGTGCCTTGCTCAGTGCTTATCTCACTCACATCCATTTTAGTATGAAATCCTTCTTTCTTTGCCTCAGCAGGCACTGAGGGTTGGTCAAAAAATGCCTTTCTAGCTACTATGGGCCAGTGTGTGCCAGTTACCTGTTTAGAAGCCCTACATCATACTGCCATTGACTGAGCAGAAATTAACGATGGGAAGGAATTATTTTTATTTCTTCTTTAGTTGTCACTACCAATTCCTTAATAGTTGCCAATTAAAAAAAATAAAATAATAAAAATGTGCCTGTTGTTTTTCTCATGCTCTCTACTGTTTGAGCAAGCAATTCTTTCTACAAAAGACATCCTTTTTGAGAACAAAACTAGGAAGTTCTAGTTAAATTTTTGGTAAAATCTACCATATAGTTAAAAGCATAGGTCCAGTCTTTTCCAGATGTCTGTCTGTAGTCAGTTTTCAATTTTTCCAAAGTTTAGTTTCTAGTTTTTCCATTCTTTGTTGTTATAGGGCTTTAAATGTACACACTTCAAAGAAGCAAATATATGCAAATCCCAGAGAGTTTGTAGTCTAAATTTGGCTCAGTTTATATCTAAAGGATTTGAATTGTTATCACATCTGTTTCTCATGGCAGTATGTGACTACTGTGAAGATCAGTCAGTAATCTTGTTTCCTAATTTATTCTTCAATGTATTTTAAAATTATGCCAGTCCAATTTAATATAATTTATTTTTCCCAATGTCTACTCAGTTTGAATTTTTTATGTTTCATCTAAAAAGAATTCTTCCTTCCATCACAATTAAAAAACAAGACAATTCATTTGCATGGTCTAAAATTAAGGTTAATTGCCCAATATACAAATGTTTCATTTGTACTGTGGAGATAAATATACTTCATTAACAAATTGGTATTTAACTTCAGCATAATTTTCAGATATTATGCTAAGAATTAAAGCAATTACAGTACAATATATAAAGATCAAAATAACAGTGTGTGTTGGAACTCAGTGTCCATTGATTTCCATCCACTGACATATCAATTTTAAAGCACCATAAATAAGTTTTCTTCAATATTAATAATGCATTAAATTACTGCATGGCTCTTTCAAATGTCTGTGATTAATATAGTGAAATTTGTGAAAATATTTTTCAACTTTTTGCACTTAGGTTCTCAGGAAGATGAATTCTTAAAAAAAAATTCTCCAGTTGTGTTTGTTTTTTTTTTTTTTTAACCCAGCTTGGAAAGTGTCCTGAATGCCCTGGCCTCAGACAGACAATGTAACTGATCTTCTGTCCCAATTTTTTTTTTCTCAAGAGCTGCCACAAGCACTGATTTGTATGCAGCACTCCGTACTTTGCTGAATTTCTCCTCGGGCTCTGCTCTGACACACGCGTTCCAGATGGTACTTTAAAAAGCGAGTTTGTGACTATGATGTACATACACTCTTCCTAGCATATAGCAGATCACATTATGCAGTGACATTTAGGAAGAAACTGAGGCAAGAAGCCTATTTTTATTTTCAGCTTTGGTCAAGTGTATCTGTCAGGCAATGAAATCATAATTTGCAAGTGCAGAGCAACAGTTCATATATAAATAACTTTCTCTTAGGAGACAGGACAACGTGTTTTAATTACTTTTGACTAACTGTAGTAATCATTTTTCCCCGACAAACATTCTCCCTTGAAATTTAAGATCCAAATCCACTCTCGAGTCACACACCCATTATCCAGTTCCTTCCAATCTAAGCTGCTTTGCCCAATCATTTCCAAGTATTGGCAACAAGAAATTGCTTTTTTGAGCCATCAAGCAAGAAATTCAGGACAGTCACAGTCACACTTCTACCGTGTAAAATGGAAGGAAAAAAACCTAACTTGTGATGTCATTAGAACCTGTGTACTCTAAAAACTTCAGCATTCCCAGGCAGATAATCCAAAGTTTGTCCAAAGTTGGCACCTTCCCTGAGGAACAATTCCAGCCTTTGTTTACAGCAAGTCAGCTTTGCTGCAACTGTACAGAAGAGCAGGAGGTCCTGGAAAGGGACCTGCTATGCAAGTGCATACAAACAGAAGTTTTCAGCTGGAAGCCGTGACTACCCTTAGGTGATCCATAGGTGAAACAATTTCTGAAAGTGGCTTTCAGAAGTACCACAAAATCACCATGTTACTCTGTTCTGAACATTAGATAGACCTCCGAATACAAATATTTGCTCTCTAGCTGGTAGTTTAGACTCTTGATTTCAGTGTGGGCCACCTGCCACAGATCCCATGTAAAGTACATGAAAAATGAGAATAACTGAAAGCACTGATTTCTTGCCACTCAGCCTTTAGTTCACAATACATCCTTTTACCAAAAGCTCCAAGCAAAAAGGGTTCATACTTTCTGGGAATTCTTTGTATGGCAAGCCAAAGATGTTTCCTACCAGTGTGTTTATTTGAGGATGTCCTGGTTTTGACTGGGATAGAGTTAATTTTTTCCAGTAGCTGGTACAGTGTGGTGTTTTGAATTTATTGTGAGAATAATGTTGATAAAACACTGAGTTTTGGTTGTTGCTAAGTAGTGCTTACTTTAAATGAAGGATTTTCAGTTTCCCATACTCTGCCAGTGAGGAGTTGCATCAAAAGCTTGAAAGGAGCATGGCCAGGATAGCTGAGTAGCATATTCTGTACCATAGAACATCATGCTTAGTATATAAGATGGGAGAATTGCCCAAGAGCCAATGACCACAGGGATGGGCTGGGCATCAGTCAGTGAGTGGTGAGCAGCTGTGCTGTACATCACTTGTTTTTTCATGGGTTTTATTCTTCTCTCTCTCCATTACATATTTAATAATATTATTATTAATAATAATGCTATTAATATTAAAATAATTAATATTGTAATTGGCTTCCATTATTACACTATTCTTATCTCAGACTATAAATTTTACTTTTTCTGATTTTTCTTCCCACTGGAGGGAGGATTGTGTGGTACTTTGTTGCCAGCTCACATTAGACCATGACAGGAACACAGAGAGATATAAATGAGTCAAAGAAGGTCTGGATTTCTGAAATTGCAGTAGAAATTCAGCTCTTAGTATTTGCTAATCCTGGATAGATGGAATGTTGTTAGGATCTGACACAATAAATCATGCATCACATAATCAGTACAAGTAAACTTGTTTGTATTGTGGTTTTCAAGATTTCTGTGATTTTGTTTCTTAAAATGAGAAATATTTTTCCCAGCTGAGGAGAAATAGTATAAGAATTTGAAACTATCTATAGACTCAGCATTCCTGTACTGGCCTTTTTGATTCCATTATGTATCAACCCACTTCTGCTTAATGATTTTCAAAGTATTGAAGTTTATGACTATTCAAGAAAATGTTCCTCCTTTTTCTTCCTAACACATTTTCTTTCCAGTAAACTGAAATATGTCTTTAGCC
This sequence comes from Cinclus cinclus, assembly GCF_963662255.1. Classification (NCBI taxonomy): domain Eukaryota; kingdom Metazoa; phylum Chordata; class Aves; order Passeriformes; family Cinclidae; genus Cinclus; species Cinclus cinclus. The sequence continues at coordinate 137,749,820 of NC_085046.1, forward strand.
ATTTGTAATATTAATTACTGGGAAAGGCTTGGTGGGTTTTTTTTTGTTTTTTTTTTCTGTAATTGCAGCTGATCAGGTGTTTTTCTTTTATACTGAAGCTTGATAGGTTTCAGGTTTCAGATTTAACCAGTAAACACCTGTAATACTTCCTTGGAATATTTCTTCTCTCCTGTCTTCTGTCGCACTCTTCCCACACATTCCTAGCTTTCTCCTTCCAACCTATTAGCCACAGTTTATGGTAATTTTTAACTTCTAGAGTTGATCAAATGGTGGAACTAATGAGGAAACTGGCAGGTAGTAAATGGTCCAGAGAAAAGTGCACAAGGACAGCTCTGCAGGGAAGGGAGAGACTGAAGGCAAGCATCAGAAATACAGAAGACACATTGATTTTTAAATGTTTTCTCAGTCAAATATGCCAACTTTTTTAATACTTTGAGTGCTTGTGTTCTACAGCAGTTTAATTGAGACCAGTCTTACAGTAATGTAAAGTTTTGCAGAAATTAAAGCATACCTTAGATCTCCATCAGCCCAGTGGTATTCACGCAGTACTTGCCCTGGGAGCAGTTTGATACTGAAGTGCAGTTAGGATAGTTTTACCTGATTCATAGAACCAGAAAGGCATGTATTGCTGATGTGTATGAAAATGACTGTTATTGATAATGTCTGAAAACATTCCCAAAATACAATACACAAGAAGTTGCATTGTATTGAAGAATTTCTTAACAATTGTAATCCACCATATTATTTCACTAAAGAGAGAACTTTTTTTTAAAAAAAAGTTCATAATTCATTAAGTAATAATGAAAGCTTCTTTAACTGTGGCTCTGAGGCTAATATATCTCTGGAAGATAAAACACAATCTAACTAGATTTTGGCACACTATAACTTAGATGGATCAGAAAATTTTAGAATTAATGAGAGAGTAAAGTATATATTGTTGGTCCAGTTGTTGTCAGGCAATTCTCTTTGACCTCCCTTTCATTGACTTCTCAGGGTCTTGTTATGTCAGTTAATATAATTATTTTCTGTGTGTTGACATGAAAGCTGTGTTTAGATGGAAACCACTCTTTTACTAATCTATTGTACTTACAGCATGGTTGTGCTCCTTGGTAGTTACATCTTTTGAGTTAAATTTGTCACAGACAAATCTGGTTCTTTGGCAAGTTATGCTTGTCAGCTTTCCAAATTATGCTTTTCTGCATTCCAGCATTTGCTCAAAGTGATAACCACGGTGCAAGCAATAACTGTGATCTCCCTTCTGGTTCATTGCAGCTCCTGTACTGAATGAACCTGTCAGTGCTTCACAAGTCTGGAAGCAGGTTTGCACAGAATAAATCCTCTCCAGCAGCCACTTCCACTGTTGTCCATCTCTCACACTGCTGGGAACAGTCCAGGTGTTACAGGATATTCTGAGCTGGGAAGGACCCACAGGGATCATCAAGTCCAACTGGTAAGTCAGGCCCATACAGGGATTAGATCCAGTACCTTGGCATTATTAGCACCGTGCTCTGTCCAGCTGAGTTAATCAATCCCAGGGTTAATCGTAGGTGCTGTTTTGAAGCCACCGTCGGCCGCTGTGAACGGCCCCAAAAGGTGCAGTCATGCCCTGGTGACATATTGAAGACAGAAGCTACAGGTTGAATCCTGCTCTCAGACATTGAGGTTGCAGCACAGAAAACTCATTTAAAAGACTATGAAAAGTTTTATCAGGATTATACTTTGATACAATTTTAAGTGATGTTTGGAAACAAATCCTGATTTCATACTCAGAACTACAGTGACTTCTAACTTAGCTTGTTATGTGTCCTCCGAGTCTTCATAGAAGCTGTCCCACAAAAAGTGGTGTTTGAAAGGAGAGTGAAGAGACAAGCAATCTGCTTCCCCAAGATGATCATGTAATTCAAAATAAATTCCATTCTCTGTATGCAGAGGCATCATGGTGAACTAGAAATCATCACATTGAATGTGGATGAAACATCCCTGTAAGTATGACATGAATAAAGTGAATATTCCTACTGCAAGGTAACCTTGTAGGCAAGGCTGAAGTATTGAGAAAAACTGTAGAATAGAGATTCTGAGATAAACTATGTAACATTAATAGATGTTGAGCAAGGTTGTCCAGTGGCATAAATCAGCCCACCATTAAATCAAGTACTGGAAGTTCATAGAAATACAGTATTTCATATCAAGTGACTATAAGGTCTTAAAATCTTTTAGGAGTGAAAAAGCAGTTTCCTCACTGAATTTATCCTTTTTTTAGCTATGCACTTTTTCTTCATGTGTTCTTACATTTCAGAATTCCTATCTGCAGTTGCTTTACACTTCAAAGGTGTAATTTAAATATTTTTCTGTACAAATTGTCTGGGACTAGCCGTTGAACTTTTCTCCTGGATATTTTACTATTCTATATAGGTATGGCTGTATTTGTTTCTTTGATCAAGTAGAACAATTAATTGCAGCATTTAAGTGGGTGATGTGATTTATAGAGAATTATGATGGAAGTTAGTGCGATGTAGTGGATGAAAATAGCTATTAAATAAAGAATGAAACCAAAAGCTGTTCAGCCATAAAAACCTATATATTATATATGCAGTATAATAGCCATACTACTTAATTTCTAGTACTGTTGAACATGTCAGTGTCATTTCTCTGTCTTCATAATCATGAATGATTTTTACAGGATGTTGTAATTCCATTCTGTTAATAATAATAAAGATCTATTTTATATAAGATAACCCCACAAACAATAAATTTTTATAGATGAATGAATCATACTTTATATGAAGGGTGAATTTATAAATACTTCATGTAAAATGAATAGATGATCAATAAATGTTATAAGTGAATTACATATAGAATAAGCTGAAGGTGCCTGGAAGCATTTAGGTGGAAGAAGATGTTAAGAGATTTTCATACACCAAGGTCATAAGGAAACTATAGACATACTGGCTGTTATGGCAGTCTTGAAAGGTGACCAAGATGTAGTTTGATGTACATTTGTAGACTGATGAACCAGAGAAGTCTCCTCTGGTTGTCACACTTCTGCAGACAAATGATCAACGATGGTAACAGCAGTCAAGACAGACATTCTCAGGAAATGGAGAATATCTTTTCAAACTCTACTCATTCAGCCTTTTATCTTGTCCATTTTCCCTCTGCTTAACACTGTGAGGTCACATCCCAAGCACTTTATAAAGGCTGGACCCGGGCCTGCCCCAGGGAGTTGTCAGCAGGCTGAAGAGAATTTCTAAACCCTTTGATGAGGGAGCTGGAGTATGTGGTGCATGAGGATAGGCAAAATGAACTTCAGCCAAGGGAATAGCAGGTTCCAGTCGGCTCCAAGAGCAGTCTTACACTGTTGAAAGGGGCTTTCGAAGAGACAGGTTGTGAAAGAACAGGAAGCAGCAGTTGCTGATTTCACACATCCTCTCTCAGACTTCCACAGACAAGCACCAGGACATAGGTACCGAGATAGTCTATCCAGCAGGAAGGCATCAGGATGCTTGAGTGTCTTGTAGGACAATGACACTGACTGTTGTGAACTCGTCTTGTGTCCTGGTCTGTTCTTAGGCTGAAAGCTAAAGCTGATTTTTATGCATGCCTTTCCCTATCCTTTAGGGCATGTAAGCAATGAGTTTTTCAATCCTATCCCACATCTCACCTCTATGAGCTGTCAGCATTTACTCGCTCTTTTTTGTCTCTGATGTGAGTTTCCTAAGAAGCTGTTATCTGTGTGTTAGGATCATAATGAACTGCTAATCTCTAGATGCCTTCAATACATTCAGCATTCAATACATTCATACCCTCTGCGGAATGGGCCACTCCTCACAGCTCAGCAAACTTACTGAGGAGGCTGTTATGTCCCAACTCTGAGGCAGAGTAATTGAGGTTCTTGTTAATAGATCCTTTGAGGTGAATTAGAATGAAATGACACTGAATGACCAGTGTATATTTGAGGCAGGTTTATTTTAAAACAATTTGATTGCAAGAGAAAGGAGATATGTAGTCATTTTGGTTTTCTATAGTTATATAAAAATACAATGAAGAAAAGTATAAGGAAAAGAAAGAGAAGGAGGGGACAAGGCCAGATAGTGTATAGGGAAGGAATCACCACCTGTGGATCCAGTGACAAGACTTAACAATTGCAATTTCAGTGTCTGTAGTCAGACTGAGACTTGCAGTCTTGATCCTTTGGGAGTGGGGGACCACGCAACAGAGTTCAACAGGTTAGAAATGTTCATATGTAAAACAATTCCCCATATATGTGGGAATGATCCAATACTTCCCTTGGGGGAGTTTTACACTGTCAGATGCAGTTGTGCTTTATTGGGTGGGAGGAGATTGGAACATAACAATCACTACCCCACCTTGGCAGGATCTCCTTCTTATCAGCTTTTTCCCTCAGCTGGCACAAACCCACTGTGTAAAACAATAGGTCACAGTCTCAGCCAGCCCATCCAATCCAAGTTTGATCCATCGCAGAGGCACTCTTCATCTAAGTAATCAATAAGATAAACAATACTGGGCCCAGTATTGAACTTTGGGGGACACCAGTGGGCCAGTGATAGGCCTGCAACTGCAGCATGTGCCACTGATTGTGACCCTCTGGGATCTGCTGTTCAGACAGTTCTCAATCCACCTCACTGTCCACTTGTCCAGTCACACTTCTTGAGTTTGCCTATGAGAACATTGTGACTGACAGTGTAGAAAGCCTAGTCGAAGTCAAGAATCCACTGCTATCCCCTCATAGTAGTTGTAGGTAGTTGTTTCATTGTAGAAGATAAATAATTTCACTAAAGGTAAATCATGCTTGAGCAATCTAACTACATTCTTGTCATCCATGTGGATAGAGAAGGCCTCCAGAATTGGGTGCTGCATTCCTATTCCTGGGTCATTCCTATTGCTCTTCTCCTGCTTTGATACTCCCTGCTGCTGCTTCCACAGCCTGTCATCTGCCCTTGGCTTGAACAACATGGTTTGATTTGGTGATCTGGTTGGATCTGATGATCTGCAGTAAATTCTGCAGGTCACCTTTCCTATAATGATGTGACACAGTCACAGGAATTGTTTTTGTGAAGCTGTTTTTGGGACATCCATCTCCTAGAACACATTTATGCTCAGTACTGACCACCAGAGATACTGGCCTCTTGGGAGTCTGTTATGTGAGTGATGAAGTGAGAAAAATTGCAAGGAGTGGAAAAGACATCTGGTTGTACCAGAAAGAAAACAAAATTTGATTGAAAAGTACACAGACAAAAAAATAATAGGTTAAAGAGTAAGAAAACATTCATAGCTAGAAGGATTTATTTTTATTAATTAGAAGAAGATATAACAAGGACAGTGTCTTGTCTGTCGGAGAATTTTTCTACAAACAGTAAAAAGCAACTGAAGTATCTATACAGTAATTATAAGCGGTTTGCACTAAAGCAAGAACAACCAATGCAGAATATGAAACGAGATGTTACAGGAACAACAGGAACATAGTGAATAGCAATCATCTTTGTAAAGCATAAAATGTTCAGAAATAAAATAATCTGAAATCGGATTTTCAGAAGAAATGTTAAAGGCAGTTTGGAGTGGAACAGCTAGCTAAATGCTAAAGCCCATAAGTGGATATTCCCTATGAGAGGGACTTTGAAAAGAAAAAAAGTTAGTTTTACTAATTTACTGTCACTTTTGATGACTGATTCCTAAAAAGAGCAAGAAAATTTCCTGAAGGGAGTAGACAAAATTTGCTGGAGATTTCCCCTCAGATTTTGATTTAGACATAGATGTAATTCGTATCATTCTGGTATAAACTGGAGAACAAATGTTAAAATCTAGATCTTTCTGAGCCTGGTATTATAAGAACATACATCAAACATTTACAGAACCCATCAGAAATGATACTAAATAAGATTAATTTCATGTTGTCATGTTACTGAAAAGGTGGGTCATTGAAAAATACTTTGAAATGAGCGATCAGAAATTAATTCAGCTATACTTAAATTGAAATGTAAACTAAAGCAGCTTTTAAGGGCCACAGTGGCATAAGGTCAGTTGATATGGTATCATACATGTGGTATGTTCATGAAAACAGAAAATGCAATCATCGACTGAATCGGAGTATCTCCAGCATCTAAGTGAAGTGTCATTAATGTCTGAAATGTTGTGGCTGTACCTTCATATGAAAATAAATGTCTCCAAAGGTTAAAATACATTGCCTCTCCCCAAGTGCCACACCTAAAAGAGGAGTTTCTCCTGGAAATGCTGTGTTCCGTGAACCATGTGTTGTCCAGAGGAAAACTGGTTGGTGTGGACTGAAGTTGTGCCAGGAACAGGCTAACAGTTCAGCCTGCGAGGTGAGAGTACTGAGAGAGTCAGGAGAACAGGAAACCTGTTTATGTCAAGAGAATAAAAAGGATTGTTGTATTTAAGTTAAGGAAACAAAAGCAGAGAGGGATACAATGCAGTTTGTTTTTTGCAAGAGAGGTAAATGCCAGTGGAGGTGAAAATTCACTTCATTCAACTGGCAGCAATGATTCAAGGACAAACATGGATAACTTTTTCACAAGAAAACTGAGGCTAGAAATTTAAATTTCCAAATGTGAGAAAACTGTGATTATAGCGTAGGAAATTTAAGAATCAAAAGAACTCTGGAGCTGTTTCTCATACAAAAATTGGTTCATTTGTAAAGGAGGTAATATAACATGATTGGCAGATTGTTTTCTATTTGACAATCCTAAAACCTGTGATTTTATTTCCTAAGTCTTTACAGATAAGAAGAAAGCATTCAGGAAGAGCATTCAAATTTCAAATACATAGATAGTTGAAAAGTATATAAGCTGTTCTGGCATAATTTCAGTACAAAAAAAAAGCATTAGTAATTTTTCTAAATTGTAAGTCTTTCTATACTCATACTGTGATGGAGATCATTATATTTTTTCCTAAATTATAGTCTGATAGTCCTAGTTCTGAACTACTTTCTCAGTCACAGCTCCTTGTAAGCTGTGAAAATCTAGTCAGCAAAGGAACAAAGCAATCAAACTGTGATCAAAAGACAGAGAGTTTGGGTCTGAGTGGTGGTTAAGCAAGTAGCACTGTAAGACAAGTGATAATAGAGGAAAATATATACCATTAGCCAAGTGCAGACCCAGGGTGCCAGGAAACAGAAAGGTTTCTTATGTCTCCAGCTACTATCCCAAAAGATTATTGGAAAAAGTCTTATTTATATCTTTGGGATTTGAAGTGTGTGGTAGAATTTATCTACCGTAAGTTGTCCTAGACTAAGTTTGTAAACTTGGCCTTGTAGCCTTAATTATTTAAGGTTCAATAAGGGGACAAGACTGAGAAGGAGATGGGAATGTAGCCTGCCTGTAGTCTGTAATAGGCTGCCAAAATTAGCCACTAACAAAAGCTTGCAGTGAAACCTTCCATAAAATTAGATGGCAATATTTATAAATTAATTAATGGAAGAAAACATGAAGCATCTAATGCAAGGACTCATCCAGGGCACTCATGATCAGACTTAGGTCAAGGGCTGAGAAGGGTATGTAAAAACTTGTTATTTATGTATATACTACCCACACATTTAGACAGACTTTTCTGCAGTATTATAAATCCTGTATATCATTGCATAAAACCATTACTCATATGTTAGGAAAGCAAGGGAACATTTTCTCCTCTATGCAGGTTGGAACTGTCTGCCCCACAGTTCTTTTACTTTAGGACTTCCAGCATCTTCTATTGACAACTATTACTAGTCAATAGTTTATTCTGTGATATTATGATAACAAATTTTAATACAGAAAACAAATTTTAATATAGAATATACATTGTTTAGTAGAAATAGAAGCAACGTGAAAGCAATAGGAGAAAGTAAAATATGCACAGCAGTAAAGGATGCAGTAAAATAAATTGGCACTACCATACTGGTTTCCCTTCCTTGTAGGTCTGCAAACTCATCAGTTACACTGCAGAACATTTTTCAAGCCTGCTTTCTTTTGAGGTGATGCAAAACATAAAGAAATTCCTGACTCTGGTGATCCTGTAGGTATTTTAGAATCAGCTGTAATTTGATGGAGGAGTTTTCATGCTCACTGTAATAGTTATATGAAAAAAATAATTTAGTTTCAAATGCAAATACTGCAACCCCAAATTTCATCTTATGTTAGGAGAGAAAAAGAATTTTCAATTTCTACCTCTTGTGCTTCCTTTTCCCTGAAGTGCCTTTCTGGTTACTACTAGAAATAATGTTATGTGCCTGATGTTGAGATAAAGCGGGGTTAATAAGATGTACATGTATAGATGATTTGTATGTAGAATGTATATGTCTATTTGCAAAAGTTCACATCAGTGAAAATGCTAATATATGGTACTGTGATGATTATGTGTAGTAAGCAGGAAGCCACGTTAAAAATGCATATGCAAAAATACTTAAATCTCATTTCCTATCAGTTTGTGTCTGTGTTACTACATACTCCCTTTACCCTCACCTGGGAGAGCACTAGCCTCCCTCATGGCCCCTAGCACTTCCCCTTTTCTCAAAATGTTCTTCACTCATTTCCTAAAAGCATTTTCTTTGACCCAGTTGGTCCTCAGTTTTTTCCCTTGGGCAGGGCAAGAGGAAGCATATACTGTGGTTGTTTCTGAGCTGCCAGGATGCTGGTTCCTTGGATGTACTGGGATACTACTCCATGGATCATACTTTGGATATTTTAGAATCAGTTTTCATTTTCTGGAGTAGTTTTCATGGTCCCTGTGATAGTTATATCAAAAAAAAGGTGCATACAGTAATTTCAAATCTAAATATTGCTGTTGAGGGGCTGCCAAGCACAAAAGGTAACTTGAGCTCACTTGTCTTCTCATTGGCTATGCCATATTTAATCCTTCCTTCTTTTTGCATTTACTGCTTTTCCAAATCTTCCAGGAACTTCCAACTGCAGAGACTTAAATCCCATTTACCTTTTTTTTTTTTTTTTCAACTGACCATCTGCTTCAAAACATCTTAGGGAAGGATTGACAGAGAACTTAATTAAATAATACTAATTTCCTTTTAAATTCAGGCTATCAGCTTGCTCTGCTGTGGACAGCATTTCACAGAGAAACCCGAACTCAGATCAGTGGGATCATGCTTATATTATGCCAGACTCTAAATTCCTGCTTCAAGTCATTGGAAAACTAAAACTGCTAAACACATATGAATTGTTTAACATGTGAAAAATGACTATTTTTTCTATCTTATGAATCCCTCTATTTCACAAAAGAGATAAATTGATTTTGCTTGAAATCACCTGCCAACTTACCTATGGGTATTCTATTTTCAGTGTGGAAACTCCTGCTTATCTCCAACCAATATATAACAGTCTCAACATCAAGAGCTGTTTTTCCAGTTAGCAACTATATCTATTAGTGTGACCACTTAACAAGCTAACTGGGGCACAACAATCCCAGCTTTTTTCTTGCTGTTACCACTGTAATGTTTTGAGAATGAAAGCCATGTATGTATACATGCCCCCTCACATCCTATTCTGAGGTGTCTATGTATACCCAGAATAAGGTTTTGCATAAACCTTGTATTATCTTCCAGCACAGCAGAGAAGTTTACCAAGTCAGCGCATTATTTTTTATAAAAATGAATTTTTCTTATATAGGAACAAACCAATGTCATTTGTCTTTATTGTGACAATATTCACAAAAACCCACCTGAGTTATGATGAAAAATCTAAAGTGTAGAGGTGTCATAACTAATATGTAGAAATCTGTGAGCTCTGAGCTTTTCAATAAACATTCTGTATATAATTTACTCAGCTTCAGCAGTTAAACACCACAAGCTGTTATATATTTGGTTTTAATGTTCTTTCAAAGTAATGTAAGTTTACCTTAGCATGGAAAAAAAAATAAATCAGACTGTAGGAAAGCAGTTGCAAATCAATGGTGATGGGAAAATGTCCACAATGACCCAGGGAGAGCCACAAAGTCAATTTCTATGAAATCTAATTATAGTTATATTAGTAGTAATTATAGTTACATTATTTAGAAGAACAGAAATCTCTACCATGTGTGAGGAAGGAGAAAAGAAGCTATTAGTCCTATTCACTTGCATGAATTGCACTACTTCATATTCATAATTTATCCTTAAGTATTATTTGCTTATGTTTCTCTCAAATATCAGTGGAATGCTGTTGTCTTCTTAGTAATGAAAGAAAATGAATGAACAGGTATATGGCATTAAGTATCTCCTGCATGACTGTATGGACAGTTTGGTAAGGAAAAGGATGAGGTGGATATCTTGTATTAGCTAATGAGGTTTACAGAGTTAAGCTGAAGGATTGGACTAAACTGGCCTTGGATCTTTCTACACTGTAGTCCAATCTAGGTTAGCACCAGCATTGACTTCACCTTTATGAACCAACAGGACTGAGGTAAAAGCAGTTAAACCAGTAAACACAGAAATAACCAAGAAGCTGCACTTCAGAGTAGGTCTTGGACTTGGGAAAAAGAGGTATTTTTTGCATTTAGCTGAATCTGCTTACCCTGAGAGTGGTGCTAGAGCTGAACAGGGTGTGTGAGGTGGACAAGAATGCTAAACCATAGCAACTTGACTTTATGGGTTAGCCAGACTCCTGCTGTGCTAGTATAAACACTTGTTTGGACTCTTGACTTTGATGCTTTGGAACAGAAACACTTCAGTAGCTTTGGTCTGACACACAAGCCTTGTACAGATGTTCATGTACCACACTACTATGAGCAGAAATATCAGGGAATATGATGCATAGACGTGAATGTCAAAAACCAAAGCTAAATGGCTTTCTACTGAAATTAATAAACATAGCAGGTAACCACTTGGATCCAGTACTTCATGCTGACTGATGGTTTTAAGTTGCCCATTAAAAATAAGCAGAAGCATGGTCCTTAAAGGGCAGATTCTCTCCTTGGACACTGATGACTTAGCAGAATCTGTTTGAACAGCTGAAATCCTATTGTACTATGTTTTTTAAAACAGTTCATCACCTCCATAAAGTCAATATCTGGTTTCCTCTGCTGTAAAAAATAAGTCTTTAAGAGCTACCATTTCAGTCAATTATGAACTTGCCTTGTATTTAGTTAGGTATGGTTCATCTTATGTCAAGGTATGACAATATGTTTAGTGCTGTACATTAATGTGAAAATCCAGTTTAGTGGAGTTCAGGCTAGGATTCATCACCCTTGTCCAGGTTGTCTGATTGGAACAGGGTCACACTTGGTTCAGTCATAGACTCTCAGCAGATCTTTGGTGGTCTGGATAGAATGTGAGTGTTTTTCTCACATTCTTAAGTGCAGTCCTGTATTATGGCTCACTCTCAGGACATGCCTGCCATTCTCCAGTCTTTATAGAAAGTCCCTCAGGCAAATGACTTAGGTACCTTGGAGGGTTTTCCTAATCAAAGATGGAGTGAATCTGAGCCTCACAGCAGCCCCAGTGCAGTGTTATATTTGTGGTGAGCTTTATCTCACCCATGATCTGGCATGTAGAGGCTTAGCTTGTCTCAGCTAGCTGTTTCAACATTTAGTGAGCTGACACAGGCTCATCCAGAAAGCAGTTCCTTTCATTGGTGCCAGGCACACTTCTTGAGGTGTGTGTCTTTGCCTTGTGAAGACACTTGTCTCCCTCCAGTGACTGGAGACAATCTCTGGACAACTGGTTTGCACTAGATGGCCAACTTTTAGATTAAAAAATGTGAAGATAAACACACCGTGGATGACCACATAAAGTTCCATTTGGAAAGTTTTGAGAGATATTGCCAGTGATAGTGCTGGGTGCAGATGTTCATCTTAGGAAGAGATCTGTATGACAGGCAATGAAAATGTAGGTGAGGATGATAGTTCAATGTAGAAAAGGAATGTTATCATTGCATCTGTATTTTCCTCAAGTAGATCTTGATTTGAACATCTATCAGAAAAGATGCATGAGTACAGAAGAAAACTTCCATACTTTTGGGTCCTTCAACATATTTTTGTAGTCTATCTTTATGAAAAAGTATATATCTCTATGGTTTACTTCCCATGGTAATGTCTTGTATCTTGTTTTTTCTCCTCATTTTCTCAAAAGAATGTAGCACACCTTTTAAGAAGATCATTGAATATAAACTAATATCTGACTTCAGTCCAGATGATTCCTAAAACTGTGCTGAAGTAGTATGCCACATCACATCCCTGACATGATATTACATTGCTAACATACCTCTCCCCACCTAGCAGAAACAGAACTGAGAAGACCTGAGATACAAGGGATTTAATGGGAAAGAATATGCAGCAGAATCCTTTTACAGAAAATAGCAGGTTTTTAAAGGTGACTGGCAAAGAATCTCTTAATTCTTGTTTGTAATCTTACCATTGCTGTTTGTGTTCCTTTTCAATGTGCAAAGTATACTTGAAATGTATTATTTTTTCTCAAAAGCTAGCAACAATTTCAAAAAAGGAAGAGTTTTTTTCAAACAGTACATTTCATGTTTGCTAGGTAACAGCTGTGAGGAGCACTTGCCCGGCCCTGAACCCCTTTGTGCTAGCAGTTTGTACTTCCAGCTCACTTATCAGTTTAACCACAGCCACTCAAGTGTCAGTGTATGTTTGTTCAGAGGGAAGGAGGGTGGCTCTTGTCGTTGTGTGTGCTGTTATTTTGCAGCATGAATAAGAATGAAGCAAAATAATGTTTTCACTAAGCATCTAACTGTTTTTCATAGAGTTTAGATGGGGAAACAAGTTCTTACCCAAGGTTATACTTGCATATCCTTTTAGAAACCAGGAGAAAACTATGGAGTTTGGGCCTGGAGGGAGGCATGAAGTCAGCTTCATGAGCCTTTTTATTGGCAAAGTGATGATGGGAGAGCAGAGGGCACAGCAACAGTTCAGTACCCTTCTGGGCTGTGCTGCTGAAGATTGCATGTGTGCAATGCCTGCATCAGCTGCTCACTGGCCCTGCTCTCTGGGAACTGTGCACCATTGCTGTAGCTTTGCTGACAGGACCTTTGCTAGTGATTGAGATAAAGTCCATTCAGAGAGGTTTAACGTGCTTTCTTCAGCAGCTCTGCTCCCGGTCACAAGTCAAATAACCTTAAGAATTGCATCCAAATTAACCTGTATTGCCTCCTAATTTATTGCAAAGTCTTCACTGAAGATGTTTGTCTTCAGACAGCTATAACGTTTGGAAATTATTATTGGGGTGTTTTGTTTGTTTGTTTGTTTTTTCTGGGGGGGGGGGGGGGGGATTACCGTGTAATCTTCTGATCCAATAAGCCACAAATATCACAAAAGCTGAAAACACATGGTCTTTCTGCTCCCTAGGGCAAGTATCCAAAATTATTTTGCCTCTGGAGATAAGAAAGACAAGAAATATATAACAGATACACTGATTTATTTTTTTCTATACTCAAGCTAAAGTCTGGTATCTCAAACACAGAGGCTGGAGACTTAGTACTCTATTATGTCAGTTTTACACTGGAATAAATCTGAGTGAGTAAAGAAGTCCCAGTATACACTTCATATGCTAGACTGATGCCAGGGGTATCTGAACTGTTTTAGCCACTCCTGATGAAAGAAATTCAGAGAATCCCTGTAGAACTGAAATAAAGTGTCAGCTATTTAATACTGAAGATTAGGATAATGTTCAGGATTAATGTCAGAGCTTATGCTTTAAATCCATGCATAGTAGGACAAAGTTAGTTTTAAAACTGTTTTGGTCAGTGAGGGGCTGTACAGCATGACAGATCTTCAAGGCATGGTGTCCTTACATGCCAACCCCCTGCTGCTGACAGCTTGGCAAACTTCACCCATGTCCTGTTATACTGTTCTGGGCACGCACCCATGCATGCTTTGTATTCTTCCAGTTTTGCCCTATCTCTTCTTGGGAATAAATCACCTTTCTCCAGCTCTGCAATGCCAATAACCCAGTGCAGCCATTCTCCATAATGAACCTTGGCTCCCTGAACCCCCAGATGCCAAGCTTGACAAGTACATAGTGTTTCTTTGTATGGTGTCTGTGACCAGCCAGGGATGGAGGGAAAAGCCCACACCACTGCTTAACAGGCTCAGCTGTACAGCCCTGAAGGTGAGTCCTGTGGAAAGCCACTTGAACTGGCTTTGCAGAAAATGTTTGTCTGGTGTTTGTTGTCCTCCCACTGGAGGACTCTGTCAGTGTAACAGAACTGGCACAAGTGGTTTGGTTGTGATGGGCAACAACACAAAGTACAGTGTGACAAGTGATACTTACTGACTTTATCCACTAAGCAACAGCATCAGGATCATTAGATGGCAGTACCCATGTGATATTCACACTCCTGGTTCTTTGCCCATCTCTGCACTGTTGTGCTTGGTTCTTCCTCTTGTCCTGTAGGCATATGAGGAGTATTGTAGTTCCTGTCTGTCTGTGGCTCTCCAGCTATGCTTTCTTTCTCCTCTCGCCTCAGAGAGGCTCTGGGGAGGATTGCACTAGGGTCACATCTCCAATACTCAGGTCGGGGTGTGGAGGGGACCTCCAATGCCACCTTACAGACCGAAACCTCCCTGGGACAGCTCTTAACCCGAGCCAGGTCAAGTCAAGTTGAAAAAAGGGTTAGTAACAGGAAAGAAACTATAAGCACAAAGTAAAAATTTGTAGGTTCCACAAAGATTATGATGTAAAAATTAATATACCCTAATTTTAAGGTGTATAATTACACTTAAGTAAAATTTTAGCAGTTTTAAAATAAATAAAATGTATCCTGTATCAGAATGCTGAGTTCTGTTTGTTCTCCTAAGGTTAAATTCTCCTCATTTGTAAAATGATAATGTACAGAGTTTTGTCACTTAGCTGGTACCTAAAGGTACCATCATTAGGAAGTTGAAGAGCAAAATCCTATGGTGACTTGTAGAACAAATATAATGAAAATTTCAGAACTGTTTAGTGCAATATAATACCCATGAACCATGTAACGCAAAACATGCAATACTTAGTGCAATATAACATACAAGTTACCATGTGCCATCAATACAGGTGCCCTAGTAACATTACGTGTGAGAAAATCTTGCAGCTTTGTACCTGTGTGGTCCTTAGCTCCTGAAGAGCCACCATCAATCACCATTGAGTATATGCTCAAATGCTGTATTGGCTTTTCCATGCAGGAATGAACTCAGGGACTTGCAATTGGAGCACAGATGGGTTTTTTACCAGCCAGACATTATTAATGAATTTTGGTCATTCAAATCTAACCTGGGTTTATCCTGGGTTTGTGGCACCCAGGATAGTTTTGAGCTGAGATGACTGGTTTTTGAGTCATGGGAAAAACTGCAGGTGTGTGAGTAGTATGCATTGTATCTTCTCTCTAAATTTCTGATGGATCTCAAGATGCCATGCCTTTTCATCAATCATGCATGCCTTTGGCTTTCAAGCATTGTGTGGCAAATCTCATATGACAGATTTTATCATCTTATATTTCCTTTACACTTCTCAAAGTGAGGATTTCAAAAACAAAGTAGAAGTTCTATCAACATCTAGATGAGAGGCAAGAGTAGGAAAATTACATCTTTCTGTATTTCCCTCTAGGACAGAATAGTGCAATTGAGAGAAACTGTGCTTTTTCTGGAAAGAGATTCTGGGTCTTCTTCTGACTAGAAGTTTTATAAAAGTTCTTGCCTCTTAATAGATATAAGTTGATCTGAGTTGTGAAAAATTCACACACTATTAATCATCAGATGTATTAATGTATAGGTTTGTATAGATTCTCTGAAGTTTTTGTCAACCCAGCTTCCTAACAAGGCTAGGCTGTTTCTCTACTTAAACCATGAAGAATATGTAATTTTTCAAAATGAAACAAACAAACAAAAAAACCCACCAAACCTGAAAGCTTCCTCCTATCATGCTGTTTCAAAATAGAAAGCTGACTGCTGTGTTGCTGATTTTGTGTTGCAAAAAATGTTGATTTTCAAAGCAGATAAAATTCAATCTTTTTGTTTGAGTGTTTTGAAGAGTGATTTCTTCATAAAATGTGTGGTTTAACCTCTTTACCAAGATCAGCCTGCAAGAGGCTAGGTAGAAGAGGCAGTTCATTGCCCTGTGAAATGAACTTAATTATGGCATACTTAAGGAGGTGGACTTTTTTAAAAAGCATTTCTTATTCTCATGTGATTTATTATTTGGTACTCTTCTACCTATATTTAGAAAGCTCATTTTACAATTTCTTGATCTTGTCCTGTGGCAGGGGAGTTAGGTGTCATTTGCAAGGATATGTTTCTGGTTTGGTTATGGATTGACTGGTCTTACATTTTCTATGCTCAATACATAAATTCACTTTTATATTTCAGATTAAGACTTAACAGCCTTAGTTAGTGGCTTACTGTGGGTCAACTTCTATACTCATCTAAAGCAATGCTGTTAGCCCTGCTAACACTCCACCTAATACCATATGAGGGTGTGACCAACAGCAGCTGCTGGCACAGCAGTGATAGACGTTTTAGTGTCTGAGGCAAACTTACTGTGATACCTTAAGTTTTAGTTTTTACATTTTTCGGATTCTGTACTGCATCAGTGTATAACTCTGAACTCTATATAGAAGGGTAGTTAGCTTTCTTGACATTTTGGTCACTAAAAAATCCTTCTGGGCCTGGGAACCAAGGTCACACCTTCAGCTTCAGGCTCCGAAAAGTTTAAACAAAAGTGAATTGGGGTTGGGGAAGCAAATCAGGGAAATATGACTTCATTTGGACAATTAACCTCTGATATGCAAATAGACCAAACTTATAACTATCTGAGAAACCCATGACTCATCCATCTTGGCTGTGGCCTCTGCAAGGCTTTGCACTGCCCAAGGTGTACCCTTTGAAGGCCTTTTAATAAATACCTACTTTATTCTTTTAAATTTGTCTAGCCTCTGTTCTAGGTAGCCTCTCCAAGGCATCAACTACATCTGTCAGGGGCCTGTAGCCTCCATGGCAGTACAGGTATAGCACTCAAGTACAAGCACAGCACATCACATCATTATCCACTGCCATGGAACCAGGGCATAAAATAGTTGGTGCCAATGTGCAAGTAGCACTTGTCTCATCAGCAGCCCTTCTGAGCTACATCAACTCTTTGGTAAGCCAAAAGCAGCTTGGAAATTGGGAGCCAGGCTCCTTTGTCATGATCATTTAATAACTGAAAAACCATGAAAGATCTGTGTTGACTTCCTAAACTAATAATCTAAGCACAAGTTCTCCTTCCAACCCATGCCAGAAAAGCCAGTCTTCTAGTTACTGAGCAAAACCAGCCTGCATTGATATTTGGCTGGTATAATCCCCAGTAGTTCTGTGGTCTCCTCAGAAAAAGAAAGCCTGAAAATGGGGATTCCCATTTCCCATTCCCATAGTGTTTTATTCTGCAATTCCTGGGGCTATAAATTTGTTATTCAACCCTAATCATTCTCCAAAATGTTTTCACCCCAACACTAATGGCTAGATTGCCCCATAAGTGAGGAAGATTTTATGATATTTTGTCTAGTTCAATTGTGCTTTTAGTGGCTGGAAGGCTTCCATATAAATTAATCTCTTGTCTCTCCTTCAGAAAACAAGGTCAACTATAGCATCAGTTTAATATATGGGTCTACATCTATTGAGACTTCTGGATCTTGCAGTTGCAAGTACAGTTTCAAAGTGTGCAATCCTTTGCTAGTATCAAAGAGCAAAATCTGATTTAAGACAATGAAAACTACTTTGATTTTCCTATCTCCTCTGTTTATTCTCAATTAAATCCAAACTCATTTTGCTTTCTCTGCCTTGGAGGGTAAGATTTCTTTGGTGTTTCCTCTCTACTCCTTGTTTGACAGAGTTGTAATGCCCTTAGTTCTTTTATTCCTCAGCAGTTTCTCTGCCGTTTTTCCTCCCTTCTCCAGCTTTTATCAGTCAACTTGGAACCATGGTTGCATTTCCCCACTGAGCTTTTCTCCAAATATTCATTCCTGTCTTGTATTTGTCAGACTTTCTGTTTTGTCTAGTTTCAGTAGCCGTGGAGACCCCCTTCACCTATGTTCTCTCCTAGCCAAGCCAGAGGGCTTCTTTCAGATCGGATGCCCCTTAATGCAGTCTTCAGGACCACTGGCACTTCCCCACATCTTTTTCCTTTCTATCTTATCTTTTGGTGAGCCTATACTCTCTGCTTTCTACTTCAATATCAAACACTGCTCTCTTCAGCACCTTCTCTGGTAGATTGTATCCACTATCTGTTCAAGTTTTCACCCTCAGTCCTCCTCCTTTTATCTTTATAGTATATTTTGACTACATCATCCTCCCCAACCATTTCTGTTGCTTGCAATTATTTTTTCTTCTTGTTGTGAATTTTTGTCTCTGACATAGCTTCTTTGGTGTTACCTTGCCATTTCAAACTCTCTCCAGATGAGACTTTTTTTAGCTGTCCCCAGGATGTTCTTTTGTCCCTTTTCTGTTTGTTCAGAATTTTACTGTCCTCTTTATCTTGTAGCCTTATTGTTACCTTTGATTTCTCATTCTCTCTGTCCATCTTCTCACTTATTAAATACATTTTATTCTATGTAGCATTATCAAGCCTATTCATGACAATTTATTGCCAAAATACTTATACTTTTCTGCCCTCATTTCTAACCATCCTTTTGCTGATTCTGAAACAAATTTGTTAAATTTATCTTCACCTTCTCTTCTAATCATGTCTTTATCCAATCTGAATAATTTCACCTGCTTCAGGAGTCCGAATCTGTAACCCTTTTGAACGCCTTGGATAATCTGCACCTCCAAGAACCTCAAGAACCTCTCTGAATTTACCAACAAGCTGCTGCCCATTTTTCATCCCTCTTCTCTTCCAACCCCCTTGTTTTTTTTTGTTTTTTTGTTTTTTTTTTTAATTTTATTTTATTTTATTTTTGTTTGTTTGGTTGGTTGGTTGGTTTGGTTTGGTTTTTGGGTTTTTTTTTTGGGGGGGTTGTTTTGTTTTTTTTTTTTTACTCCCAAGCTCTTAATTTCATTCTCCTTTCTTTCCAGGCTTCATTTAGGAAGGATTAAAGATTCTAGGTTCTGTTTCTTCATCCTATCTCTGACATGAGCAGGCAGATGAATGCCTTCAATGCTGTTGTGATGGTCACACCTGCCACCAGCAGATATACTAGACATGCTACAGATTAGAGAGACCATGGAGGGATGCAATGGAGTGATGCTTCTCAACTGAATTTATTATGTCCCTTTGATTAAACATTGATTTATTTAGCGTTTTCCAGAAAGTCTCATACCAGTGCTAGTGATCTGCAATTAGTATACTTTTGTCTCACCCCAGTCCAGGGAGATGGGGAGCAAGAAGATAACAGGGAGACAGTTTTCCTGTGTTCCCTATATGAACTGTATTAGAGGAAGGTATCATCTCATCCCTTCATGAGAAAAAGTAAGCATTTCCCCGCAGAAGCCAACTGGGAACATTAAAATAGGACAATAGGAACTTGTAGCCAGCATTTTAGCCCTGAAATAAGCAGTGTGACAAGTAGTGTCTTTGTCTTTTTATGCATTGTTTATAGGACCGTCCTTCACTTTATCTTACAGCAATAATGTTCATGGCATTCAGGCCAAAATGGCTTTTGCAGTTATTAAAATGCTGAGGTGTTTGCTTTCAAAATCTCTGTTACAGCATTTTTTTTTCTCTTGGGCACTAATCTTTAAAGAGACACATCAACCAAATTCAGTAGTGTTGACTTAATTCTGTCTCTTTCTAAGCCTAAGTGCCCAAATTGGTATAATGTCCTCCTGTAGACTAAGCCTCGACTGCATTTTTAAGGACTGTGTGAACTAGCACGTTTCTTAGGCATCAATCACCCTGTCAGCCTCAGAGAAAGAAGTTCAGGTTACTACCACAGAACATGCACAGTGCACATTTCCTGGTGCTGTGTTACCTTACCCTGACCTGCAAATGCTGGCACCAGGGGCTAATGCAATAGTTATTGGATCTGCTGCTGAGTTTGCCAACTAGGCTGCCACCTGTGATACACTGTTTTGTGACATACCATAATGCTTTAAACTAGACAACACTAAAACCTTTGGACTCCTTGTAGGACAACTGTAAAATGATATTTTCCATTAACAATTAGTCTGTTCTGGAATTTAACAGGGGTACTTCAGAGGAAGAGCACTGTCATGTGAGATCTCTGGCTGCATGATCTCTCCATTCTCCACTGCATTAGTTTTGCTGTACCTTCAGATGTTGCCAAGATCATATTTGATTTGCTTATGTAGCGGTGTTAAGTTGGCATAGCAGAAGTGGATTATTCACACATTTTCATAGCTTGTGACTAAATGACTGTATAAAATTGCAGTGAAAGAAAAAAGAATTAGCAATTTAATATTAGCAAGATGCCTCCCACTTACCAGCCTGCAATAATTGAAATGCTTTTCTTTCACTTTTGGAGGGAAAATACCTTTTCTTTTACACTGAATACTTAAATGATTGTTTCCTGTTTGTGTCTGTAAAATCACAGAATCATTTAGGTTGGAAAAGACCACTGCAATCATTGAGTCCAAACTCTGAGCAATCACCACCTTTGCAACTACACCATGGCACTAAATGTCACATCCAGTCATTTCTTGAACACCTCCGAGGACAGTGAGTCCACCACCTCCCTGGGCAGCCCATTCCAATGCTTAACAACCTATTTAATGAAGAAATTCATCCTGATATCCAACCTCTATCTCCCTGGCACAGTTGGAGGCTATGTCCTCTCACCCTGTCAGTGGCTGCCTGGGAGAAGAGCCCAACCCCACCTGGCTGCAGCCTCCTTTCAGGGAGCTGTACAGAGGGACAAGGTGTCCCCTGAGCTTCCTTTTCTCCAGGCTAAACAGCTCCAGCTCCCTCAGCTGCTCCTCATCAGACTTGTGCTCCAGACCCTTCCCCAGCTCTGTTGTCCTTCTCTGGACACACTCCAGCTCCTCAATGTCCTTCTTGTAGTGAGAGCCCAGAACTGGACACAGCACTCGAGGTGTGGCCTCACCAATGCTGAGTACAGGGGCACAATCCCTGCCCTGGTCCTGCTGGCCAAGCTATTTCTGATCCAGGCCAGGATTCCATTGACCTCCTTGGCCGCCTGGGCACAGCTGGCTCATGTTCAGTCACTGTCAACCAGCACCCCCAGGTCCTTTTCCAAGGGCAGCTTTCCAGCCACTGTTCCCCAGCCTGTAGGACTGCATGGGGTTGTTGTGACCCAAGGGCAGGACCCAGCACTTGTTGAACCTCATACAGTGGTCTTGGCCCATGGATCCAGTCTGTTCTGAATCCTCTGCAATGCCTTCCTATCTTCCAGCAGATCAACACTCCCACCCAACTTGGTATAGTCTGCTTAGTACAACCTATCAGCATTATAGCCTGACAAAAATCTGTAGAGTAAAAATTAATGGCAATTGAAATTTACTGGTAACAGACAATAGAAATTGTTGACATTCAAGTGTGAAGAGTTCACTCATTTTAAAAATTTATCATATGCACAAATGTTAATTACATTTTTAAATGCCCAAGCCTACCAATTTTGAGAGCATAAAAGAAACTATAGAAACCTGTTAGAAGACACTTGTCCTTTTCTTTTACTTTTCTTTGTCACCCTCTCTAAGTGAGTGCTAATAGAGGGGCTGACAACACAAGTGCATTTCTGATGCAAAACACCAAGGACAGGGTGAATGGTCAAACATTGCAGAAAAGAATGGAGCCTTTTTGTTGTGGAAATGAAATTGTGATAATGTTCCCAGACTATAAACTGGCAGCCTGGCACGGCAAAAAACATAGGAGCTTTTAAAAAATCTTAATCAATGTCAGCAGAATTTTTTTTTCTTTCTGTTGGCGTTTTAGTGAAGATAAATGTGAAATTTTATGTGAACAGTTTTTTACTCATATAGCTCTTAGCCACAGGGCTGGAGAATATAAAGGCAAAGATTTTTACTGTCCATTCATGAGCCTATTAGATCTATTAGTGAGACAAAAATTCCGTGGACTGAAATGTTCTGTTTCCAAAAATTAAACAGCATCTAAAAACCAGTCTCTACAAAAAGTCAGCTGTGAACAGGAATTCTTAGCAATTTTTACATTACTATCTACTTATGTGTGGTTTATGCACCAAATGAAAGAGGCAGAACAGCCTGTAGCACCATCTGTCTATGGAGTCTGGTAATTTAATGCTACCATTGTTGTTAATGTATGTATTATATTTCTATCAGTACCTAGATGTTATGAGTGACCTCTCGGTCAGGTCAGTGGGCTCATACCTGGTATATGTTTCTGGCCTCTCCTTCTCTGCCCTTGTAAAAGCTTTCCTCTCTCCTGCTTCCCCCTCCACAGCGTCATCCCTGCCTCCCCAATTCCCTACAAGGACAATATGGAATCTTGCACTGTCTGCTTGTCTCCAGCTTTGGGGGAGAAGGAGGTAAATTTTCCAGACAAGGGAACCAGTCAGGGGGAGATACAGATTACCACCATTTACTGAAACACATTTTGAGTTATGCAATTATTAATATGAGAATAAACCAGTCTGTTAACAGCGGGTAATTTTTGGTGCAGTCCACTCAGTTACCCCTCTCAGTCATTAATTTTACCCAACTAGAGCAGCAGTGGGAAGCCAACTCTGGATATTCAGTGAGAAGCAGAGGTTCATAGTAATGCACCAGTAGCTTTTAGAAAGGTGTTCAGAAGTCCTTTCCTTCCCTGTATCAATGCTGTAGACTGTGCTCTGTCTACACATGGCAGCCACCACTGCCGTGAGTTACATGAGTTACAAAGCCCGGTGCTGATGCTCTTGCCATGCCAAGGTGATGGCCTTGGACACTCTGCAGGCTCTTGCTGTTCTGAGTTTATGAGCTACCTCAGATTCAAGAGAAACACAAATCTCCAGAGCTTATTACCTTTTGTGAGATTTCCACACTCTCTCTCCATACCCTTCCTCTTGCTGTTTTCTGGTAACATTGCCCACGTGCACACGTGTGTGTATCTACAGAGCCCATACCCCACATTCACCAAGAAGAGCAGGTTGTGACAAGGATCAATAAAGTAAGCAGCCCTTCCTGTGTCCCCGTGCAGAATGAAGGGAGTGCTCTGTTTATACCATCCTGTAGAAAATTCCCCATGTCTATGCTGCTGATTGCATCATGGCTCTGAGCTAACTCAAAACATTAAAAGGATCTCCACTAGTTTAGCATGGTCCTTCATGGATCTCAGAGAAGCCTGGTGACTTTGCCCCTAGGAGTGTCCATTGTAATGAGACATGCACTTTAAAGCTAGTACAGATGTCTCTGTCCTGCATGGCTACTTTGCTGTACCCATAAAACCAGATAGAGCATTTGCCCTGAAGAAAACAGATTTGGGGCCAGTACATAATAAAGGACAATGGCAAAATGGATATAGATTAGGGCTGGAATACACTGAAGGTCTCTTAACCCAGCCTGCTACATAACCCTACAGATCTCACTGCAGTGAATCAAACTTCTCCTTTTTCTTAACGTTTGCATTAGTGAATTATATATATTTTTTTACCTTAAAAACATAAAACAGACACACAAGTTATAATAAAGAAGTCAATGACAGAGCTGGGCAAAAAGCCCAGAAATGCCTTGTGACCTATTGCCTGTTCTGTGCATTAAAAATTTGTTATTGTTTGTAAATTTTTTTTTTTACTGAAATGAAAATTATTCTTAAATTCAACATAAAAGAAACTTCACTGCTAAAAACTTCTGCCTTGATTCAGCTGAGACAAGGCACAGTCTCTACACAGAAGGTCTGAATTTGGTCTTTCTCCTTTCCTTTGATGAATTCTTTCTCCATAAAGTCCAGCATATATCTATCCGATAAAACAGGAAACATGAAGTTCAGATTTTTCAGCATTAATGACCCAATCAGATTTACTAGGTCTACTGAGCACCACCGCCCCCCCCCACCCCCATAATCCCTGCAAGTATTTGAAGACAAGATCAAACAAACCCCTTAGCAGTCAGTAGGATGGAAATGTGACTCATTTGCATTTGTCTAATATTTCCAGTTAAGTATGAGCTAGCTCTTCATGCATTTTTGCACTGGCAAGGCAAAAGATCGAAAATACCTGTAAGAGACAGAAAAGCTGCTATCCTTAGCAATGCACAATCATTCTTTGAATCTGTTGTTCAGTGACTGAAATGAGCAGTATAACCTTCTCATTTTCCCATCTCTGACTATGAATAGTCATATTTTTCACTTGCATCTGTATTTGTAACATTTTTGACCTAATCATCAAGCAATATATATGCAGGGGAAGATAAAATACAATTTTTGCTCACTGACCTTTCAGTCCTGTAACATATAAATTGTTTAAGAAATCCTGCTGAATATTTTTTTATCTTGTGTCACTGGAAATTTCACACTCCCTGTAAGACTCGGTAGGATGTTTAATATAGACACTGCGTGGTAGGCTGATTGATGGGACACACTGCAACCCCGACAGCTTCCTGTGATTTAAAACTTAAAAAAGAAAAAATCACAAAAAAACCCCAAACCAAAAATAACAAGTACACAACATTTCAGAAGCACACGCTTTTGGCTCCTCGTTTCATCCCCATGATGGCCTGGCTTCCAGGGTAGGGCTTCTCCCCAGTCACCAAGGAGCAAGTCCCCACCTCTGTCCCTAGGGCCATAGGTCACACCTAGGATATGAGAGCCAGAGATGGTGCTCTGTAAATGTGGGTCCCCAGGGCCATGTTTTTGTGTGGCAAAAAAGCCATCGAAGGTGAGCCGTAAATGAGAGAGCAAATTGGTAAATGGAAACAAATTGGTTGCAGTAGCACTGGGTTTTACACCAGCAGTCTTCAATAAAGTTAATGTGGAACACTCTTATAAGGCAGCAGTGTGGTTTCTCCAATCAATATTTTTATTTGACAGTAGTTTGGGTACCGGCATGTCCCTGCAGTGAGCAGTGCTGACCTGTACTGTGGAAGCACTCCAGATCCATGCAGTGCCTCAGTTATGTTGGGGAGGGGCTGCACTCAGCACCAGGTACTGTGGCACCCTGCTGTGTTGTTAGCTCAACCTGAAGCTTTAATTTTGTCTGTCTCCTACTAGCAAAAATCACTATCAGGTGATGTTTTGACTTCAAGGAAGCTAAGCTGTTAACAAAAACTCAATCCTAGCCAGCATCTGCAGTTGAGATGCAAGAAGTTAACTAATGCTAAATCCAGGAATTCTGGTTACCACTTCACCCGTTTAAGCTACCTGAGGAGCTTAGCTTAGTACTCGTGACTTCACCAGAGGCCAGCTAGGGTAAAATGCTGCTGTCCAGGTGCATAGGAAAGGTTTGATTAAAGTGGTAGTAGCTGATGAAGGAGCTCCTGTGCTAGCCCTGCTCCCCAGTTTTCAGCCCTTCAGAGGGAGCAGGAATCCCAGCTCTTGCCAGCACAGACATCTCGAGATGAAATGCCAGGGAGCTGGGCACAGGGCACACGCCGCAGCAGGGGCTTTTCAGGCAGCAAAGTCTGGCACAGTGTATGGGGAGGGCCTGAGAGCAGCTCTGAACAAGCCACTTGCCAGGGCTCCTCTTCCAGCCCTGTTTCCTTTCCATCTGACTCAGGCAGCTCACCTTTGGAGACTTGTAGTGTAAGAAGGTTGCCTCTACACTGATGATGTTCATAACTGGAATTCTCCACCAGGCAATATGCTCAGTATGGTGTGTGCTTAAGTAATTTATTCTGTATTTGCTGGGTAGTTTGTTCTGTTTTATTCTTTTTTCCTTTTTAGGAATCTGTTCCATATAAAATATAGGAATGAGCTAACACTGACCCTTTGAAACCCAAGTTTGTTCAGTAGTGCTTTCACTATGTCAGTGAATACTAAATCTGCAGATCTCCAGTGTATCTCTCTGCTCTTAATTTTCCTTTCAAGAACATTCTGAGAAATGTAAATGTCTGTAGCATTGTTGTATTAAAAAAAATTCAATTTAATTTGAAGCAGTTATTCAAAGAAAAGTTCTAATAAAAAAATTATAGACGCTAGTTAAACATTAATAATATTCAATATATTAAAACACTGACAATGATTTATACTCCATCATAAAATAGAAAGAAGAGTCAAGTAGCATCCCTATCCCTTTTTGCAGCCAATTTAATAAACCTACATCAGAGAAAAGCACATTCCTAGTCCAATTAAATGTGTGTAATGAAATATTTACATGTACTTTATGACTTTGGGTTACTGAATTTATAAGAGTTAAATCCAAAATTGCAATTGTATTTCCAGTACATATATTTTATTAATTGTGTCTGCAAATACGATGTACTTTCAGAAAAATACTTTCAAAGTTATGATGGGAAAAAAGAATAGAGACTATAGGAAAAAGCAAAATCAGGAATATGCAGTCCTGGAAGTCAGAGATGCCATTTGCACACCCTGGTTATGACACGTGTGATACCATCTCAAAATTAATCTCCTTAGTGTTGCCAGAAGGTTGAGGGTGTGATCCTTCCCTTCTGTTCCACCCTGGTGAGGGCACACATGGAGTGTGCTGGACTCCCCAGTACAGGCATGGACATAGATGTACTGGAGGGGGTCCAATGAATGGCCACAGAGATGGTGAATGATCTGGAGCATTTTTCCTGTGGGGAAAGCTTGAGAGAGCTGGGACTCTTTAGCCTGGAGGATAGAAGGCCTGGAGAAGAGATCAGGGGAATCTTACCGATGTGTTTAAGCCCCTGAACAGAGGATACGAAGAGAACAGAGCCAGGTTCGTTTCAGTGATGCCCAGTGACAGGACTGGAGGCAATGGGAACAAACTCAGAGGTGAGAGGTTTCCTCTGAACAAAGAGAAACACTTCTTCACTGTGGGGGTAACCAAGCACTAACACAGGTTGTCTAGGGAGAGTGGTGTATCTGACTTGGAGACATTAAAAAACATCTCATCATAGCTCCAAACAACTATCTCTGGGTGGCCTTGCTTGGGTAGAGAGCTTGGATCAGATGACTTCCTTCTGACCTGTCACTTCCAACCTCAACCATCCTATGACTCCTTGAAAGGGACAGGAGCTGGATCACTCACTCCTGTGTTTTGTGTTCACAAAGACCTAAATTAAATGTGTTTCCTCTATTCTCCTTGCAGCCATGTGCTAATCTCCAGTGATTTTTCACCATAAGTGGTGGTTGGTTCAGACAACTACTATGTGTTCATGCAGTTACAGGCTTTCAGGTGGTAATTGTTGTTGCCCCTGTACTCCACATCAAACCCGTTTGCAGGAAGATTCTTCAAGATATCAGGGATAACAGACCTTACTAGCCCAGCACATCTTTTCCCAAGTGACAGTTTAAATGGAACCACCTTAATTTTAGTATTTCCTATCTTGGAATACTCAGTCTTACAGACAATGTAGTTTTCTAATATCTTCAGAATTTCCAGAATTTCTTAGAAAAAGGTAATTCTTTTACCAAATCTATTTCCATTTAGTAGATCTACAAAGGACAGTCAATTGAAATTTAGTTACACAGCCCAGGCTTCCACTGTGGTGAATGAAGATGAATTCAAGAAACAGCTGGTAACTCATACAGACCAGCTGCCTGGCAAAGGTTTGAAGGGCACACTGGGGATTGCTGAGACTGGTGTGTCAGTCATAGGCAGTAACATATATCATTAACTGGGGGTTCAGTCTGTGGCTCTTGAGGTGACTCTTAGCCTGATTTTTACAAAGAAGCATGTAGTGCACTTAGGGTGTTAAGTTAGTTTAGCAACGTAGACTGATTTCTGTTGGAATCGTGTGCTGCTGAGTCCCCTCTTTCCAACAGAGGAACAATGAAGTCAGCTTTTGTAGTTATCCAGTGGCCCTCTGTGGACCTCCCAGGAGTGCTGTGGCCTGGCAAAATCCAGCAGGTCAGGACAACAGGAATTGTGAGAATGCTCAAGGATGTGCACTGTGCACTGAAGCAGCAGAGACTCAGGGAAGCAGATTCCTTAGAGCTAAGAAGGTTTTCCTTCTTTCCCAGTTTTTCCTGGTCAAGAGTGATTTCTGAAGTGCAAATTCATCCAGCATTATGAATCTTTTCCAAATGGTATGCTTGCTATAACTGGTATTCATAAGTTTTTTCAGGGGGGATGAAGCGTGCTCAGTGCAGATGGGATCCCCAGTGATATTTTCAGCAAACATCCTTTAAATCTGAGATATATAGACATATCTATACACAGAGATTGTATATATATATATATATATATATATATATATATATATATATATATAAAATCAACATATAGAAAATGTGAATAGAAAATATACAGTATATAGATTTAAAAATATGTATATATGTATATTTTAGAATTTTTTCATTTGCCCAAAGCAGAGCTTAAACATAAAGAACATGTAAAATGTTAGTTCAAGGTCTTGCAGAGTTATTGACTCTTTTCCCCAGTTCTTCTCAGAAACAGCTGAACTGGCTGTTCAAAATCTAAGAACCAATACAAAACATAACCAGCTAGAGTAAAGAAAGAAAATGTACTCCAATTGGTTGTGTTTGGCAAAATATAAGCCACTGAAAGAAAGAACTTCATGGCAAAACATCAGACTAGAATTATCAGGATCACCTATCATCATCCACTGATGATTTAGTAGAGTTAAAGTGGAAATTGGTGTTGACTATACTGAAATCACATTATGGTTTCATTTTGCATTTATAGGAAACATCTGGTAATGCTGGAACTTATTCCTGCTTTAGGTCTCCTAAATCTCGTTCCTCATCCCTGAAGTTTCTGAGACACTCATACTAGTTGGCAGCTTTCTTCCTTGCAACAGAACTCTTGCCCACACCTAAGTCAACATAAATTTACTAAGAAATTAAAGGCATGCAATAAACATTAAAAAATGTGCAGCATTTTCTGTGGCATTTAATTTTACTTTAAAGATTTTGCATGATAAGCAATGTGTGGTAGTTATTGCTAAGAAAAAAAATAAAGGAAATAGACAATTATGGAAAAAGTACCTTTTTAGGGAAAAAAAACACTTGCATACAGGCTGAAGAATTAATTTTCATAGCATTTATGACTTGATGTGGGAGCTGGAGGTGCTTTTAACAAAAAATATATAATTTAAACCTAAATTATGTAAGTTGGGGCTATACAAACATTTCAATTACAATAGCCATTATATAAGTAGAGGAGCAGACTTTTGGATCTGCATGCTTGTGTCTCTCTTCCTGTAGTTATTGTATATTTGGCAGGACACAGAAAATGGGCATAAATTGTATGGTCCTGCTAGATGCTGGTGCTGTGTCTCCATTCATTGCCACACTAAAATGGCTCTCTCCAGTCACATCCCAATGTGTCTCATGTGATGTGTTTAGTTAGGAAATGTTCTGAAGGGATTTGCTGGGCTTGGTCCAGGGACCAACACTTTACATCATTAAGTCTGTATTAATTCACTTGCATTTGATTCTATATTTCTTCTTTCAGATTGTTAACTTTTTGATTCTAATTATTTTTTTGTTTCTTTTCAGATTATTTAGAAATCTGATAAATATACATCCAGTGGTTGGTTCTCCAGTGAGGGGTTATTCTGACTGCTCTGCAGCTAGCAGGAATGCTATAACACTTGAAAATGCTATGAAAAGTATCTATTTTTTAATAAGTATTATGGCAATTATTTTTATGTTTGCACCCAAACATATCTGTCTGTCCTAAGAGTCATGGTGTAATTTAGTTTGTTGGTTATCTTCTGCTAATAAAAATCTTTTCCTTGTGTCTTTAGCTGAAGGTGCTCTTGCTGAGTTGTCAGCTTGGCAGGACTCAGCTGGATTTGAACCCAGAAATGCAAAGACTGAGCAATGGAAATGAGCTGTCAGCAGCTTTTGAATCCAAAGTGCTGAATGTTGCCATAAGCCCAGAATAATAAACTGTGTTTCAAGATGTAGACCCTGTGGATGAAAGATATGCTCCATAAATGGTTCTGAGAACAATATTATGGATAAACTCCACAGGCTTCTTGATCTAGTTTGGTAGCAGAACACATGGCATTGTTTGGAAATTACAGAACTATTTCAGCGAGAGTGTAGGGGAGAGTGAAGTTTATATTAGAGCTTGCAGGTTTACTTTTCTTTTGGGGAGAAGAGTTTGCTTTTTTAAAAAAACAGTACGTAAGAAGTATGCATGTATAGGAGAAGGCCTTTATTTAATTCTTAAATTATTCTTATGTTTAGTTTTATACAATTTTTAGTTCTTTAAATGTCTATGATGATTTCTTCAAGATACATGTCACTTCAGGTGTTGATTAGTTTGAACTTTCTTTTCGGAAAATGAATATTTTAACTGTGCCTCGTAAGTTGATTAAAAAACCTGAAACCAACAATGTTAATACCAAGCAGCATTTTAACTTTCATTCCTAGATTCAAGCAGCTTAAGGATCTGAGGATGATTCACAAATGCAGAACTGGCTAAGCAATAAAAATCAGTGCATATAAAATATATGTAACTGTAAAATTTAACATTTAGTCATAAAAACTAATGTCTACAGGCACAGGAGAAGCTGAGTTATTAACCCTTTTACTGCATGCAGGGCTTTTTAAGAGGTTTTTAAAATTCTATATTTGTGTTGATAAACATGCTGAGGAAAGACCATATTGTATTCTACAGCAACAAAATCTATTAGAAACTGTTCATTGTCTTCCCAGTTGTTTCTCAGAGAGGACACCAAGGACAAGACAGTCTGACATCTGGAATTCATACATAATCCCACAATTCAGAGATTCTCTGGCAGGTCTCTGGACTCTTGTAATGGTCCAAAAGAGCTGTACCTTATGATCCAGTAATTGGATTGTGTGTCAGAAAAAACCCCAAGTAAGTGATAACATGAAAACCAAGTAAAAACAAAGCTTCAGGCAGGGCAAGACAAATTTATGCAAATTTTAGTAAGTCTTGCAAGCCTCTGCTCTGAAACACTGTCATCTTGGTTCATGTCCAGCAATGGCAAAACTGGGCTGCCAGAGACCATGACTCCAAGTCAGCCAGGGCTGTGTGCTGACTGGTTTTGCCTTGCCTTGCCTGCCTTTCCCTCTGTGAACTGGCTGAAGGAAGCAGAGAAGACAAAGCAATTCATATTCTGCAACTGTTGTCTCTGTGATTGAGTGTGGGTTTTATCTCTGCCTGGCAATGGTAGGCTCACTGCAGATTTGATGGGAGAAGCTAACAAGCCATTTACTTAAATGGGTACATATCCAAGGCCCAATTTGTTTCTGACTGATGGCAGTAGTAGTCTGGCTTCAAAGAAAACTAGATGAGTATTGCTCAGTGACAGTAATATTGCATCTCCTTCTGTATGCTGCAATTAAAGACCTAGAATTATCTCTCTACATGCCCAACAGCGTAATGCAGCTTTTGTCTTTGCAGAAGATTTCACCTTAAAATAAAGTGGAAAGTGTTTTCCACTTTATGTATAGGCGAAAAAAACCTAGTACTTTGATCACACATCCTTACAACTTGTCTGAATGTCTTTTGCAAAATGCTGTAGTGTTTAAATATATTTAATACTCCAACATCATCAATACCACATTCAGTACCTGTCCCAGTGAAGGCATGTCCTCTTGCTATTCCTTTCTCTCTCCTCAGAGGGTTCCCTCAGCCCTTCTGGGCTTTTTGCAATCCTGAAAACTATGCTTTTGAGAGATGTGACTGCTATATGCACCAAGTCATCATCCTGTCTATGCTACTGGCTGCCAACATTCATCCTGTGCTTTTGAGAAGGCAAGTCAAATTCTGTTCACAGACCTCTCCCAGAATGTAAAACACTTTCTTTGCCTACATCTACAGGGCTTGCCTGTGTGTGTGTAGCACTGGGCTTGCTGGCAGTGCACCCCACAGCTCTGAGCCCTCTACACAGAAGCAGTGTTGCAGTCCTGCCCTGACATTTCCTCAGCTGATTTTATATTACCATAAAACATTTATTTGTCCAGGATGATGCTTAATTTTGTTCATGTATGAAGGTAATAAAGTACTTGAGGACTCGAGACATAATACATTAGAGGACATTTTCCTAACACCACATGGTGTGTTTATGATGTGTAGACATTTTTTAGAGAGAAAGAGTGGCTGAAAGAGCACCAGAGCATTGCAGAGATATGCAGGGATGTTGGATTGGTGGCAGAGAGGAAGTAGAGAGAGTTATGAAAGACCATGGATATTGTGGTTGATACTCTATTTTCATGCTTCCTGTTAGCATCTCTGGAACAGTACTAGTGTGATATGGTTGAGTTCATGTACCTTTGTGGAGAGGAGATTTACAGCAATAGCTCCAGAACTTCTCCATAAAGAAATTAGATAGAAATGACTGAAGACAGTTCGCCCCAAGCACATCTAGTACCCCGGGCCTCCTCCCAGTGGTACTGCTCTTAATAGTCCCTCATTTGTTTGGACAGGACATCTTTCCACGGATCAGGACATCAATCTCACCCTCTGCCACTTTCAGCACTTGCAGATTTGGGAGCCACCTAAGGAACAAGGTGGTCAGCTTATCAAATTTATTTGAATGTGAGTGCCGTATAGATGATGTGCCTCAGTGCAGTTTGCTGGAATACTCTGACACTACACAGCTTCACTTTAACATGGAGTAAGCACCAAGCAGTTCAAACTGACTTATGTGGGTGGAAGATATCCACGACAGCCACCCGGGCCCAGGGTGAAGGAAGGCAGAAGTCAGGCTCACATTATCTCAGCTCTGATATAAGGAACAGATGCTAAAACATGTTGTTCATGGACACTGAGATGGGCTTTTTTTCACTGATATTTTACAGTGTTTTCACTGCTAGTTTTGCTCGGTTCTTGAAACACTTGATGTGAGGAAACAGGTAGTTCACATAAAGTATTGTTGTGGGTTTATTGTTGGCTTGAACCTTGTTATTTCATCTAATGATGAAATATATTGAGAGGATTGATTTATTCACCATGTTAAATAACCACTTATATGGTTATTTAAAACCATATAAAACTCTCTTGTTTTCTGACTGGGAACATGATGACCAGTGTTGATTCCTTGCTGATTTTTTAATACTTGAGTGAAACCTTTTGGCAAAGACACAGCATCTTGTCTGCTTTTCATTTCTGTTTTTCACAGTTAAGCAGACAGCAATACACACTTGACAACAATGCAGAACTTTATTAGGCTTAGAGGCATGTGCAAGAAACAGCTTCAGAAAAATACTTCCAACAAGATGTGCTAATCATCTTCGAGAAGTAACTATGTTATGACAGAGTTTCAAATCTGAATTTCAAATCTGAATTTCCCCATTAAAGTGGACATATGTCAAATTTTCATATAAAAATGATTGATTATATGTACATTGTAATAGCAGATAGCTGTTGTCCCTGATGCTTATATAGCACTGATTTCTTTCAAGCTGACAATCTGTGAGTGAGTGGGGCTACATGCAGTCACAGCATGACTGCTCCTGTGGGGTAGGGACTCCGCAGTGGAGCACTTCCACTGGGCTGCTGCAGAATAGACTCCACCAGCACCAAAGCTGCCTCTGGTGGGATTTATTTGCATGATTTGGTCCTTCAGGAGTGGACCTCTATGCTCCTTCCAAACACCAAATCTAATTCCAGCTCAGTCTGTTAGAGATGACTTCTTACTGTTTGATACATAGAGTAAAAAAATGGCTTTATACCTCCTGTGCTGTTTGCTTGAGAAAAAGTAATTCCTGACACAAACCCACATTTATGTGATGCCATCATTCAGCCCTACCAGTTTTGTACTATTCCTCTTTAAAAATGGAAAACCTGACTGACTTCAGTATAATAGTGTCTCTATTGCTAGAAGGAAGGATGTGACAGCATCCTGAGATATGGCAACTCCAGAATGCTTCAAATCTGCTGTCTTCTGTTAGTTTTGAGGAGAGCACACCTTTACCAACCAGTTGGTATAAAGGACAGTTCAGCACAGCATAAAGGAAATACTAAGAATTCAGCAACAATTTTGAAGCTGCACACCCATCTACATTATGACACAGAGACCAGCAGGAAGTGTTTGGTACTTCTCATCTCACATTTACCTGTTTTGCAGCATTCTGCCCATCCATACATTTCAGTAAAAAATTGCTCTGAAATTAAAACAAGGGTGAGGAGAAGTTGCAAACAAGAATAAATAAGAAACAGGGGACAATGACACCTTGAGGCTCTCAGTTATTAGAACAGATTTCAGCAAGTGTCTTGTAATGATGTAGCTGTTTGTCTAGACTTTCTAAGACAGGTTATTCAAGGGCACACACAGCCTTTGCCAGGACTAAGCTCTGCACCGTGTGGCTCTCAACCAGCTGTGGAGCTGGAGGGCCCTGTTCTCTTCATGGCTGAGGTCCTTCATCACTCCACACAGTAAATTTGTCTCTTTGTTCTCTGTATGTCAGCTTCTACTCGTGTTCCACTCCTAAACCAAGCACTTGCATCAAAACAGAACACTGTAACATGATTGCATTATATCATTGCAGAAGGCACCATGGTTGCATCAAACCAAATGGGAAAGAATCTTCTGGGAGCATTCTGTGAGTGTAGGTTGAAGCCTGTTGTAGCTGGTACCGGGGGTCAGTCTGACCCCGGCTGCCAGAGATGTCCTGGATAGCGAGGTCCAACAAGGAGCAGCCTGTCCAGGGGTCCCAGGCAGTCTCAGCCACAGGGTACCAGTGCCAGCAAGGCCTGGGCTTCAGGCCATCAGCTCCTTTAGTGACTTCAGCTCTGAGTGATTTCAGCTCAGCTCGCAAGGTACCTTGGCTGACTGAGGGACAGGAAATGGGAAGAACTGTGTAGCGGTTCCACAGAATCCTTCATTGGCAGCTTCTGTGAAGAGGTCCAGTGACAGCTTCATTCCACTGGACTGGGCAGAAGCCGAGGGTTTTTATAGGGAAGGTACAGCTTGACAGAAAGGCCAATTATTTAGGGCCAAGGAAATATGACCAATAGTCTTATAAGGAGATAAAATGGGGTCCCGAGGTGGGAAAAGAGTCTCTTAGCCCAGTCACCATGACAAAGCAATTCTTATCTAGGCAATAACTCACCAGGGACACCTTGCAGAGGGCTCTGCTCCCTCCACAGAAGCCTGTTGACTTTCTTGCTGGCAAAACTACACTTGTTCATGGCTTTTGTTCCTGGCAGGTGCTTTTAGAGCTGGGTCTTTAAATCTGGCAGTGAAAACAGCTGCAGCCGGTGGTGGCCCTTTTGCAACGTCTCTTTGCTTTCCTCTCTTTCCATGGACAAATCCCAAAACTATGTGTCTTTTTCCTTATTGCTGACATAATGGTGTGCATCCTTCCAAGAATAATAAAAGCAGGCAGGGAACACAATAGCTGGACTTTTGGCTAAATATGATGTAAATACCACATGAGTATTTTAGGATTAATGACCTGTGTGCATTTGACAGTCAGGGGCATTGTCTAATTCTCAGTCTTCTCACTTCTGCTTCTGTGTTAAATGGTGTCAACATTCCTATATACAGAGGAATATTATTAATCTGATTACTGGTTCATCTGTTATTGCTGTTTTCCCAGGTCCGTCCAGCTACCTAAGGTGATTAGTGCATTCTACATGTTTCATAAACTCTAGATGTGTATTCAAGCCATTAAAATAAGGTACTTTTTTGTTTTTTTAAAGATCTTTGGTTTAAACCTTGGTGATAAATTAGTGGTGAACTGATCAGGAAAAATATTATTTTCTTCAGTCTAAGCAAATTTTAAGGTCACCACTGACAACTGGGCCAACAATTGTTTAGTAGTCTTTTGAGAAGGATGTGGGTGCAGAGGGGAAAAGCTTCATTGCCAGGATTAATGAAACTGCTACTCATTCAGTGCATGTGTTTATATGCTGCAAATGAAATAACACTTGTGGAAGGCAAGAAGGTTGTTCAGAATGTTTGTATTTTCAAACATAGCAAATAGCAATTAAGAGGGTGAAGAGCTTGCTAAATATTGAAGTCATTTGATCACATGTACAAATTAAGTTAAAGGCCATGGAAAAACTTAGGAAAAAAGTACTGGGAGAGATGATAAAAGAAACCATTTAGGAAACATCTCCTAACAATTACAATCTCATTCATCATTGTTACTCGGGCAAAAACAACTTATGCAACAAGACTATTAGAGGTGAACAACAGGAGAATTGGAAAATAAGACAATGGAAAATTTGATATAGTTTGGAAGAATAAAACAGCTATCAGGAGAGATTCACATAGTTCTTTGCCATACCAAGAAGTTCTGAACTTTGTGTGCTGAGAGTTTTAAGAATAGGCAAACATTTTATTAAAAACATATCTTATTCCTTTTTGCTGATTTTGATGTAAGGTAAATATTATATTTCTTTCTCTTTCTAAGGGGACCAGAAAATGACTACCAATATGGGCTTAACTTTCAATCACTAAAGTGAGAAATGCAACAAATCTCTAACTCCATTTTTGGGATATCTTGGTATACATGCAGGTGCAGATGAAGAGATCAAAAATGCAAACACTATGCAAACACTAGCTTGTGTATGTTTATGTGGGATCTTTTAGTCAGTGCAAATGCAGCACTGCAGAGGGTTGTGCATGCCGGTTTTGGATGTCACAGCTGCCTGCAGTTAAATAATTGTGTGTTGAAATAACTACGCTGGTGTCTGCATGTATGTGAAGCACTGCTCCTGAATGTAGAGCACTGTGCTAAGTAGAGTTCATCTCTACCAGCCCAAGACTACCTGGTAATGATTTTGCATTGAACAGAATGGCACAAAGCAAAGTGTTGGACAGATCTACTGCAATATACTGATTTTGAATAAAATCACTCCAAAACATTATTTTAGTTTATGAAAAGAATTTACATCGGCAATCATAGCAACTGCCTGGTTTAGATAGCCACATAATATGAAAAGAGGCAATCTTAGTGGGCTTCATAGAAAGGGAAGAATCAGAAATGGAAGCCAATATGAAGCAAAAAAAAAAATATATAGCCACTCAGACAACACACCTAGACCATTTAAATTAGATATGTATTTATTTGTATAATTTCTCACTTTTTTTGACCATTAGCGTAATTTGCACAGATATAGCTTTGGGCATTTTATTTCCCTATATGTGGTAATACTATAAAATTGCTTAAAAAGGAAGTACTTCAAAGATTTATTTTTATTTTCCCAGTATGTTACTGCTGGGATATCTGTTGTAGTAGGTATTAATGCAGAAGATAATAGTCTATGTTTTAAAGCAAATGATGATGTGGAGATACATCAGATGCCTTAATTCCAGACAGTATAATCTGTGGAATGAAGCCCCAAACAAATAAAATAGTAGGGATGACAGAAAGAAATTCACCTCTCACACAGAAGCCCAAGATAAATGTGTGAGAATCACTGCAGTCTTCCTGTGTTTTGCTAAAAATGTGCAATTCAGCAAAGGCAAGAATTCTGCCCTGACCAGCAGCAGGGAAACCACAGGGTGAGGAGAGCCATTTGTTACACAGAAATTGTGAGGTATGTTTGCATATAAACTTTTAATTAAAACTGCTGCTCTTACCCTACTGCTGGTGGAAGCCATCAGGGTGACAAATTAGCTCACTTGCAACCCGAACAGTATGGGTGCTAACTGCTAGAGATTATAAAGCAGTATTAAGTCTGGAAGAAATCTGGTTTATGCTCCTGCAAAGGGATCCATGTAAATGATCCCGTTTTTTAACATAACTGTCACAGTTCTCAGAAATGCGGTGATGATAAAGCCAGCAAGGCTTGCAGTTACCCATGCACTTAAAGATTTGGCTCTAACTTGTAGTGATAATATCAGCATAAGCCCTGGTTAGCTCTGTAGCAAGCTTTGTGCTGACAATGTGTGTCCACCTCACAGTTTCACGAGGAGAGAGAGGTGTCACTGCAAGACATGCATCAGAGCTCTCTCCATTGCCTGCATGATGCTGACCTGAGGGTCTCATGACCACAAAAGGCATTGGCCAAGGTAGGCAAGGGCAGGATGGCCAAAGGAGGTAAATGTCTCTAACGTCATGCTGTTGTTGCTCAGGGGAGGGGAGACTCTGCTCCCCAGCAACAAGAGCTGCCACTGCACTCTTTGGGCTGTTATTAAATACAGTTTCACAATCAAAGTGGGAGCCAAAGAGGAACCTTGGTCCTGTCAGAGGTTACAGAACAAATCAACGCAGGAGATGGGAAGACACTTACTCCTCAATAGGAGTCTATTGATTTTTTTTACTGCTGTGCAAATTTGGCTGCTGAAAGAGTCATAGGGCTCAAATGAGCTACAAGAAAAAATAATTCATAGCACACTTCAAAGATGAGTAATTTTGGCTATGCATCTTACGACCCTTATGATTTCTTTTCTCAATTATTTTAATGGAAGATGGTAATAAGTTATGTAGAGAATAAGAAATGGCATTTTGTCTTCAGCAGTGGGACATGGATTGTGAAGGAGCGCAGAAAAATAACTCCTGATCATTCACTGAAACAAAAAGGATGTCAGTGTGTTGGCCAAACACAGACTTACTTGGGTGTCTCATCTGGTTTTCAGCTGCCACTCCAGGGAGAAGTGCAATTCCCATGGGTCCCCTGTGTACTCTTCTGGCCTTGTTTATAAACTCAGAAATGAATGTAAATAAAAATAAAGCTGCATTCAAGAAATGGTGGTCTATTACAGTGCAGGCCGTTTCAGATCTATAAACCAGTCGTGTTTGGTATTGCAATGTAGTTAGTTCTCATTATTAGTTATGTCTGCACCTTCTGTGCTTTGGGATTTAAGTGATCACTTGAGTTCACTTGAACTCTCATGAACAATAGTGTGTGCAAAATTCAAATAGCTAGGAAAAACACTTCCTTTCTTTTAGTTCATCTGTCATGTTTGTGGGTCAGGCTGATCTTGGAAATGGATTGGTGCAGCTGGTCTGATTGGGTAAGAAGGAAGGATTTAACTACTTGAGTTACTGATGATATCATCTGGAGGAAAGAGGCTTTCTTTCCCCAGAAACTATTAATCTCTGTTTTAAGCTAATCTCTTTCTAAGATGCCTAATATATTTGGGGAATTGTATAACTAGAGGAACTGAGAGAAATGGGACATCTCCTTTTTCTATCAGATTTAAATAATGCCTAGAGAATTATGCATAAATAAAGTTCAATTTCAGCAATTTAGTTACTCATAGCTCATAATGAAGGCTCTTTCTCTGACCCTTCAGAATTCAAAATCCCCACTACTGTGTCAATCGGATTGTTGGGAGCCCAGCATCTGAAAAGGGCTTCTCAGTCATATTGCAAGGAGAACACCTTAGCCACAGACAAATGATTTTTGCCTTGTAATTTAAGAGTAAACTGTCACCAAAACTGTGGGCAGACATTTTTGAATCTTCTGACAGGCTGTAGATACTGTTATTAAATAATGCACATTTGAAAAAATTAATTATGGAGAATATGGTAAGATTTTTAAAACTTCAGAATTTTCAGAAGTCAGTGGCAATGTGTAATTTCATCTGAATTTGGATCAGGATCTTACTGTGTTGAGATTATGTTATTAATAATGTAATTTCTGCTCCTCAAGAGCCACAGGATATGTCTCTGTCAGAGGATAGCCTTACCCCATGCTGTGCTGGAGACCAGCAGAGCTTGTTTTTGCTGATCTGGAGTCTCCCTCAAACACAGCTCAGCACCATTCCACCCTGCTGGGGTCTGTTACCAAAAATTGTTCCACCGGTTCCTGTTAACAGGAAGGATAAAATGTAGGTCACCATCTTCCTCTTTGATCTCTGGAATGCGAAGTTGCTCACTTCTACTGATATGAGTGTAATGCCTACTTAATTGTAGAATCATATGTCATCCTAGTCTTCTTTAATTAACCTAGAATTTTTAATGTAAGGAAAGCATTCTGGAATTGTAAATTGGGTTCAATCCACAGTGATTTCTGGGTGATACTTGGTTTTCCTGGCAGTGCCTTTTCCCAGGAAAACGAAGTATCACCCAGAAAAAAAATACAAATACCATTTATTCTGAATACTTACTGC
Organism: Cinclus cinclus; assembly: GCF_963662255.1. Classification (NCBI taxonomy): domain Eukaryota; kingdom Metazoa; phylum Chordata; class Aves; order Passeriformes; family Cinclidae; genus Cinclus; species Cinclus cinclus. The sequence goes on from NC_085046.1 coordinate 137,789,759, forward strand.
TTGTCATTGTGGTACTTCAGTTTTTCAGCTTCTGTCATGTCTCTGGAGAAGAACATAATTTTCTTATCGAAATCTGTATCGATGTTCAGAGTAAATACTCTGCTGTTTTAGTTGCCTTTTTAAAATGTTTGTGGTCTTTTATTTCTTCTTTTAGAAGAAATACACATGTGCCTGTGTGAAGTATCTGTCTCACATTATATGTCTAAAAATATGAGAAAACTAAAACCTGTGATTTTTAGACTTTTGGCAGTATTATGACTTGAAGTGAGAACATAATGCAATGGAGTGAGATTACTGATTAGAGGTGTACAAAACTATATCTGATGTGCAATTGGTTATGTATGTAGGTGTATATAGGGAGGATAAATATATATCTCATGGCACTGACCTGCTTCTGTAGGCAAACTTCCAAAGGGGCAATTTGAGGAGCAATTTGATTGCTCCTGATAAGATTAGGGGAGGTACACACAGGGCTGGAAGGGGTACTGACTGTGGTACTCTGTGAGTTTGCTGCCATCTTATCACTGTGCTCCTCTTTTGGGTCTGGGGTGCTGGCAGAATGCTTCCTTAGCTGTCTCACCAACGCTTGTCCAAATAAAACATTTTCACCTGGAGAGGTATCATTTCAGCAGTATCACAGACATTTATTTGTTGGATCAGCGTTGTATACTTCCTTAAAGTCTCTGAGAGTAACGAGTGCAGATGAATTAACGAGTACAAAGAATTACTTTGTGTAGTCTTAGCATTCAGAACAGATAAACCTCATAAGTTTTGAGAATGCCGCTTCGCTCTATCACAGATCCACATTTGTGTGAAATGTATGCCTGGATCTCACTTGAAATCAGGAGGAATTTGAAATCCAGTCATCACTTCAGCTATTTTCTCCTTATCTCTGAATGTTTGGCATAGTGATACAGGTTTCAAACTCTCCTCCTACGTTCCTGTCTCTGAAAATTACCACTCCAGGAAAGCTGCCATATCTTCCCTAATTGTGAAGGATCAGGTCAGCATGGAGGAGCAGGTATGAGCTGCTGGTGTGATCTGCATGTGCAGACTCCTCATGCAGAAGGCCCTTAGTCAACAGCTCTGCGAACCACAGCATCGTAACTGTGTGAACATTGCCTGGAGGCTGAAGGTTATCAGCAGCCAGTGTGGAAGAGAGGGCACATGTGTCCATCTCCAAGAGTTCCATGAGAGACTGTGTTGGTGCTCCCTTCTGAGGCACAGGCCAGCTCTGGTCACAGATCTCCCAAGCAAGTGTACTCTAAGCGCCACACATCTGCAGACTCTTCTGGACACAATGAATATGTGAAACAGGGATGGCCCTGATGGCTGAACAGTGAGAGGGGTGGGATGGTGAGAAGGAATGTATGTTTTAGAGGAGCTTGTTCAGCTTGGATCTCAAATTACAAGAGCAAGGTCAGCCTGCCTACAAGCTGATGAACCACCTGCAGGTTTGCTCATTTAGAGGTCCTCAGGGTAGGATATACCTCTGAATCAGTTGCAAGTCCAAAGTTGACCATGATAAAGGAGATGCTGCGTTTTCCTGACCAATTGTCTTTGTATAGTCTCACAAGAGACAATCCGCCCTGTGGGCCTGCAACCTGAAATAATACTATTTTCACTTCAGCAGAATTCTGAAATTAACTCACAATTCATAACAATACTATTGTCTTTCTTATGTTAGCTATTAAATAAGAATATTTTTCACTAGGGGTTTATTTTGCCAAAACCTTTTGAAATTTGCATATAAATCTCCATATAAATTATTTGACTCAGAATTAAAAAAATAACAAGACAGTAAATCTGGAAGAAATCACTCAATCTTTGATTGGATTTGAGAGCCCTCAGGTGACTCAGTTGATTTGCCAGAAAATGTGAATTTTAAAACTGACCCAACAAAAACCAGAATACACTCTCAACCTAAACCAAAAGCCATGCATGAAATTTTAACACACCAAGTTTTAGCATATTCTCGCTATAACTGATTGAGGTTATTGCTGTTCTATACTGCTCAAGGATCTCTTTTAATTAATATCAAACACTGTGGAACAGAAGGAAATACATTAAAAAGGAAATTTTAAATTTTCCTCCAGCTGTTATTGCTAGATGTGCCATATTTTTGACTACTGATTACTAATAGAATTCTACACCAAAATTCCAGTGTTGCTCTATTACATATCTTAAGAGGCAGAAGTGGTCTGGAAATGAGAGCTCAGGTCTGGGCTACCAGATTATTCATCAGTCTCTTCCACAGTGTGACCTTGGGAGGCTGCCTCAATGTCCCCATCCCTCAGTTTAGCTAATAACTTCTTGCCTCCTATGGCTGCCATGAGCTTCAATTAATAGGTCAGATTTATCTCAGGTCTACATGTATTATTTTTTGCACTGTAGACTCAAGTGCACAACTCTCATTATGGAATGACTGGGAAAGGAAATTCAGCATCAGAAAGGAAATCTCCCCAGTCCCTGCAGGCTTGGAGAAGGAAGAAAAGAGACTGACTTTCAGACAAGAGGTCTCCTATACAGAAAGCCAGAAAAGTGATGAGTGTTGCCTGACAGCTGTCCCTGTAGCTGAGCACCCTGTAAGACCAGGAACCTGTCTGCCATGTGAGGACAGATGTTTTTCATTTTGTGAGATTTCCACAAGACATAATGAAAAATATCCACACTGAAAGGGCATACATATGCAAAATGTGTCGTAGAGTGAGAAGTGTGAAAGAGAAAGGAGAAAGGTAAAGTGCATCTTTTCAATTATGGGTAAATAATCAGCAATTTTGTGAAATGTGTGGATGGTTCTTGTGTAATTCTCTGTGCCCTGTGCACCCACAAACATCAGAAAATTTGCTCCTGGGAGCACTGCTGTCCTAAAACAAAAGAAAACAAGGAAAATGAAAATGGGTTTCTGAGATCTGATACCAAGTTTTGAGGACAGAACCACACGGGAGACTGGAGTCATGGCCAGAATCCAAGCACTTCATTACGTTGTGCCATTTCTTAAATAAAAGGCAGTTAAAATGCATGAACTTGTGAAGTTGCACTGCAGTGTAGGCATTAAGCTTCTCTTTGCACATTAGGGTACTATTTGGCAAACAATATTTGAGCTAGTTGTGCAAAAAGACATCACAAGACCATACATAGGCTGTGAATGTCCAGTGGGACACTTTTAAAAATCTGTGTCTGTTAAAATTGTGTTTTGGTGAGTTTATGAAGGTTTTGTATATATAAATCCCTTAAGCCAGATTTATACTCAAGAGTACATTATCTGTATTGCATTGTTAATGTAATTACAAAGCATTCATGGTGTGACCACAAGCACAGTTTCCCCCAAAATTGGAATAAAAACATGAGTAGAATTTTTCTATGACAGTTTTGTGGGGGTTTTTTGGTTTGGTTTGATTTGGTTTGGTTTGGTTTGGTTTGGTTTGTTTTTTTTGTGTCCACCAGCATTAGCTAGGAAACTCTCAATGCCTTTGACTGAAAAAATTCAGTGAGCTAAAATGTGCAGGCTCAGGAACATGGAATCAGTTTCCTAACAGGTCTCCAGATTTAGGTTGGAAAGATTGACACAAAAAATTGACACTCTTAACCTGGATAATCTATATTTCAAGAGCAAGCACTATAGAACAGTGAGCAAGATGCAGTACAGGAAAACAGCAGGGCTTCTAAGATTACTTTGTGTGAGATAACATTAAGGCCATGGAAAAATCCTAGCAGAAAAGAATGAAGAAGCAATGTGCAAAAACTTTCTCTTAAAGGCCAAGAAGCTGGAAAAATGACAGAACATATGCAGTTTAATCTAAGCAAAGTAAAGGGAAGTTGGACAATGTCTGAGAAGAGCTGACATGCCCATGAGAAGCCTGAACTAGAGATACCATGAAAGGGGACTTCCAGGGGAAAATTCTCAGGAATGTTCAAGACAGGTGAGGATGCACTGGTAAGGATGCACATGAGGATTTTTCAGGCTGATCCTGTATCTTATTTACTGGCAAAACCAGTTTGGAATTGTTTAGATTTTCTAGTTAAAGCTCATTCTGGTAGCCCCTCACATAACCCAGTGCCATAGTTTTTGCTCCTTTCCTCTACATTAGGAAGAATTTCTTCACTGAAAAAGCTGCCAAGCATTGGAATGAACTGCCCAGAAGGTGGTGGAGTCAGAATCACTGGAAGTGTTCAAGAAACAACTGGATGTGACATTTAGTGCTATGGTTTAATTGACATCATGGTGTTTCATCCCAGGTTGGACTCAATGACCCTGGAGGTCTTTTCCAGTCTTAATGATTCTGTGATTCTTGACCTCATCCATTTCTATTTTTGCAGAGGTTCAGATAAACTCTGAAATTTGTGGCTTACATTCTTCAATTAGTGCTTTTTGCTGAAGAGTGAGATTAAACATGAAGAAGTGCAGGAAGGAGAGCTTTGAGTAATGGAGTTGAAGCAATGGGTTATTTTGAGACAGCAGTGATGAGACCAAGAGACAGATGCCCTAACTCTCCTACCTCTTGCATAAGGCAACAGTCAGGCTCTCCATGGGAAGGGTCCACATTTCCAGCTGGTATTTAGTCTTAGGAGAACACTGAAATCTGTGTGTGCTCTGTGTTCACAAATAAGAAATCAGCCAGTGCTGTAATATGTAATGTCCAAGGCTCTTTATCATCTTCATTGTTTATTTCTGCTGTGCAGCATTATAGCAAGTGTATTGGACTGGGATCTTTGTTTTTGAACATTCAAAATTTTATCATCCTGTGCAATCAATCTGTAACAGGTCAGTTGCTCTTTAGTTTTATGATCCTCTGTTAGATGTGAGAGTTTACATAAAGTCGAAGAATAATTTAGGTTGGAAAAAACCTTTCAGATCATCAAGTGCATCTGTTAACAGAAGACAGATCTTCACATCTCATCTCATTACTGATGCAGAATGGAATTTTCCAGATAATCTGCTCAAATGATCAAATGAAAAGCATTAATTTTTTGCGACTTGCTCATTATTTAAAGTGCCTTCTCCTTTTCCTCCTAGGGCTCCTGTGCTTAATGTATAGACCTCTTGCAGATATTGGTTTATTTGCAGGATATGTCTATGTTCATTAGAGACAGTGAAAAAAAAAAGAGAGACTATATGAACATTATAGCAGCAAAAGGGATAAGTCATATGTAAAAAAAAAACCCAAAATTCTGCATAGCAGGAGGGAAAAAAATGTGAAGATATTGCAGACATCTAAAAGCAGAAATCACCCAGGCATTCAACACTTCTAAAAGCTTGTAGTACTTAAAAAAATCTACCCACTCCTTTGCTGGAACCAAAGAGAAGATCAGCAAGATGAAGATAGAGGACTTTATCCACTCTTACATTAATCTAAAGAGAAAGAAGTCTATGACATCTAGACTGTATAAAGCCAAGTTTTAGATCTGTCACTGATGTCTGTTCAAAGAGTTGTTACTGCATTCCAGCACAGGAGATTACATGGCACATGGCAGCAGCTATACCCCTCCCAGTGCAATGCAATCAGAAAATGCCCATGATGATATTTAGTTAGCTATTAAATTCGATTTAATTTTCATAGTGCTGCATATTTGTGAGCTGGCTGTGCCCAGAGACATGAAAGAAATTGTGAGCAGAGTTGGAACAGCTCAGCAGGGGAAGCTGGAATAGCTTGTATCTGGGAAGGAACTGGACAGGGTCTGATGTGTCCCTCCCAGTGCTAAGCACTGAGCAGTCTCACAAGCCATCTTCCCAACCTTGCTGGGCTCTAAGAACATGCAGCAATTTAGATGAATGACTTCAGGAGCACACAAAAGTCAGAACCTTAATTTCTGACATCTCAAAAGTAAGCCTTGGGGACTGGGGCTCAGAAAGAGTGGCAAGAGCCAATCTGAGATGCAGAAGGCAGCACAGGATAGCTGGGGGCTGAAGTCCTGGTGATGTTGGTGTGGACAGCAGGACATATCTGTAAATTCAGTGGGACACAATTTCAGCCCAGGCAAGGAACAAGGATGGTGAGTCCAGCAAGCATGGAGCTACCAGCAGAGCTGGGCAGTGTCAGGTGGCAGGAGAAGAGCTGTGTTGCTGCAGCTCAGCACCCATTATTCTATCCTCAATAGCTGGATGTGCAGCATCCTGTCATATATCTATCGCTAAATTAATTCAATTAAATGGGCCTAATGATACACAAATTGGCATATGGCTCTATTTCTGTTTCTGTTCTCAGTCCAAGTAAAACATGTTATTACATTTCATTTTGACTTTAACCTCCAGAAATCAAAATTGTAATATTTCCAGCTATTGTAGCATTGTCTTTCTCAAGAGATGTGCAGGAAAGTTTTCTGTGCCATCAGGGTTAAAAAAAATGCATGCAGGAATTGAGCAGCAGTGTTTGTGCAGGAGGACGTTTGGGGAGATGAGGAAGGTGACAAGTGCAGCAGACACCTGTCATGGTGAACACATCTCTGCTTCCTAAATTTCAGAACTCCTACTTAGAAATGAAGAAATTTTAGGAGTTTATTCTAGATATGATCACAAGGTAAGAGCAAGATCTTGCCTCCTCACTGAGACCAGGGAAATTCTGTCATTTTGCCATGAGTATGTATTAGCTGTGTTAGATGAAAGTCGAGTACTCAGCCTACTAGGAAGAACATGATTTCTGACATTCCCATATATGAGGTTTCATCCTTCAGCCTTCCAAAAACTATTTGTGTAAGCCTTGTACAGCTGGAGTGGAGATTGTAAATATTGTGTGGGGGAAAATTGTGCTTTACATAAAAACAGTGGAAGAGTGAAAGTTTAAAAAAATCCCATACACACTTGCCATCATCCTACTCTAATTTGTCTAATATGTGTCTGCCAAAACTCTCTTTCTCAGCTGTCAGTCTAAACTCATCTGCATGAATATTAATTTTCTCTGAACACTATTATATTTGACGTTTTTTCCCTTTCACCAGTGCAGCACAGTTCTCTGTGGATGCCTCCTATTCTACAGATATTCTTTGTAAGTAAAGATATGCTGGTCTTGCTCTTCAGTTCCCCAGCTGCTGTAACTCCTTTTTGTCCATTTTGATGGAGAAAGACCTTAGAACTCCAGGTCACAAAGTTATTTGTGCCTCAGTTAGTCTTCCATAACATCAAAGAAAAATTTTAAATGTCAGAGGAGATGTTTTTATGCCTATGCTCAGATACATGTCTGTATCTAAATAGAACAAATCTTTCTTTCCCAAAACAAGTGCATTTTATCTTCTTTTGGACATAAGTCACTTGGGGAAGAAAGTGCTTTTGTGACACAGACCAGAGAGTGTTGCAGATGGAAGATAAATGCTAAATAATAGATTGATAATAGAAAAATGGGGAGATGAAATTGGGGTACCTGTAAAAGCCTTTTTTCTACCCAATGAATGTTTTTCCTTCAATACATACTAGTTATTTTTTTCAGATAAAACCAGGAAAATTGATTTGATGTTAAATAGTGAAACCAGAATATTTTTCCTTACAGAGTAGCCATAAACTAATTTGGAGTGTAAAATGTTACAATTATATAGTTCTATAGCAATATATGTTAAATTTTCTAATGAAAATTATTTAAATTGTGGCTATGGAAATATTTTTTTCTACAAGAAAAGGTGCTAAACATAAATATGATGCAAACTCTGCCTTCTCCTTATAATTAGAAATACAAGACATCACTCTTGATGAATCTCTCTTGTGTTTTGATCTGTCTTAGGAATCCAGAGAGGTCCCAGCTGTTGGAAGCTGGCAAACATTGTCCCAATTTTCAAGAAGGGCAAGAAGGAGGAACCCAGAAACTACAGGCCTGTCAGTCTCACTTCAGTACCTGGCAAAGTTAAAGAAAATTTTATTCTGAGAGGTATTGAAAAACACCTGAAAGACAGTGCAGTCGTAGGTTACATCCAGCATGGCTTCATGAGAGGAAAGTCCTGATATCAAACCTGATTTCCTTTCATGTCAAGGTAACCCACCTAGGTGATCAAGGGAAGTTAATGTAGTGTTTTTAGATTTCAGTAAATCTTTTAGTACTGTCTCTCAGAGGATCCTTCTGGACAGCACACAGCTAGTTAAACACATGGGATGGGTGAGCAACTGGCTGATGGGTCAGGCACAGTGGGTTATAGTGAATGAGGTGACATCAGACTGGCAACCTGTCACTCATGGGGTTCTGCAGGGCTTCATCTCGGGCTGTGTGCTGTTCATCTTCATAAATAACTGAGACACAGGACTGCAAGGGACATTGAGCAAGTTTGCAGGATGATACAAAACTGGGAGGAGCTGTTGACTCCCTCAGAGGCAGGGAGACCCTGCAGCGAGGTCTTAACAAATTTGAGGGCTGGGCAGTCTCCAACAGTGTGAAGTTTAACAAGGGCAAGTGCTGCACCTAGAATGGGGCAGCCCTGGATATATGTACAGACTGGGGAATGAGAGGCTGGAAATCTGCACTGAAGAAAGGGACCTGGGGGTTGATGTCAAGTTGACCATGAGCCAGCAGTGGCCTGGCAGCCAGGAGGGCCAACCCTGTCCTGGGGGCATCAGGAACAGCATCACCAGCCAGGCAGGGCAGGGGATTATCCTGCTCTGCTCTGCTCTTGGGCAGCCTTACTAAATACTGTGTGCAGTTCTGGGTGACACAATATAAGACACTAAGCTATTAGAGAGCAACCCAAAGAGAGCAAGAATGGTGAAGGTCCTTGAGGGGAAGCTATATAAGGAGCCTGAGGTCACTTGGTTTGTTTAGTCTGGAAAAACTGCAATGAGGGGAAACCAACTTCCTTGTGAGGGGAAGAGGAGGGGTAGGCACTGATCTCTGTGGTCAGCAGTGACAGGATCTGAGGGAATGGCCTGAAATTGTGTCAGGGGTGGTTTAGGTTGGGCATTAGAGAAAGGTTCTTCACCAGAGAGAGGCTGGGCACTGAAACAGGCTTCCCAGTGTAGTGGTCACAGAACCAGCCTGACAGAGCTCAAGAAGCATTTGGACAATGTTCTCAGGCACATGGTGTGACTCTTGAGGATGGTCTTGTGCAGGGCCAGGAGCTGGACTCGTGGTGGGGGTCCTTGTGGGTCCCTTCCAGCTCAGCATATTCTCTAATTCTGTTTGCTGGGGAAGTTGTTGACTATGGCTGAGAGGATAATGAAGCACAGTTTCAATTGCAGTATCCAGTGGGAACACAATAACTTCAGTGCTTTATCTCCCCATTCCCTTAAATTTACAGCATCTTGGGTAATTCAGCTTGTGCTGGGTGAAGAGGTTCAGCTGAGTTAATAAATGCTACCCTCACTTACTTCAAACAGTGCACTGAAATTTACTTCCCCAAAGCACATCAGGTGTGATGAACAGCATCTGCTGTTTCTAATGACCTTGTTTAAAGGAATAAAATGGATCTCAGAAAACAGTTTTTCCATGCTAGGCCTATTGTTGCATGAAAAAGATCTCAGTGCTAAAAGCAAACAGACAAGGTGCAGGGCTAGTTTGTGCAATTCAGTAGTGATCTTGCCTCCATTGGTTGGAACTGACATAAAACCATGCCAAGCTGTCACTTTGATGAGATACACCCCTATGGTCCTGGTTACTGGGTCTTAAAACTTCCCTCCTGTTCAAAATCCCAGATCAAACAACATGTCTAGCTATGGCTGTCAGAGGAGATAGGACTCCCGTAAGGGAAATTCAAGAATGAAGATCTTATGGGTGCACTGTTTGTCAATTCACTACTTGTTTTTTTTTTTTTTTCCTGCTATGTCTAGAAAGTGTCCTAATCAGAGACCAGTGACAAATGTCATTCCTCGGGAATTGGCATTGGGACTGGCACTGTTTGACATCTTTGTCAGTGACATGGACAGTGGGATCCAGTGCACCCTCAGCAAGATTACCATAGACACCAAGCTGTGTGGTGCTGCTGATGCTCTGAAGGGAAGGGATGCCATCCAGAGAGGCCTGGTGGAAAGGTGAGCCCATGCAATCCTCACGATGTTCAGTGAGGCCAAGTGCAGAGTCCTGCACCTGGGCTGGGACAACCCAAAGCATAAATATAGGCTGGGCAGAGAATAGATTGAAAGCATCTCTGGGGAGAAAGACTTGGGAAAGTTGTTGGTTGACAAGAAGCTCAACATGAGCTGACAATATGTGGTTGTGGCCTGGAAAGCCAAATGTGTCCTGGGCTGCATCAAAAGGAACATGACCTTCAGGCCAAGGAAGGTGATTCTCTTCTGCTTTGCTCTTGTGAGGCCTCACCCGGAATGGTGCATCCAGCTCTATGGACCTTATAATAATAAGGATATGGACCTTAGAACAAGTCCAGAGGAGCGTCGTGAAGATGATCAGAGGGCTGGAGCACCCCTCCTGTAAATACAGGCTGAGAGCTGGGGTTGTTCAGCCTGGAGAAAAGGCTCTGATCTAGCCCTATAGCAGCCTTGCCATGCCTAAAGGGGCATGCAAAAAAGGTGGAGAATGACTTTTGACTTTTAATAGGGTCATGCGTGATAAGACTAGGGGCAATGGCTTTAAACTGAAAGAGAGTCAGTTCAGATTAGGTATAAGGAAGAAGTTATTTACTGTGAGGGTGGTGAAGCACTGGAATAGGTTGCCTGGAGAAATTGTGGATGTCTCATCCCTGGAAGTCTTCAAGACCAGGCTTGGATGAGGCTATGAGAAACTTGGTCTAGTGGAAAATGTGCCTGCTTGTGGCAGGGGTGACAGGGGGGTTGACACTACCAATCTTTATGGTCCCTTCCAACTCAAACCATCCTGGAATTTTAGGAGTTCATGATTCTAACTGTGGTTGTGTGTTGCCACTAAGCTTTGTTTTTGAGGCAACAAATAGCTCAAAAAGGTAAAACTCACCCCATTATGATGACAAAAAACATTGGTCCATTTGTTTCATTCACAAGGTTGCATATTTGAGCTCTTGACTTTGCTGCATCTTGACTCTCTGACATCATATTGGTGATGTCCTCTCTCACCATGGGCAAACCCTGGGTGCCTACTAACCCCGTACATACAGACACATGGAGACATCCACCTGTTGGCTCCAGACATCACTTTTAAGAAAGGGGTTTTTTACCAGAGTCCATGGGAGTCTGACTTGTTGGTGATAATTTGGACTGTCCTCTAGGCTGACTTTACCCACTAAAGCTTTGCACTCTTCTAGGAGCATTTCTGGAGATATGAAGCCAAGATGGTAGCTCAATTTCTGACCATTTTCCTGCTTCCCCCAGTCCCTCTGTGTGAGCTGCTCCCTGTGGCACCAGCCAGTGCTAGTAAGGTGGAGGGAATGTTTCCCTATGTCTACAAGAGCTGCTTGCCACTTGCACCAGCAGCAGAGCTGCACTGGCATCACCTCAGCAACCACAGAGAGACCATCTCAACACCATCTCTGATATACAGAGATGTCCTATTACACCCAGGCATTCCTGCAGATCCCTTTGAGAGGCTTCTCTTTCTCCATGGCTCACAGAGGGTCTCAGGCAGGGAGCTTGCTGAGTGGGGTGTTTTAGTCCCATACTGCATGGTGTGGGGCACCCCATGCTGCCTCAGGGTGCATCAGCACTTCCCTTTGCTTACTGGGAGTCTTTTCAGTTTGTCAGGTTTTCAACTCAAGGTTAAGTAAAATGAACAAACCCCCTCCCTGGCCAGCACAACAACTCTGAAAAAGGTGGAAATACAAATCTCCAAGTGGTTGGCTCTGAAAGATGATTTATTTGCTTCTGGGGCTGAGGCCATGTTTGTTAATTTGTTTCATTTTGTGTTCATCCTTATCCCAGTATCCCTCTGGGAGGAGGAGGAAGGGTTGGAAACAACCTGTCTCAGTGGTGAGGAACAAAATGTTCATTCAGTGAATCTTGTTGATTGCAATCTACTGGATAACTTCTGCACATTTTGCTTTTAATTAACTACTATACATTTTCTTGGGATTAGTGACTTGTCAGCATTTTTGGAAGCTGGTGCTAGGAATTTGAAATAATAACAGCATTTATCTTCTGCATGGACACAGTGTGGTTAGGCTGATTAAAATAGGTGAGAAGTTACAACAAGTTTTCTAAAGTCTGAAAGTGAAAGAGGGGAGAAGTTTGGGGTATTTTTATAATTTCAATTTACAATTATATTCTTTGCGTTAGTAGACAGAAAAGAACCTATTATCTTTCTCGTAAGTAAATATCATGAAATAAGTTTTCTGTCTGTCCAAGCTTTTCCCTGATGAATCCTGGCCTTAGTTGCTGATCAAACTCCTCATCTCTTCAGACACAGGCACTCTGGTGCAGAGAGGAAGAATTTAAGTTGCTATCCAGGCAGGCACACCAGTACCTGCTGAAGTTTATTCCTATTTGAGGCCAAATTTACACCCATTCTCTCAGCAGGCTCCAAAAGACTGTTAAATCTCACAGAAATGGGCTTTACCAGGAAATAGACTAGATTAAAAACAAGGCACCCCTCTACCCCTTGCCAAACCATAAACAATAACAGAGCTGCTTAGGAGCTGTTGTGGTGACTTCTGGCTCCTTCTGGGGCATCCCTCTGGAAGTGATAGTACTGGCTCAGGGCACAGGTGAGGGGACACTGTGTTCAGGCTGGAAACTCTGGTGCTGGCGTGATGTAAGTCACCCAGACTCGGCATCTCTGAAGATTTGTTGCTGCAGTTATAGTTAAGACTGATGAGTATGTAAATGAGGTAGAGTTTTTTAATACAAACCCAAATTCTACAGATTTTCTGTGTGCTAATCTCTGTTATAATGAGGACAAAAGTCTTACCATTGATCACAGAGATAGGTACTGAGCCCCTGGGTCTGGAGGACAGCTGCATCCAAATGCTGAGCAGCACCATGTCCCTGAGCAGTGCTTTCAGACTCAGTCCTCAGTGTAAATCAGGATTCCTTTGAAGTTGTGCTGCTTTATCCCATCTGAGGGATGGGGCACTGAAGTACAATCCTTGGGAGTTGCTGGTGGGCAAGATTCTTTTTTTTAAGTCTTTGGTCTGCAAATAAAAAACAACACTGGAAAATGTTTTTAAGCAAACATCTGCATTAAACCTGCCTACATTTCTAGACTGAAATTATTTCCATTAGCTTTCAGCCCTTGTAGCTGATCATTGTTTGAAATTGTGGGGGAGAGAGGGAGACCTTTCAGGAAGCAATAAAGAAGACCATGTCTCTGTGTGCCAGTGAGATTTGATAGGTGAGGAAATAAAGCAGAATAACTTCAAACTGAATCTGAATGTTAACCTTATTTTCAAATTTTTTCATATTTTAAAAAAAATACACTGACATTTCTACATACCATGTATTTAAAAGGTTTCTCCTTTTAGAAGGGATGTTGATGCATGGACTTTTTTTTGGAGAATTTATTGCAATTAAACTGTTGACCAAAGAACTGCAAAGGAAAAATACTACTCAATATTTATTTAAAAGCATGCTAGAACCAGCCGTTTAGTTAATTACTGTCTCTTTCCAACAATGAAACAAATGCAGCACTCCATCCTTTTTTGGTACTGTGGCAGCACCTAGAGGATCTTGATAGAGATGTCACCTTGTTACACGGCTGAGTACTGCAGACACATACACAAATAGAACTCAATAGCCATTGTCTCAAGCACCTAAATTTTTAAACACTTGCATCTCATGGCATAGCACTTCTTAGGACTTCCCTAAAGAGGAGTTTTCCTGAAATTGTCATTAATCTATCACTTTGGTAATAAACAGTTATTAAGTGCTTATTGTTATTTGGTATTAACGTCTGCTTCCTTAATGTCAAGGAACTGAAACAATTACAGTACTTGAATAAACAGCAGCTGGTATGTGGCTTGAAATGGTGGATAATAAATTATTTATAATGAAAACAACTAAGGGTATATATTTTCTGCCTAGCAGCAAACACAGAGAGCTTCCCAACTACATTGTTTTTGACTTTCAGCAGAAACAACATGATCATTTCAGTGTCAGATGCAGCGCACCTGTACCTGAGTTCCTCTGTTCTGTATGATTTTTAAACATCCTTCTTCTCTGAGAGAAGCCACAATGCTTTTAATGGCTGAGTTCACTTTATTTGTCCATATTCTTCTTGGTAATGTCTAGAGGAGGAAACTTTGCTGCATGTTGCTCTTGAATTTGGCAGGTTTGGAAAAGAAATTGCTAAGCTCTCTAAGACAAAACTCAATTTTTCTAGCTTTAAATTCAGTACTGAAGGATACAGCTTTGTCAAGGTTAACCTAGCCCTGCACAGTGATTTGGATGGATTGGGATGTAAATCTTCAGGAGTTACCAAAGATCTGAGCACAGATCACAGAGGCAGTAAAATAGTCAATATGAAACACTGCCAGTATTTGTAACCTTGTCTCCTTCTGCCCTGCACTCCTGTGATGTGATCACCAATGGAGCAGAGGAAGGACCATCAAACAGATCCTGACATAGTTAACAAACACTGAGTTCCATTTTTGATTTAAACAACAGCAGAACTAGAGCTGCATATAAGAAGTACTGAGTAGTCATGTGGTGAATGCATAATAAACAGATTTATAGCTCTTTTTTTTTTTTTCTCCAGCTGCTATTAGTAAGAAAATAAAGGCAAGATTGCCTAAATACAAAAGAGAAATTTAATCTTCATCTAACCATAGTGATGCATGGCAGGGAGAAACACAATCCATCTGTGCTTTCTCTGACAATGCTTTCTACCATTTGTTTTAGAGAAAGACATAAAGTTCTCATAATGCATCTGGATAGTTATGAAATACTCTTGCTACTGTGTGAGAGAGAAAGCATTTCTTTCTGAGTTCTGTCATCAATGCTTCTTGAAACATGAAGATTATCTCTTGTAATCATTATCCTGCCAAGGACAGCTGCAGAGTCCATGTTTAGTCAGGGACTGTATGTGCTAAAGCCTGGAATAGCTGCACTGGGTAATGGAATTACCCCATATTTCTCAAAAGGGGAAAGCCTTGATCCCAGATTAGCTAATTTTTTTTTGAGACTGTACTGTGCTTTTCCTCCGTATCTCAAAATTTCGGCCGTAGTATAGGGTAGACACAGAGAGAGATCCCTTTTGCTCAATCCAAATTAGTTGCCTCTGGCTTTCCTGGCAACAAAGTAAACAAAGGCTGTCTTCTTTGTTTACTTTTGGCATAAAGGGTAAAACGTTGCAGCCCTCTCCATGCCCTATCCATGGTGATACTCCCCTTACACTTGTCACTTTGATGTAAAGGTAAGCCCAGGAGCAGGCTCGGAGGTCAGCCGAGACACGCGGAGTGCTCCGGGCTGGGGACTCTGCAGTACAGCTCGCCTGCATGGCCCCGCTGCAGGTCACAACAGTGGAGGTATGGCTCTCAGCGAAGGGAATTCCCCGAGGGGAATGCCACTGGCATCCCATTCCTGATGGCCATTTCTCGTTCGGGGCCGTGTCCCTCCTGTCTGGCTGATTCCATCAGGACACCCTGCAGTGAGCATCAGCTGAAAGCCCCTTTAGTCTGAACTCTTTTTGGTGTCATCCTGAACATCTACAGGACAGAGAAACCCTTCCAGAAATGTTTTAAAAGCTGTACCTTTTGAGAGGAGAACTCAGAAGCAGTCTTAAGGATTCTTCTGAAGAAAGAGAAAACAATTAAGAGTCCAGATTTTGGTTGACACTGCCATGTTTAATAGAAAATTTTGCATCCTGGAGAATCTAAGGGCCACTCCCTTGCAAGTTTAACCTCAATTAGTCTGTTAACCTATTCATATAATTAGTGTCCTTTAGCTAAACAATGTACATGCAGAGACTAGATTGTTTTATTATTCTAACAAAGAGCTATAACCTGAACTTATTATTTCAAATCAGGAGAGGAAATTAAAGGTAAGCACAAAATGTCTTCAAGTAATGATCAAAGAGAATCCTTTGTGATTTTCTCCTGATGTTAATTAATACTGCTTAGTTAGCCTGGTTGGCACTGACAATTTCATTTTTCGGAACATCGGGGCTTGCGAAAGATTAAAGGCTAATTTTAAACATACTTGGATTAAATCAGGCATGTACAGCTATTGCATAATTCAGAAGGCTAGTTCTAAGTCACTAGGGACATCCACCTTGATTTACAACATGAAAAACTATGCTGGCCATCTTGTAATGGGAGCTTCCCTTCCTATGGGTAACTTGTATGAATAACACTCCCATAGCACACATGGTCTAAGCATGAGCCAGCTCTGGAAAGGTGTGCTCAGACAAGGAGGAGAACATAGCTTTAGTGGAGCCTGTGGAGTCCTGAGTAAGAACTTTTAGCCTTTTTTTTCTCCCCTGTCCTCTCTCTTTTTGCATCTCATTTCTTAGGCAGCATCATGCTGGAAGAGGACCCCATCCAGACTCACAGGATGAGAATTATTTGATACAGGCAAGAGTGGCAGAGTTGATCTTCAAAGGAGTAGCACAGAGGTCTTCAGAGTCTTTTTGTAGATAAGAAATTACACAGGGAGATAACAGCAAAATCTAAGCAAAGTTAAAATCATGTGAGAGAGGCACTTAATCAGGTGAAGGCCTCCTCCTAAAGCCAAACCAGCATATGAAAAAAGGGAGTAAGAGATCAGAATAGTTCTGAGTGTGGGGAGAAAAGGCCAGGTAGAAGATGCTGCTGTGTCTGCTTTGCTGAGAGTGAGATAATTCTGCCAGAACAAATACCATATATTTCATTTGGTGTCTTCACTCCTTTACTGTTTTCATTCAGTGAGTAGACAGCTGAAATACTGCCAATGAAGTAAAACAGATTTTATGATGAATAGTCCTACCTCATGAAAAATGAGATTAGAGGACCGCCTAAACTAATTTCAGGTTATTGCATTACAATCTTCATTTCGGACTAATTCTCAGTAGCTTTATTCCAGGTTTATGGACAGAAATTTAAAGCCGGTACATTTCACTACATTTTATCATCTGTATCATTCAGTCCTTTTTTTTTTTTTTTTTTTTTTTTTTTTTACTGAAGCTTTGCAGTGTTCTCTTTAATTTCCAGGAGAATGAATTTCACCTTTTATAACATTCAGAGACAATTATGCTGTCTTTATGATGAATGATGTCACTCTGATCCCAGCAATAAAAGAGAATGTACTAATGCCAATAAATATATTAACTATATCAATCATTCTCCGGTTTTTTTTTTTTTTTTTTACTTTGTTGTTCAGAAGAAATAGCATGCAACCTTGAGCTCTTAATTGGTTAACACTTCCATAAACACCATAATGACTCTTTAAATCTTTCTTTTTGTCATGAGAATGAGGAAAACATAATGAATAAATAATTGAATACCACAGCAAAACTCAGCACTGATCTATGGGTCACTCAGGAGGTGAACTTGATCTAAAGATTTATTCAAACTCTACAAGACAAGCTGAGCGGTTTGTGCTGGAAAAAGCTGTATAATACGATATATTTTCACATGCCCTTCCAATTGCAAAAGAGTTCCTCAATGAAGTGCAAGATTGCAATTGAACAGTGGTATAGAAACATGGGCTGAATCCCACTACAGTCAATGGATGTGGGTCTTCTCTGACACAGCAATTAAATGAGAAGTATTAGAAAAACAGAATTTCAATCCAAAGATGAAACCAGCCGTAGCTCCCCAGCAGGCACAGGCAAGGTGACACCGGTGTAAGATCAGCATCTGCAGCTTGTCCCGTGCTGCCTTCCCTGGGAGCCTCAGCTCTGCTGAGAGCACATCCCTGGCTTCCAGTCCCGTTTACCGCGCACGCCACTGACAGGCAGCGAGCTCCTGAGAGCTTGGGTTTGAAGCTGAACAGCTTTCCCGAGCGGGTTTTTCATTTGCACACTGAAATGACACGTCTGGCTTGAGCGGAGCTCTAAGCAAGCTCGGAATATGACCCGGCTTTGTTCCCAATGCACGGACAAGTTAAGCGCAGACCGAGTGAAAAAGGCCTGTTTCTTCCCTTTTCATCGGAACACGGATTTTCACAAAATGGCTGGGAAATGAGGTGGAGAACACGTTTACAGAACAAGCGAGAGCGGCGGGCCGGCGGCGGGAGCGCTGCCGAACGCGAGCGGCTGCTGCCACCTCGTGTCAGCGAGCGGAACCGGGACCGGCCCGGGACCGGCCCGGCACCGCCCGGCCCGGAGAGCGGCGGGAGGCTCTCGCACTCCGGTCATCCCTCTGCTCGCTTCCCGCTCCACACCCGGCTGTGCATGGACGGGCTCCGTTCCAGGGGCAGCTGCTAAGAGAGCGAGGACAAGGTGGAGCGGAGCAAAAGGGTGATGGAAGGGAAAAGGTTCTTCTTCAGCCGAACCTGAGCCGTGCACGGGGGGCACTGGCGCTCTTTGCTTCTCTGGGCATTTTCAGCAACACGAGCAATGCCTCAGGTGCCAAAACTCCCTGACTTCATGGAGTCACAGAAGGGTTGGGTGTAAGGGATCTTAAGGATCATCTCATTCCACCCCCCTGCCATGGGCAAGAATGCTTTACACCAGATCAAGTTGCTCAAAGCCCCATCCCAGCTGGCCTTGAACACTTCCAGGGATGTAGCATCAACAACTTCTCTGGACAACCTGTTCAACTACCTTACCACTCCTGTAGAAAAGAATTTATTCCTTATAGCTAATCTAAACCTACTCTCTATCAGTTTGAAGCTGTCACTCCTTGTCCTGTCACAGCACATCCTTGTCAAAAGTTCCTTTCTGGCTTTTTTGAAGGCCACTTTAGGCACTAGAAGGCTGCTGTAAGCTCAGCCTGGAGCCTTCTCTTCTCCAGGTTGAACAATTGCAACTCTCTCAAGCTGTCTTAACAGAAGAGGTTCTCCATCCCTCTGATCACCCTCATGGCCCTCATCTGTACTCACTCCCACAGGTCCATGTCCTCTTAGGACCCCAGAGCTGCATGCAGCACTCTAGGTGGGGTCTCATGAGAGCAGAGCAGAGGAGAGAATCCCTGCCCTTGACCTTCTGACCACACTGCTTTTGATGCAGCCCAGACACAGCTGACTTTCTGGATTGCAAACACACATTGCTGGGTCATGTCAAGCTTCTCATCAACCAACATCCCAGAGATGCTCTCAACCTGTTCTTTGCCCAGCCTGTATTTGTGCTTGGGATTGACTTGAAAACCTTCACCAGTGGTTTATGCCACTAAGCTTCTCTTGGTTTAGGGAGGGAGGCTGTGCATTTCACGCAGCCACCAAGCACGAGAGCTGGCTCATGTCTCTATGAGAGGAGTGCTGCTACAGCAGCAGCTGGCTCAGCCCCACTCCCAGGTGTCACCTCACCCGGTGCACTCAGCCAGGCAGGACATCTCCCCACTGGGCTATCAGCACCAGTACAGCTGCACAGCCCAGTCAGACAGGAAAACTGGTTCTGGCACTGGAAACACTCACCCTACTCTCTCTCCATTCAGAGCATCACACAGCCCTTCATATGCATCTCTCTACTCTGCTTACCAGTGTCACACTGTTTAATTGCTCCCATTGTAGCCCTTGGACTGTAAGCTTCTTCCTTTAGAGCAGGAACCTTGTTCCTCTGCAGTTCTGCAAAGTGCCAGGCAAAATGCTAATTGTGATGACAGTCTCAATTTTGAGAGCATAATTGGCATATGCAATAAGACTAAATAACTTAAATACAACTGGAGAAATACTGAATTATCTTTTAGCTGTAAGAGAGCCTTCATTTGTCAAAAGCTGTATCCTATCCTCTAAATATAGGAAAACAGTGATAATTGACTGAAACCCATGCTGAGATTTTTTATGGCAATCAATGTATCTGTGGTAAGTGGCCCACACATTATCTTTCCTTAGAGAAGATAAGAGAGTACTAAGAAGCAGCAATTATCTACTGGCAAAACCAAACAAAATGCTGCAAATATGCACAGAATAAACAGTGAGCCTACCTAATAACTGGGCTCTGAAATGAGCTGACAGTTGCTATGGATAATCACCTTATAACTAACTATTGCAAGTTCTGACTGCACATCTACAAACATGTTGATTTTACAGTCTATAAAGGAGTTCCTGTCAGTTTTTGCAATAAAGTGATAAAGTAAAAAATGAATGAACCAAACAACCAACTTTTTTTTTCTTTTTTTATTGGGAAAGAAAACAATGCCCACAATCTTGGAAAACAGCAGGAGATCAGTAAGAGCTACAAACAGGATACAGAATGTTTTGTGCTTCTTGGTGCAGGGAAATAAGTTGTAAAGAGACAAGAATAAGGATGGAAAGTCTTGGAAAGCAGAGAAGAGAGGTTATGGATATAGTTAACTATACTTGTATTTCCCAACAGAAAGCTGCTTCTGCAAATAAAAAAAAAAGGAAAAGGAATTGGATAGGGCAGCACAAAGAATAATTGTTCAATGAATTCCCATAGCTATGGTATTTAGGAGTGTGCAGAAAGCTTTGGGCAGAACACATTACTCTGAGATAAAGCTTGAATTAAAAAAAAAAAAAGATGAAGGACACATGGCTTGTAATTTTTTTTTTCTGAAGATAAATAAGTCTCTGGATAGGTTTTTATGAAATATTTCTTGGTTTCTTATAGGAGCAGCTGAAGGGTGAGTCACATATATTGATATTGCAAGATATGTGTGTGGGAGGTAAGCCTGGCTCTTGACTCACACTCTGCTGTAATATAAAGCATTATTCACCTGCAGCATAGATGGTTTTTGCAGTCAAAGTATAGAGGTGAATTAACTGTCTGTGGGTGTCCTCCCTGCACTCTGCTAATACAAGAAAATGTGAGAAAGCAGAGCTGACCATTGATGGGGCTTGCCTTGGCCATCAGATGTCACTTTTGTGGCATTACGTGTTGCTGGTTTCCATCCCCAGATCACTGTCAGAGTTGGTACAAGCCTTAGTTCTGGAGCCAACAGCCATGGTACGCGTGAGTTTTTGTGTCAGTTATGAGCAATTAGCCAAATGGGTTATGATTTTATGTACATCTATTAGGCAGATTGGATCTCTCTTTGGAAACTTGTGAAACTCCTTCCCCCCATGTGTGATGAGGATTTTGTGTGCTTGCTTAAAAGGACAAGTCCATGAAATCCACTAAAAAGACTAATCTGTCAAAGTACTACCAGGGGCCCATTAAGATTGATTGGATACTGTTTGTACTCATTAATGCCAATCTGCTACCTGACTGTGAGTTTCCTCAGTTTCCTTTCCCCTTATTTTCAGAGAGAGTATGAAGTTAATATCATGGCCTATATTATAATGCAGCTTAGTCTATCTCCTGTGGTGGTTCTCTAATGGGCTGGGCTTCAACCTCTGTCCAGAGACCTCTGGCTCTCCCCCTCTGTGCTGCAGGAAAAGGCTGCCTACCACCTTCCCAGCCTCCTGCCTGCTTTGGAGTCCTGCTTTTGTTCCTCTGAGGGGCTTCAGTGCACTGAAACACCAGTTCTCATCTTTCCAGCTTATCCACACAAGCACAGTGTGTTATGACTGTTACAGCCAAGCCTTTTGATTCTCAGTGAACATCCATGGAATGATGCATCTGCATCATCAAAGACTGAACTGGCTGCGCATATCAGATCAAACAATTTCAGTTTCCTGACTCTTCTTTTTCCTGTAGTATTCTCCAATTGGTCGATTTTGCAAACACTGCAGCATCCTTGACTGGAAAAGTGAGTGGACCCTTGCCAGAAGTGATATTTTCTCCTGTGTTGAGCTGGGATCTCACAGTGTTGCACAGGTCCTGACAGTACTTTTCTGTTGCTGATTACATGACTCCATGTACACCTGACACTGGCCTGTGCACACTCTTGGGCCATTCATTCCTGAGCAGTGGCTGATCTCTGGTGTATCTCTGTGTGTTAAAATCAGGCTATAGTTCAACAAGCACTGAAAGCCAGCAGAGCTGCTAAAAGAGATTGTATTGTCCCTACTCAGCCATTTCTGTCTCCACATTTTCTTGGCCTGTACCAGGAAAAGTTTGGCCAGCAGGACTCGGGAAGTGATTCTTCCCCTTACCACTTCTGTGGCCACACCTTGAGGACTGCATTCATTTCAGGGCCCTTTAATTTAGGAAGGATACTGAGGTGCTGAAGAGTGTCCAGAGAAGGGCAGCAAGGCTGGTGAAGGGTCTGGAATACAAATCCTATGAGGAATGTTGAGGGAGATGGGGAAGGCTGAGGGGAGACCTTGCTGTTCTCTGCAGCTCCCTGAAAGGAGGGTGTAGCCAGCTGAGGTCAGTCTCTTCTCCCAGGAAAACAGCAATAGGAACAAGAGGACACAGTCTTAAGCTGTGCCTGGAAAGGTTTAGATTGGACACTAGAAGGAATTTCTTCATAGAAAGGGTGATTTGGCATTGAAATGGGTTGCCCAGGAGGTTGTAGGATCACTGTCCCTGGAGGAGTTTGAGGAAAGACTGGATGTGGCACTCAGTGTCATGGTTGACAAGGTGATGTTTGGTCATAAGTTGGACTTGATGATCTCAAACGTCTTTTCCAATCTAGCTGAATCTGTGTTTCTGTGATTATCTCCTTCCCTGTGTTCAATTCCAGTCCCAAGCCATCCAGCTGCATTTGGCTGTGCCTTTGCTGTCTGTGAAGAAGAGAGTGACACAAGTCACCACAGATGACTCTGTGGCATCCCCAAGAAAACAGCCAGTTACAGATTTTATGCCCTTTCCTCCAGCTTCCAGGTATGTTTTTCAGGTGCTCCAGGCTATGTGTGTCTTGCTGAGGCACCTGATGTCACCTCTCCCTGTGTCATGTGGACTTTTGACATCCAGAGAGGGACCTTACTTCTCTCCTTAAGGTGTTTTGAAAGAGACTAAATCTGAAAAATAAGAAAAGTACAATATGAAAATGGGTTTTGATGCTGTTCCAACCAAATAATCCCTGGGGCTTACTAATGGAGACATTTTAAAATATTTTGCTATTTCTCTTTTCTGGAGGAAGATACTTCTGTTTTCTGAGAGGAGACAAATAAAATCACCAGCTACACTATGTGGGCAAACTACTTGAAGCTCCCTTTGAGCTTTGGCACTGCACCCTTCTGATAAGGGGCTGCATGCCACTGAGAGTAGGGGGACAGGTGGGCCATTCACCCCATAAAATCATTTCAATCCACCTGTAGACCCTAGGCAATGAAGAAAACCAAGGGTTTCAAGAGTTCACCTAACTCAGAGAAGATGTATTCTGAAAGTTCATCCCTGGGAGTATAACCTGAATTTTCTGCTGAGGTCACATTGGCTCTGAAGACACGAGACCTGTGCAGCACGTTTTCAGGTTGCACAGTGGCTGCTGCCCATCACTGTTTTTTAATTCAGTAGACAGTTGAAGTGCCAAGGTTCCTCATCAGCCATATATACACGACCCTTGGAAAGCAGCAGCATGATCTCTTCCACACCATTACTTTTTATTGCATTCACTGTTATCTCTCTGTGAAACAGGGAGACAAAATATCCACAGAGCTATATTCATTCTTTGACAGAACAAGTCTGTTAAGCCTTGTGTGTGACGTGAAGAACATCAGTCATTTAGAGCCAAACTGCAGTTGAAAAGGTCACAGGCACTGTGGCAGAGTAAATGAAATGTTTAATTCAAATAGAATATCAGTTACAGTGGTGCTCAAAGTCACTTGTGTTTTCTTTTCCCTAAAGCTCAGCAGAGTATGATTCAGCATCAGCCATAGGCACCCTTTTGTTAAAGAGCTCTTCCAGAATGTACTTCAGTTTTATTTTAGAGGTTCTATAAACTGAACAGCAGGTTCCATCTGCAGAACCCTGCCTTGTCTCCCTGGGTTGCAAAGGAAGAGAACTGGGGAAAAAGGGGAATGTATTTGTATATTTTTGTACATATGGTAACATCAGTCATGAACCCAATTTTGGATGTTTTTTTTACAAGTGAAAACTAGGTTCTGTGGAAAATGTGAGTTCTTTTAAAAATATGGGGGTTTTTTATGCAGGTTGTTTATGGGAAATAAAAACATTTTGGCTGGAGATCTCATCCTTGTCCTTCAGTTAGTCTCTCTGCTCCAGGCCCTGGCCAGCACAGCTGCAGACCAGTCTGACCCCAGTTCTGCTCCCACCAGCAGGTACTCTGGGGAGGACTTGAGCTTACATGGACATGGGGCACTTTTGCCTCTCACTTTCTCCATCTTTATTGTAAGGATTTCACTCTATCACAGCATAATTCAGCAGCAGCCACTCTATGTATTCATGTGGTTATCTACAGGAGTGGAGAATTTTTTCTTCCATGTGGGGAAACTCACCACCATGACCTATCTCAGCTACAGCCACTCCTGCATTGAAGTGCTTATAACTGCCATGGACATCAGACTTAAGTGCTGAAGCTTCATCTTAGTTCTTAACCTAGCAAAACACATAATCCAAATATGTTAAACACCAGGTAACACTAACAGTACACACTTTTTGAAAATTTATGAATTGTGTCATGACTGTCAGCCTGACAGAAGAGGCCTGGGAAGGGTCAGCAGCACTAGTGCTTTCTTGATTTGCCAGAGCTTTCATTTAAATGAGAACTGGAAGAGCGTGAGAGGGTGACGTTCCCTGGGACCAGGAAAAATTCACTGCACTGGTCTTTGCTGTGGGCTTAGAGACCAGCCAAGCTGACACATGTCTGTGGATGGTGCAAAGAGTCCACATGCAAATGAAAATTATGCCCAAAGTTGGGTCATCAAGGAAAAATGCCCAATAAAATGACACCAATTTCATATGTGAATTAGGAGATGGTGAAAAAGAGATTGATGCTGCTGTCTGTGTGATGTTTAGTAGTGATTTATAAAGCATCCAGAGCAGTGCTGGCTCCTTTGGAGCCAGTGTGGCTCTCTTGGCTACTGTTGGCATGGACAGTGCCCAGTCTGGTTAAGTCACTCACAGGTGCTCCAGCCTTTGCTCCAGCTCTGCACAGCTCAGCTTTGCTGGTGGAGCTGAGCTGTGTTGGCTCATGCTCGCCCAGGGCTCAGGGAATGCAAACAAGCTGTGACTCACCTGAGCCACAGCACCTCTGTGAGCCCTGGATACAAGGCAATGAGTTTCACCAAGCTGCCCTGGAGACTAAGTTTGCTGTCTAAATTTGTAATGAAGCTGCACAGCCTGCAGTCCAGAGCCTGGTTTAAGAGGAGCATCCATGAAGAAGGCAGAAAGAAGGGCTCTGCTTCCATGGACTCTCTAATTTTTCTCAAATCGACTTTGCACCTCAGTATAAACCTCTGTGATTTTAACACTGGCTGGTTATCCATGCTTTTCATTTCTGACATGCTGAGGCTATACATTTGCTGAAAAAGAAAATGACTGAGGAAAGCAGAGTTGCAGAAGGCATTTGGAGGTTTAGTGATTCACACACAAAAAAAGCCTCTTCTCCCAGGCATGCCTGCCAAGTTCCCATTTTCAACCTCTGATGCCTTTACTATTAAATTACAGTCACTGAAGCAGATCCTGAATTGGTGCTCCCAAAGACAACAGAAGTTGCTTTGCTGAATGGCAGGAGGCCTAATAGCAGCCTCAGCAATCACAGGAACAGCAAGGTCTCTGTTGCCTCTTTGTGGACATCTTGATTTAGGCTCCAAATTTCACTGCTGTAGAGGGTTCCTTGTTTGGTGCTTTTCCCTGCTAATATACTTATAAAATCACTTACTTTCCTGTTTCTTCATGCTACACCTATTTCACAACTTCCCCCTTATAACTAGATTTTGTGTGGCTTTTTTTACAGGGTGGTTGTTGCCTTGACTATAAAAAGATCTCTGGTGCAGTTGTGAATGTTTACTCTGTTTTGCGTGGGACCACTCAGAGAAGATGATTTGGATAAAGAGAGGGCTTAGATAATGAGCCTGCAGTGTGGGAGTGTGTAAGGAGCTAGAAAGATCTTGCAATTAAACAGCACAAAGAAATCATCTGAACAGAGCTGGAGGGCACTTGGAGCAAGATGGGCTGGTGGGAGCTGCCTGGAGCCTCTGCAATGCAGTGAGCTGCAGCTCTGCCCCCTGAAAATCCTGTCCCTGGAGCTCACAGGGGGCCTTCTGACATCAGCCCTGATTACTGCTCACCATGGTTCTCCTAGCCAAGATCAAACATTATTGGGGTCACATGTAATTCCATCTTCTCTATTTCCTTCTTGCTTTGACAAGGCTAGAGAAAGACTGAAAATAATTTCTTATGTGAAACATGACCTGTTGTTGATGGACTCCTGTATTCATGGGGAGTATCTCTTCATATTATTCATGGCATCTTCTCAGTGCAAACATTTCTCAAAGTCCTTAAATGCTGTTTGGTGGCTGTCCCTCATTTTCCCAAGCATCTCTGTCTCTGAATATTGTTGGGACACACTCATTGCTGCAGCATGTTACAGCACACTTCAATTCAGAAATCTTTTTTTTATGCCACCTTCCTGTGTGTATCTGCAGCTGTATGTTAGAGAGGAGGGTCCCTTGGAATTTTATCCATAAATACAAAGCAAGACACATATAAATATACATTTATTTCTTCTTGATGGGACAAACACTTGGAAATATGAATCATTCTGCACTTGTTACATGAGCGAAAAATGGACTGGATGCAGATCACAGCTAGAAGTAGAGCTGCAATACATGCACTGAGAGCAAGGCCCTCAGTTATATGCCCACATGGCAAATATATTTGTGAGAAAGTTCATCATTCAACACTCAGCCCCTTTTAGCTGCTGTTGCACAGGAATGATTCAGGTCAATTCTGAGCACCTCTGGCAGCTTTGCTGCCTTTGTATCATGCTCCACCCTCTGGTATTTGTTCTTATTTTCATTTTTCTGAAAAGCCCCAAATAGCAGTCAGATAAGTACTGGATGCAGCATTGCTTGGAAAACTGCACACAGGCTTGCCTGCAGCCAGACTCTGCCACTTCCTGCCGGGTGGTGGTGATCATGTCATATAAACATACAAACATATGAACATATAAACATATGTGGTTTTTACATGTTTCTGTTGCCTAAAAATCTAATACATTCTTAGCTAAGTGTTTTGAGGTGCAATGATATAAATGGGTAAAAAGCAAGATTCAGATAAAATCACAGAATCATAGAATGGTTTGAACTAGAAGGAACCTTCAAAGGTTGTCCAGCTCCAACCCTCCTGCAAAGAGCAGGGACATCTTCAACTAGATCAAGTTACTTAGAGCCCAGTCCAGCCTGACCCGGAATGTTTTCAGGGATGGGGCTTCTCCAGCCTCTCTGGGAAACCTGTGCCAGTGTTTTACCACCCTCATTGTAAAAAATGTCTTCTTTAAATCTAGTCTAAACTATCCCTCTTTTAGGTTAAAACCATTTTCTCTTGTCCTAGCATAACAGGCTCTGCTAAAAAGTTTGTACTCATCTTTCTTATAAGTCTGCTTTGAGTATTGAAAATTGTGAGTTATGATTAAACTGTAGGTTGTACATGAACAAATCCAAAACTGTCCTTGCATCAAAATTAAAACAAGTGATGTGTACAGTAGCTATGAGTAAGAGCGATATAGAAGGCAGAAGAAATCCACCTGTGAAGGACATGTGCAAGCACTCTGTCCTCATGTCAATCTTTCTCAGGAAATTCTCTGACTCAGAAGAAGGTCAGAGCTCTGACATCATGTTTTATCTAGTAAAAAAAGGCAAAAGTGCTGAAGCTAGAGCTTTGAAGTGTGTGAATCTAGTTTATAGACTTAAGGAAACCAAGTCCAGTAGATAGCATTTTTGTTGGTCAAAAAATAAATCCACAGTTCTTTATGATGACAGCCTGTAAGTGATGGCATAGTTCTGTTGAACAATGTACCAGGTTTTTCCAAATCTACATAGTTTCCTTCCTTAGAGCAGGAACTTTGCTGGGTACCCAGGTAAAACCAACTTTCAGGGTGACACCCAGTGACACTGTTTTTCTTGCTCTGAAAACAGTTCTGGATTTGCTTGAAAGCTGTTTGTACTTTCCTCAAAAAACATAATACATTTCAGAGGTTGTTTTTATCACAGATTTGTATTTACTTACCTTAATATTCCTGATTAAATGGAAGTCCATGGTAAATGTCTACCTTTGGTAGATCCTTTGAGCCCATTTATCTCCTGTGACATGACGCGTTGTCTGAGTTACACATGACCATGTAACTTTTGGATGCCAACATCAGGGCAGAACACCACCACACTCTACATAAGAAACACTGAGGGGTAAAGGACTGAAATTGAATTCCAGTAAGGAATTCACTTTGAGGCTTGATTTATATTGGCATTACTCAGATTTGAGGACAAATTATAAACTCTAAAATAGGCAAGAGAGATGAAAACATCTGTATATACTGGATAAGAACATTTATTCTTTAGTAGCAGCAACTTTCTACTAGTCTATCAATCTAGCATTTCACAGAGCAGAATGAGCTATCATACTAATAAGAACATGTCAAAAATATTATTGCTTTGAGAGTGTTGTTTCCTTTTTCCAAAGCCTTTCAATTTTGCCCCAGTTTCTCTCCAGCTGTTGTTAGTGGTAGACCTGGATATTAATCCATGGGTTTATTGTTGCTCTCCAGGAAATAGTGACTTTCCTGTCATTATTCTCAATTCTAAATGAAAACTCAGAGCCAGCATGGTGAAACTTCCCATTCAGTAAAATTTCAGATAGTTGAATTTAAAACAACAAAAACTTTTAATTGTGATAATGCCATGTATTAGGAAAAAAAGTTTCCTACAGTGCACAGTATCTAATATTTTTTTTAAATCAAATAAATTTTAACATAAATACAAAAAGCATTTTAATACAGTCAGAACAAGCCAGCTGGACTTTTTCCCTCTGAAAAATGCAATCAAATTGTCCTCTAAAAATTTAATACAACTGCATTTACCAATTGAATAATTGCTTCATCAGCTGGCTCTAGTTTAAAGATTCTGATCCTGCAAATGCGTATAGGAAAAATTGACAGCAATCTAACTGGGTTAGCGTTGCAGAGCTTGGTCAAACTCTTTGTCTTGAGTTTAATTCTTGAAGGGTCACTAATCTTTGGTATAGGGCCCTGGCTGATGGAACCCAGTAACCAGCCTGACTTCTTTGAGCCCTGTGATGGTAATGCCAGATTAGAGCCACCTATTTCCTCATCTTTAGCTCTTGGTCCAGAGAAAAGGAGTGTACTGATCCACAAGAGCTCTGTTGGTGTCCCAGAGCAAAAACCTTGTCACAATTTTTCACTTTTCTAAACTGTAGCATGAAGATGGTGAAAATCAGATTTCTTTTATTACTCGTGGAAACCAGGAGTGGATGTGAATCATTTACTCAGAAAAGCATTTCCTTTCTTGAAGAACATTTGCAGTGATCATTTGTTCCCAAATCTCATATGGTTTAAATCCATTGCTTGCTTGGTTGTATCCTCTTTTCTCCCCAAAATTTTTTTACAAGCCAAAGTAATTCTTAGAGTGATGTTTCTCCCTTAAAATGGCAAAAGCTAGTTTTATACCTAGTCATACTTTCAGACCTAACACAGACTCCTTTTTTTCCTTTAGAGAAAGCATAGCAAAAATAAATAAAAAACAATAATAAAAAAGTACCTTTCCATTAATTCTCCCACATTTTCTGCTCTCCATCTTCCCTCTCTGAAGTAGGATTGATCCTCCCCTGCCTAGGATGTATAATTAGCTCAATGCTCCTGGATCTCCACTCAGCAAGTTCTTCCTGAAAAGACACAGCAGGTCAGTGTCCTTGTGCTATTAATACAGTGAACTAATGACTGAAACATGGGAGGATTTTTAGCCAATTATGGAAGAGCAAGTTCTTAATGATTAAAGTTACTCAAGCATGACTTTGTATTCCTCGCCTCACCCCTGCTCCCTTTTAAATAGTGTCATCATCAGATAAAGAAAAACCCTGATATTGAAATGTTCTTGTGCTCACATACTGTTAACAGAAAGTTACCAAAAAATCTAATGCTAACTGGCTTTCTGTTATGTAGAAGTTGAATTGTTTTTAGAACAACTTGGTACCTGATAAATGAACCTCACCTGAGATGAATCCAGAGCCTTGCCTTGTTATTTTCCCTCACGCTGTTACAAACAAAGAGAAAATGAAATCCTTATCCTCAGAGGTGGACAAGCACAGCAAAGTCAAGGGGTTTACATTGCATTTCTCACCTCAAAAATATTATTGCTGTTCACTGATCTGCTCTAGACATCTTACAGCACTCAGGTCAGCCCTGTCTAAGTGGGTGGTTTTTCCCAATGTGATGTGACCTGAGCGTTGCTCTCCTAACCCCTGAGCATGGTACACTGACCAGAAGGACACAACAGCAGGGGACTACTGTTTTACTATCCTCCTTCAGGTATTTAATGGATTTTTCAGTTCTCACAAAGCTTGAGCAGCTTCACAGCCATTTTAGTTATCATTTAAGTTCATGGTCTTATTTCATGGTGAATTAAATTTCAGGTTTTTCCAGCAGAAGGAAAGCAGCAATCATATATGATTACCTCACAGCTATTCCAGGGATGCAATAGCTGAAATGCACTTGAAAGAAGAGGTCTTGGTTAATGCAAGGAGTTTTAAGACACCTTACCTAAGTTGCAGGTTTAGTCTCTGTGCTCCCCAGGTAATCAAGGGAAAGTGCATCCTGAGAGCAGTTCAGAGCAGGAGCCTAAATTGGACTAAATTTCAGATGTCCATCCTTCTTATCCTTCCCTCCTACTGGCAGCCCAGTTTCCCAGATTAACTTTGGCTTGAGATTCTTTCTGTCAATATTTACCTCTTAAGTGTAACTCACTGCAGCTTTTTCTTACCACTGTCCAGAGTTATGAGCAGATGTCAGGGGCATAAGATGTAAAAAGGATTTTTTTTTTAGAGAGATCTGTACTACTGTGAGTAAAAACATTATGTAAAGCAACCTAAGACAAAAGAATCACTACAAATCAGTGCCTCAGCTGAAGATACCTTCGTGTGATTGCTCAAGAGAGTATGGGCACAAGTAGCACAGATTTTCTTATTGCTGGTTTCTACCTGTTGGGTCTACAAAGACTTTCATGAAATCTTCCCACATCCTAAAGGAAATCCTGATGTTTTGTTTATATTGCAGAAATAAAGTTCACCACCAAGCATAAATATTTTATGCTGGATTTTACCTGTGGCACATCGAAGTCCAACCAAGCCAAGAAAAACAAAGTAGAACTGCAGGGAAACATCTGCCATTTCCTCCTCTTTCTGATGTGTCCCATAAGCAAATCTGATAAGTAACTTCTGCAAAATGTTGTTTGAAATGTGACATTTTAATGTATGCCATAGAAAGTGGTAGAAGTAATTCCTAAGGCACAGATCTCTTTTGTTCTATTATGCATCGATGAGAGAATTTGCATGATCATTAGGGGATGACTGAAGTCTGGAATCTTTTTAATGAATATTACATTCCCATCTATTAATGGGAGGAATGACAGTAAATTCTTCTTTTAGCAAATTTCTGCCATCTGTGGAACTTTTACCTAGAGTAGTACTAGGAATCAAATCGAAGAAGGCACCTAAATAGTGCAAAGGAAGGAACTTCAGCAAAGTAAGACCTAACCAGGTTTCATGGTTGCTGTTCTCTTCCCTATGTGGAACCTTTCCTTTCCTTTCCTTTCCTTTCCTTTCCTTTCCTTTCCTTTCCTTTCCTTTCCTTTCCTTTCCTTTCCTTTCCTTTCCTTTCCTTTCCTTTCCTTTCCTTTCCTTTCCTTTCCTTTCCTTTCCTTTCCTTTCCTTCCCTTCCCTTCCCTTCCCTTCCCTTCCCTTCCCTTCCCTTCCCTTCCCTTCCCTTCCCTTCCCTTCCCTTCCCTTCCCTTCCCTTCCCTTCCCTTCCCTTCCCTTCCCTTCCCTTCCCTTCCCTTCCCTTCCCTTCCCTTCCCTTCCCTTCCCACACCTTCCCTTCCCACACCTTCCCTTCCCACACCTTCCCTTCCCACACCTTCCCTTCCCACACCTTCCCTTCCCACACCTTCCCTTCCCTTCCCTTCCCTTCCCTTCCCTTCCCTTCCCTTCCCTTCCCTTCCCTTCCCTTCCCTTCCCTTCCCTTCCCTTCCCTTCCCTTCCCTTCCCTTCCCTTCCCTTCCCTTCCCTTCCCTTCCCTTCCCTTCCCTTCCCTTCCCTTCCCTTCCCTTCCCACACCTTCCCTTCCCTTCCCTTCCCTTCCCTTCCCTTCCCTTCCCTTCCCTTCCCTTCCCTTCCCTTCCCTTCCCTTCCCTTCCCACACCTTCCCTTCCCTTCCCACACCTTCCCTTCCCACACCTTCCCTTCCCACACCTTCCCTTCCCTTCCCTTCCCATTTTACTTTCTAATGAAGTTCAACTAACCTGTCCTCATGCCCTTTTTGTGTGAAGTTTTGAAATATCATCAGACATACAGACTTCTTTTATCATATTTACTGATGCGTATTTGACAGAAATGTTGGCATCGATAAGAAGATTTTAAGAAATCCAGTAAATTTTGTAATAGTTTTCTACCTCTTAGACTCTACAGTTTTCCATTATTTCAGTTATTCCATTATTTCCATTATTTACAGTTTAATTCAAGGAAAGTCAGATAGTCTACTTGCCTAGTTTTCAAGAATATGGGTTTATATTCAACCAGAATTTAATGTGTATGAAAGAAACAAAATGTTTTTTCCTTTTGTGAATATATAGTTTAAAGAGATAACAAGTCTTGATTCAGAGAGGTCTGAGCAACAAATACTTAATCATGTGCTTATTCAGCTAGCATGTACTAACTAGAACTGTTTAGAAAGTGTTTCCCTCCCCTTTAATTATTTTGGATCCTGAAATCAGTGTAATTGATTCTTGGAATGCTTCTGAAAACAACTCCAAACACAGGAGGTGTGATTTGCTCAAACTCACCATAATCAAATCTGATTAATTTCCATACTTCATTATATTTCTCTCCCTTTTTTGTTGAGAAGTCATATACATCAAGAGACCTTTTTGCAACAGACCCTAATGAGAAGCATAATCTTCATGCCCACAGGGCAACATGCTAGTAGAAGTTGAACCATAAAGGCATCAAACAGCATATTTGTACTGAAAATAGATAGAAGACATCCACATTTCCACAGAGAAAACTTTTGATTGCAAAGTAATTTATCTGGAAAACAAACAGAATTGCTCTATTTGCAATTATTTTAGCTGGCAGTTTAATTAATTCTTCAATTTATTTTCAAACTTCAGCCTCCATCCATTTGATATTGTTGTTAAGGGATGACCTGCTATTTCTTTTAAAATCATGCTGTTATCTGATATCTTTCTCTTATAGACACTTTTAACCACTCTGCAATATTCTTCGGCTTTCAAAAGCTAAGTAAGTTCACCTCCTTTGGTTTTCTCTCTTCAGGTCAAAAATCCTTCCTACAGTTTCCCTCAATTCTTTTTAACTTTCAGAATTCCTTATGGACTGTTTTCTATGAAAGTTTTTAAAAACTTGTCTTCCCTTTTCAAGCATACTGCTAACACTCTTTCTTCTAATGTCATTGAGCAGGTTCAAGAAGACAGGAATACATCTGACTACTTACTTAAAATGTCTCACCACCCCCTCATGTACCAGAACTAACTCTCCTCCTAAGGTCTGATATCAAAACCACACCAAGCCTGTCTGTTCCTTGGGCCTCTGAAAATATCTGAAGTTTCAAATCCTCGCTCTTGAAAGGATCACATCTAAGCAGGACCATGAAGCAGGTTCACCAGGTCCCCATCCATACGTACAATGGCAGGTGGACAGTGCTCCTCAGACAACAGAAGAGCCCCACAGTGTGGGTGCATGGAGATCACGTCAGTCATGCCATGGCCCAGAGACCTGTGAAGATCGCCTGAAAATGTGCTGCATACTCCCACACAACATGTTTCTCATCTGTTTGGCTACTTTCCATCTTCTTGAAATGAGAAGAGATGGCAGGGAGCTTTGTGTGACCTTGCTTTTCCTGTTTCATGGAGCAACCATGACTCCTACTGGAGATTTTCAACTTACCACACCCAGAGTGCTTTCAGCACACATTGCATAAATGCAAATATTGGGTCACCCTACATTAAGGAGAAAGATGCTTGTGTGGGAGACTCTCAGAAGAGAGGTCGTTCCTGGGAGTTCATTCATACACAGGGACAGATGACTGCTGGGATACTGTCTTCAATGCTCTTACCACAAAACCTCCTGGGAAGAAAAGATACTTTTCCTTCAGCTGTTCTTTGTGCTCTTGGTGGGGGAGAACTGGTCACCTCGACCTCCTCATTCAGGCCGTGGTTATTCTTGGGAAACAAATGAAGCAACAAGTTAAGTAAAGGAAGTAGTTGCTGTTTTCTTCATTATTTTTCTGGTGAAGAAAGCTGAAGACACCATTGTGATTTCTGACTGGAGGCAAGACAACCTCAACAACCCACACCAGTGGAGAGCTGGCTGATGGCAACTTCTCAGCTCTCACGTAGAGAAAAGACCCTGGGTAAAGTCTGTTAACCACATCCAGGCTGAAACTTGGGTTCTGCTGTCTTTGGAGACTTACCAAGATTTAAAACAGAGCTCTGGAGAAGAAATCAGGGTAAAGATGAGCAGATACTTAAAGCAGTAAGAGTGGTTAGACAATTCAACAGATCCTGTGCATTTCCTTGTCCATCTGAGCCATGACCCAGTAGAGGCCGAGTACTGAATTGTACCACCAAAATATTTATTAATCAGAGTAATTGTCTATCTTGCCACTTCTAGGAATCCAAGACATGTCTTTTTTCTATTTCCATGGTAGTATTTTATGGAACTCAGTAAAGATAAAATAATTTAGGCTGAAGTACCTGAATCATATTTAGTCATCAAAATCAATGAACTGATTTTCAGAGATGATTCTTATCTCTCAGTTCTTATGGAAAAAAATAAGCTTGTGTTTGTTTAGAATTTGAATAGACATTTTCTATTTTTATTCATTTTGCTCCAGTAAACCTTTATTCACTAAGAATATGTGGGTTGCTAGCTGTTAATTATTATGCTAACAGTATTCTGCTAAAGGCAGTCTGAAAACCTGTTTTCCCATTTACTGATTCATCTAATTTGAAAAAATGTATTAAGACTATTTAAAATAACTATGACATTGATACTTTATCTAATCCCCAGTAGTCAGTATCCTCTCTTTGCATGAGCAGATGAATTTTCCACTCCAATTCTCCAGTTCTGTGAGTGGATTTCTTTAGCTTCTTAAGCTTAACAACAGTGTTTTCCACATGGAAAGATTTAGTATCAATAAAGGTCCTCACCATAATGTGCTACTACAGGAAGAGAGTCTACCTCCCTCTGAGGAACATGTGATTCTTACAGAATTCTTAAGTTATTAAAGGTAACTCAGATTCAAAAAACTCAGGTCATCTGAAAAGGCACAAAGGTGACTACAAAAGGGCAACTTCCTCCTTTTACCTTCCACTACTTGAGGTTAAACAGTGCCTCTTCTGTGGAAGACTTGTATCAGTGAGCAGCTGTAGGCCAAATACAAGGACAGTTTTTTTCATAATTATCCTGTTCTTTTATTAACACAATTGGTTTAAGCACCAACCACTGCATTAAAAATAACATGAACTTGGTTTTACCCTTCTGTTTCAGTCAGGAGTGTCTACCATATGTTTGACAGAAAGGGACAATATTCAATGGTAGAATATTTGAAATGCTTCCAAAATCAGCCTTCCTGTTTCTTACACTATTAAAAACAATTCTCTCCTGCTGCTCAGTGCAATTTACAGGTGGTGCTTGGAAGAAAACAACCTTGAATTTTCTTGTGACACTAACTTCCATCATGATAAATCTCAAGGTGAGAGTAAACAGGAAGATATGAGCCTCTTTTACAACCATGTTTCTGAATGACATTATAGTCAGAGATGTTCTTTATGGTCTCTGTTGAAAAAAAATGCACTGAATTTTATTGGCGGCATCTCTGTGACAGATGCCACTACTGTCCTTGTTTAAACCAGCATTAAAAACATTAAATATAACTTGAAGAAAAAGCATAAGAGTTTTAAGAGTTTTAAGTTATAAGCATTTGCATTTAATGAAATACAAAAGTAAAAGAAAGAAAATTACGTGTAAATTGAAAATGAAACTCAGATTTGCTAAAATAAAAATTCTGCATTAAACATATATTGTGTGGGGTGCTGAGTTGCAGAAATTAATACATACATGTGTAAAATGGAATAGTTTGCAAAATTGACAAAAGTTCAAATTGTACATGCCAAACCCCCCCTTCCTGTCTTAATTATTCAGTAAGTTTAACTTTTTTGATATCTACTTTTAGCACTGTTATTTAGAAGCAGAGATAACTATTTAGAAACAGTTTTACAAGACAGCACCATGCCTATAAAATGAAAGATCACTTAAGAGCTCCTTCCTAAGTATTAAAATGCTGCAAACAGAAAATATATTCTTCTTTTCAAGAGCATAAAATAGTGGTCTATATGATTTGTCACCTCTGAATTTATTGAGATAATTATCAGAGGTTATTCTGTGGTTTGGAACAAAAATGCAAAAGTTCCCTGGTATTAATTAATTATTAATTAATTAAAGCATTAAGTAGTCTGAGTGCCTCAGATTCTTGCTTTACTTTCTGTATTCACTCTTCCTATGGTTGCCTAAGTGAGATTTTCTGTGGTGATGTGCTGGATCCTGCAGGAGTCTGATTTTAGCTTTCTGAGGCATCGTTCTGCAGTCAGGACCTCTCACACAGATAGCTGCACCAACAGCAAGACTGTGGGCAAGTAGTGAGAAGCTCTGGAAGTTTTTGTAGAGCTGCTACTGAGGAGCTTGTTTTCATGAAAGATAACAGCCTTCTAGAAATCCCAGATCAGGAGCCAGAATAGGAATGGCTTTAGCTATCACAGACCCAGTTAGTGCCTTATCTGATCTGATGGAAAATTCTGTGATGTTGGTGGAGTTTTGCAGTGCAACAGAAACCACATGTGGCCATGAAAGTGCTTGTCTCATTTATAATGCTGCCAGTAACACTGAATCCCAGCACTGAACACAATAGGCACTGAGTAGGGTATATTATTTGTGTAACATTTGTGTAGCATGTTCAGTAGTGACATGCTTACCCATTATGAACAAAAACAGACTTAGGGAATGGACCAGTAATTCTAAGTATTTTGACCTCCACCATCTTGACAGGTATTCAGTAAATCTGCACTGAAGTAGAATCAAGAAAGCTGTGCCAGACCTTAGCTCTCACCAAGAAATAGTTCTCCTGATACTGCATTAAAGAGCTATATATAAATACCTCTAAGGCAGTAAGAAGTAGAAAGCAACTGCTTACATCAATAAGTCATTAGCAGCAATTAGGACAGAACAAAATTGGTGTCTGGCTATTCCAGATAATGATAGAAGAAATGTATAATTGTAAAAACCATGAAAAAGAGGTATTGGAAATCCATACTCAGTGAACTAACACAGGCAGCCTGAACACAAGCTGCATAAGTCACTGGAATCTGACAAGCCTTTTTGAGCAACAGCAGAGAAAAGGCATATGAAGTGTGAAATAGTCTGTAAGTTAATAGCTGATAGACTGCCTGGTCTTTTCCCAAGTTCCCTTATGAGGTCTAAATAATCAGCAGCAAAGTGAGTGTAAACACAGCCTGTTTCCTCTTGCACTGGAGTTACTGCACTGATGTCAAGTGAGCAGCATTTTGTTTATAAGACTGAAATTTGGTCTACCATGAGAAAATAAGGCACAGATGAAACAACACCCCTTGGCTAAATACAGCAAATCAAGTGTCAGAGTGGTGTTGATACAGCTTACAAGTGCAAGCAGGTGGGAACTTCAGGAGATGGGACAGGTACCCAGCATACTTCAGTTTAAATAAATAATGCAGTTCAATACACTTTTGGGTACATTTGGGTACCATCCTACTAGAAATCATTTACAATAACTCAGGCTAATTTAGACACCCAACTATGAGTGTGTGGATCTCGTGCATGTATCCTTCATGCACTGAAGTGGCCAAAATCCTCCTTAAATCTGGAAAATTGGCTGCTATTCATGGGGTAGTTATTTACTTTACTAGCTGTGGAAAACATTACCTTGTCCTGCTGTGTAAATAACAACACTGGTATTTTTGCACTTAAAAAAAAAAATCTAGTGGCTTTTCATGTGCAGAAAATTAGCTGTATTTTTCCAGCTGGCATCTCAAATACTCTGAAAATCCACAGAAGTGACTGCTAATGAATATGGCTTTAAGAGGTCTAATTTCAGTCTCTGTCTGTATAGTACCCAGCCCTGCTGCTGTGACTACCCCTGAGGGGTTGAAAGGCAGATGCCTGTGTGGCTGGAGGCACCTTCAGGGGCTTTCCTGCAGGTCATTAACCCTTTTCCTTCCCACCCTGATTGGAACTACCAGCACCTATCCGTCACATTTTGCAATGATGGCACTACACACTGAGATTTTATTTATTTATTTATAGCATCCTGTGAGGCATAAAGCACTGTTAATTCAATGTGAGGCTCAAACAATGGTGTAACAAAAGAGGAATGTGCTTCAGCTCTAGCAGCCTGTGCCCCTGTGGTCTGATTTGAAGGCCACTGAAATAGCTGGAATGAGTATAGTCATTTCCAGTGGGCTTTGGAGCTCTCTTCTGGTTGTGTCTGTGAAGTCCTGAGTATGAAGCAGAGTGGCATTTGTGGGGTTCGATGTGTTTATGATTATAAATATAATCCTTCATTCAGATGCAGTGATGCTGAAAGCTGTAGAAATCCCTGAGGCTCATATAAAGAGTAAGGCTGTTTGGTAAAAAGGATATTCTTTTTCTCTTAAAATACTGCAAAAATGTGTTATTTCCATTTATTTAAAAGCAGCTTTCCAGGAGCCAGTGGATATTTATGTTGATGGACTATCCACTGAAATATGGCAATTTCCAGATTCCAAATTGGTTTTTCTCCTACAATGCTATCAGGTTGCTTTTATCTCAAAATGTTTTCCTGAGAAGACCAGTGACATTTTTTGGCATTTACAGCCACAGAAACTCAAATCCTCAGAATTTCATCCCCATGAGCTATCCCTGGCCCTACCATACTTCAGTTCAAAAACTCTTAGTCATGCACTCTTGTGTTCACTTCATTTTCCAGTGGATAGCTCTGAAATGAACTCCTTTAGGAATTAGCTCTTCTGAAGAGCTGTAACTGATGTTTCTGAAGATGTGATGTGACCAGCAGGTCAAGGGAGGGGATTCTCCTCTCTGCTCTGCTCTCACGAGACTCAACCTGCAGTGCTGCATCCAGCTCTGGGGCCCCAAAGAAGGACATGGACCTGTTGGAGTGAGTACAGATGAGGACCATGAAGATGATCAGAGGGATGGAGCACCTCTTCTGTGGAGACAGGCTGTGAGAGTTGGGAGTGCTCAGCCTGAAGAAGAGAATGCTCCAGGCAGACCTTACAGAACCTCCCGGTACCTAAAGGGGACCAACAGGAAACGTGCAGTGACAGGACAAGGGGAAATGGCTTCAAACAGAAATAAGCAGGTTTAGATTAGGTATCAGGAAGAAATTCTGTGCTGTGAGATGCCAGCACAGGCTGTCCAGAGACAGTGTGGTCTGTCCCTGGCAGTGTTCAAGGCAAGGTTGGATGTGGCTCTGAGCAGCCTGGTCTAGTGGAAGATGTCCATGCCTACGGCAAGGGGGTTGCAACTAAATCATCAAGGTTTCTTCCAACCCAAAGGATTCTATGATTTATTATCATATGGTATCTGGCCTCAAACTATTAATACATTCACACTGTAGTAGAGGGGACTTGTACTCTGGTTTGTAAATGAAAAATTAATTCTGGGAAAGTTATTCCACTATTTAGCTTGCTGCCTAACTAGGAAAAAATAATCAAGAAATTAGCTATCTTATTTTATGTACAAAGCCATAAACCTTTGATTCTCTGAATTTTTCTCAGCGTGGATCTCTTTCCTTCTTTCAAAGCTTCCACTCCGTGTCCAGCCAAGAACTGGAGAATACATCGACCACAGATCCAAAAACCTGTATTTACCGCCTGGAAGTAGACATTTCTTTATTTTCTTACATAATGGCAAATTTCTTCTCTTCCCCGCCTTGAAATATGTTTCCTCTTATCTTTTTCCCATCCAAATTTCCAAAATGCAGTGTGGCCTTTTATTTTGAACCTACCAGTCATGATGTGAAACCATTTCATTTGCAGGCAATTAATTTAACTTAATTGCACAGATAATACTAAGAAAAGCATCAAAGCTCTCACATGTCTGGTAGAGTTCCAGAGTAGGAGTTGCAATGTTTTGAACTGAATTTTGTACCATCATTGTCCTACCTATAGTACATATGTAGGAAAAGTCATGGGGAAAGAGCCTTCAAGGATGTAGTAAAATCGACATTGGCCCAGTCTGAGAAATGTGTAGAAGGATTAAATACAAGTAGGGCTTTGTGCTTGTTGCTGACAGACATCATTGTTGGGTTGGGAAGTTTGGTTGGCGTACAGGAGATGAAAGGTCTCATATACTAACCCTGAAACAGTAATTTAAACTAAACATCTCTATACTTCCTGATGCAGTCAAGCCATTATTAATTTACTCTCTCATCAGGTTTATGTGCTTCTACATTTGTCCATCAAGTGAAGATTTTAACAAAGAGCTTCAGTTTTATGATGACAAATAATGAAAGCATAGAGAATGTGTTCTTTTGGGTAAAAGTAAAAGCACTGCTTTGGGACTTAATGAGGTGATAATTGGTGCAGAGGATGCTCAGCAGACACGGGTCTCCACTCTTAGCTGTACCCTTTGCCCTGTGAGTATGTGTGGGGCAAAAGCCATGGGACTTCAGTCAAACATGAGACCTAAGTTTGAAATTCAAGCTGTCCTATAGCTGTAAGTGTGGTATAACTGGGGATTGGGATTGGCCTGGGTGTGCAACACTTCACCCTTAATTCCTGGTCCAAGAGCTCTCAGCCAGCTGCTGCATGCATGAAACAAGGAATTGTTCCAAGACAAGACACTGCTCTGTAAGGAAGGCATTGCCTGAACTCCCAGCCCCTGCACAGCAGAGCTGTTGGGCAGCTGCTGCAGGAGCCATCCAAAAGTGTCTGACTGGTCTGGAGATTCCCTGGGCAGCTTCTGCTGTTCCTGGATAGACTGACAGACAATATTTATGTGTTAGATGTGTTTAACCTGGCTAGGAGCTTGGCATCCAACTGACTCACCCAGGCAGTTTCTGCTACGGAACTAACCAGACTGTACACAGGTAAGACATTTGTAAATAGTGGAAGTTGTGCAGATGCAGAAATGGGCATACAGCTCAGCATTTGGTACAAAGTTGAGATACATATTTTGTGCATAATTTAATATTATCAGTACAAACAGACCATACATGTGCTGGAGTGGTTATGCAGGATCAATGCCCAGATGGATCCTAAAACACGAGAAGTTTGGGGAGCCTCACCAGGTCCAGCTGAGGATGTTGTTGAAAGGATCCTCACAATAGAGACTCCCATCACCGTCTGGACAGTAACCAACCATGCTGTTTGAGGCCTTGGAGCATTACCCCATGGAAACAACCCCTCAAATCTATTTAATTTCAACAAGTGCTCTGGGAGTGGTGCAATGTTCCTGGGGCACTGACAGAACTTGCTTAGAGCAGCTCCTGACACACTCAACACAAAGAAAGAGAAACATGATTTCACCTCTGAGCAACTGTCCTTATCATAGAAAGCAAAGATAGTCTACATTTTACTCCTGATGCTCCTGTTTTGGACATCAGCTCTCGTGCTAGTGCATATTTAATTATTTTACTGGTAGTGGGATCTATAACAGATATTTTCTGCCAACTTACAGGTATCATGTGGTGATTAAACAATCTCCCAACAGGGAGAATTGAATCAAATCTTATCATGGATAATTAAATATGGATCCTTCATATCTCAGGACTCTATCTTTGTAACTTTGTGTAAGATCTCTTGCAATCTCCTCTGCCATCTAGCATGGGAGTCCTCTTACTTATTAATCAAAGTCTACTTAAGAGCTAGGAGCTCATGGCCCCCCTTGTAGGGTGCATTTTGAAGGACAAATTCATATCTGTTTTAAACACTTCTCCAAACTATTGGTGATGGAAGGCTTGTACCCTTGGTTACTTGTTCCATTGATTAACTATTGCTCTAACTAGACAGTTTCTTGCTGCAAATTGTCCTAATCTGCTGCTTGTCCTTGTTCTCTGCACACCCTCTGCAATATCACCTTTCTTCTGCCTTTCTACCAGTCTGGTAAGCTAAGTCAAATCTATTATATTTCAGTCATGCTCTACAGAAAATATTTTCCAAGTGTCACTTTTCATAACATCAAGTGAAGGTCTTTATCTCTGGATATGTGACATCTAAACCAGGACATGGCACTTCTTGTCAAGGTTCAGAAGTGCTGATGAGAGGAGAGCTACTGTCCATTTTCCAGGTTTGAAGGTGCCTTTCTGGCAACAGCATGACATCAGTTATGTTTTGATTACAACTCCCTGTTTTGATTACAACTCCCTGAGCCATTGTTTCTGCTGTGTTGCTGCCTGGTTATTTTTCCTTTTTCATTTTTTTTCTTTCCAAGTGTAGTACTTTTTGCTCTTGTTTACACCATGCTCCATCTTCCCAACTTCAGATCACTTCTCCAATGTATTATTTTAAATTCTAAGTGCTCAAGTGCTTTCAGTTCCCCTTTGTTCATTATTTTCACATTTGAGCACGCCCATGCTTTTGTGTAATCCTGGTTGGTAATGGGGATATGGCACAGTACACCCCACTGTGTAGGATACAGCCTGTGTGCATTACTGAAAATTGAGTGCAATCTTACAGCAATTACTACATTCACCTTTATTGTGTTCGATCCCACTAAATTCATTTCATAAACTTCATTGAAAAAACAGAGCTATACAGGCTAGACAGTTAAAAACAAAGTGTGGTTGTGAGGAACTGGCCAAAGTACCTATTTGATCAGATTTTCAGCAACAAAACATTAATCAAGCTTTTTCTCAAAATCTCACCAAAACCTCAAGTTTCAGCAGTGCAAAATCTGTTGGAAAATAGGGCAGACCTCTTCATACTTTACTAACAACACTTTATGCCTGAAAATCTATTACTTGCTATCACCGCT
The DNA here is from genome assembly GCF_963662255.1 of Cinclus cinclus. Taxonomy (NCBI): domain Eukaryota; kingdom Metazoa; phylum Chordata; class Aves; order Passeriformes; family Cinclidae; genus Cinclus; species Cinclus cinclus. The sequence continues at coordinate 137,832,721 of NC_085046.1, forward strand.
ACAGATATTTTTCGAACTCTCCAGAATGTATATTACTTTTCACATATTTTCATAAGATCTATTATAGCTGAGCATCTCTCTTGACATCAGTGTAACAGAAAGAACTGTTATCCACATATTTCTGTGAATAATTCAGGAAAACTTGGCTCAGTAAAATCTGGGACTCTGGCTACTGTTAAACTTATTGCTGGCTCAGGTTACTGAATTTTTTAACTCCTTGATAAGTCATTTGAAACATAAGCTTTCCAGACTGTTTCAGTTTATTACTCTTTCTAAGTGAGCAGATCTAAATTAGAATCTCCTCAGATCAATAGCTCATTTTTATCACAGGACATTTGAACTGTACTATATAGATTAAATAAATCATCTTTCACTGCACTCAAAAGTTTTAAACTGCAGATCTGTGGTGTAGAACTGCCATCAGTTGGGTGCTGGGTAAATGATCTATTACAGTTGTTTCTCTCTGCCTATGGCTCTTCCTGAATAAGTGCCATGTTCCAGTACAGTGATTATTTTAATTGCAGATGTTTCCTCAAACTGCATGATATATTTCTCTTTCTTAAAGCAGGCTGTTTACTTTTACATCACAGCCAGTGTTTCCTCACTAGGTGCTGCTCAGATTATTTACACCATGAAAAATACCAAGTTACTAACTGAATTCATGCGATTCCTCACCAAAAGGAGTTCAAAGTGGAAGTTAAGAGGAGATTCAAAGTGGAAGTTAAAATCACAGCCATGTCTTGGGCAGTGCACAAATCACAGGATCATGGAAAATTCATGCTGGAATGCACCTCAGGAGCTCTCTACCCTGACCTCCTGCTCATATCCAGACTGAATTTCTCTTTCTCTTTTTTTTTTTTTTTTTTTTTTTTTTTAATTATTATTATTATTATCTCTCATCCTCCCACCAGGCACTCAGCTGTAAAAAGCCTGGCTTCATCTCTTTGATGAACTTGTGGGCATCGGGAGCTACTTTTAGGTACATCCCAAGCTGATTGCCCTTTGATTTTGATACTGCTGCCCTTCGTGTAGTAAGCCATTATATGTTTTCTGCTGAGCAAAAGTCATTACAGGGATTTCAGAGGCAGATGACGTGACATTACATAGAACCACTTGAACATTTTTCTGAAACACTTTTTTTTTCTAAAACAAACCAACCCTTTTCATAGCAATTATTCATTTGTTTTCTTTTACTTCTTTCATTTGAAAAAGTTCTTGAGTGCATAGGAGGTTTTTTTCCTTTATTTTGCCTGATATATATAATAAAATAAAGGATCCTTAATCTCAGTTCAAAGTATAATTCTTTTGAAACAAATAAACTTCTTTGCAGACCCTGTAGATAAGGTGAGGAACCCTGTGAGTTTCAGGGCAGAAGGAAGCCTAATATAGAAGGATCCTGCAGAGCCAAATGAACAGGAACTCACCACCCAGCAGGTTACTGGTGTGGGACTGCAGCCGCCAAATCTCCACAATTAATCCACTCTCAAGGCCTTGGCCTGAGTCTTTCCATGTGGCAAGTGTGAAGGGCAAAGTCTCAGAAAGATAACAAATGCAGATCAATATCCCCCCATGTTCTTGGGAACAGGTGTTAAAAATTAAGTCCTAAGGCCTTTTTCCAGCACAACATCTATTACCCTGGTCAAAATATGGTTCCAAGAAAGTATTTAGACTCCTGTTAGAAACAAGGATAACTTCCAAAGGTTTTCACTGTGCTATCATTGTTTCTGTTGGACTTCCAGCTGTACATTACAACATTGCCACAGCCACCACAGGTAGGTATCCACATCTGTGAGTTCTGTGCTAAATCAATTGCAGATTGTGTACACATGCACCTTAATTCATTAAGCCAGGGTTTCACTGCAGTTTGTCCTTCACCAGCATTATTTGGTATTTTCATTATTGCTATGAACAGAGGCATACAGGATGTGTTTATTAATTTTTCAGATGACCTCCATCTGGAAAGGGTTACCTGAAGGACTGAAAAATAGAATTGGAATTCAGAATACTTTTGACAAATTGAATAAGTAATTAAAACAAACAAAAAAAAAGAAGATGCAAACAGATCGAGTGAAAAGTATGTATTCACAGGTAGTAGTAATTGTCTCCTCAAATATACAATAGCCAAAGTAGGGTAAACACCAGTATAACAGAAGATCTGTCTAGGTAGAGAGGGCACTTAGTAAATCACCAGATGAAACAAGGTAAGTAACACTATCCTGTTTCCAGAGAAGTGTCCTTTGCCATGAGATATATAAGCAGGATTTTGTCTATGTGGCACATGGTGGAAATCTTTCTTCTTTCAGCACTGGCATGACCCCAGCTGGAACATATGCCCAGATGTTGATGCTCAGAAGCAATCCAGCCTCTGGTGAGTGTCCAGGGAAGAACAGTCCAAAGCAACAGCCTGAAGGAACTGGAGCTGTTTGCTAAAAGAAAAGAAGAGAGAAACACGACTGTGGCTTCTAACACATAAAAGGTAGCTGTAGAGAGGGAGGGAATTAAGTCTCCATCATGAAATAATGGCTTAAATTACAGTGAGGTTTACGTTAGACATTTGGAAAAGCTTTTTAATAGCAGAAGTAATTAAGCACAGAAATAGACTTCATGAGGAATATCCATCATTGGAGGCTTAAAGAGGAGGCTGTGTAAGCTGTACAGGAATGGGCAGCCCAGCCGTGGGGCTGAAAAGGGGGAAGTGTTGTTCTGATTTGGGTCCTAGCAAGAGAAGAAGATTTACATTTTCCAAATGCAAATCTCATGGCTGCAACACACTGCTGTTTGTATAGAACTAGCACAAGATGACCTGGAGCAATTACTTAATTTATTGATGTGTGCAAACCCCAACAGAAGGCTTGTTTTTACAGATGACACCTCAAAATGTTAAAACACAAGGAACAGGGCATCAAAGCAAATCCTCTGATTCAGCCCTTGGTATGAGGTCAGCCCAGACGCTCTGCAGGAACAGGGGTCCAGCTGATGCTGCAATGTTCTGGTATTGATATGCAGAAAAAAGCCAAAAAGCCTAGCAGGTGAGTGCTACCAACCTTTCTAATAACCAGCATGCTCTTAGATGCCTTTCTAACAGATTTTGCTTAGATCAAATTTTTATTGGTGTTTGAAAACCCCAGATAATGGGGGACAGTAGAGGGAGGCTGGTGAAGAAGTTTGTTCTAGTAGGAACACAAACTTGTATTTTTCCAAATCAACTCATACACTGGTATCCCACAGATATCTACAGAACAAAAATACTTTTAAAGAGGAAACTAGATCCAAATTTATCAACAGATTTAATATTAGAAAAAAGCAGGAGCCAGAGTCTTTGAACGTAACATTAAATGTAAACTTATCCATATTTACCAGCTTGATACTACCCCTGGTATCATCAGGTAGCTTAGGGACTTGATTACAGTCATCATGACAATGCTATAATAAAAGATTATGAATAGCTCTGTTGCTGACTTGGGAGCAATCTGGAAATCTCACATCACAAAACCAGCATTCAGTCTCTTTAAATTTATTGTATTAAAAAAGTTATAAAAACTCTCTGCGTAATTTTTACTGTGCTCCATACACAAGAGAGCCATTATTTAACTCTTCATTTAATTTCCAGATGCTTCATAAGTACCGTATAAAAGGTATCCAGAGAATCCGGGCAGGAAACAGATTTATGGTAGGCAGCTCAAAGGTATGCATGTGTGGAAAATACCATTAAAATTATAGCTTATCTATCGTGCTTTGCTTCCCTAAACTAGAAGTGTTTCAACTATTTCCACAGGTTTAGGTTCAGGTTGCAAGGTTGATGTCCCTTCAAGTTGCCTGGGAGTTCAGGTGGGCACTAGCTGGGGATCACATACGTGCTGCACCTCCAAGATGCCAGATGCAGAATCCCCCTGTGTTTTTTGCCTTGAAAGACATTTGAGATCCATTTGGATCTCTTACATTATGGGTACATTGCTGCATGCCATAATGCAGTGCAAGAGCAGCAGTCTTTAAAGTCCTAGCCCCAGACTTATACTGAACTTTTCAGTTTTTCTGTAGCAGAAAAGAGAGAGAAAATATGTGGCTGCAAAGAATATCTTACCCAGTAGCAGTTTCCAGGAGACAAAGCCAAGAGAGCTGCCTCCCACCAGGAATTTCCAGGTATGCCATCCCCGTGCCATGACACAGGTGTGGCTGGGGAGCTCACACTGCAGCTTGGCTGCCCTGGCCCTGGTCCCTGAGTGCACTGTAAGTGCTCAGAAATGAGAAAGGGAGTAGGCAAAAAAACATCGCACTTCTTCAAAGTTTCAGTGTTCTTGAACATTTGAATTGTGAGCCCTGCTTTCCTCCCTCCCAGAAATATATATTATTGCAAAGAAAATTTTGGAAGTCACAGAAGAAAGAAAAAGTGCTTGAGCAACGGCCAGTATGGCCCCGGCAAGAAGGATCTGAGCACTGCTTCAACAGCCACTGCAATTTGACAGGCTTGAGAAATCCTGATTGTTGGGAAGCAAAATACAAATTGTCCCTGCGACTGCTTTTACCAGGTCACCCTGTCCTTTTCCTAATTCAAACTGCAATTATAGAAATGATAAAATGGAAAATAAATATATATGCAGTAGCTGAGAAAAACCAATTAGCTTTGCACTGGTGAGAAATAATGCAGAACTCCTTGTGTTTTTAACAAACTGGCTCTCAATATATATTGTAATGTATCTTCATGACCCAAATGTACTTAGGAAGAGCATGACAATGAAATGTATGTTGGAGGTGTAATAAAGGAACTAATGCAGTAAAAGTTACTATATTTTATTAGTAGAAGAAAACAATTAAAATGATATCCAGGTAGTAACTTAGGAGCCAAATGTCATAGCTGTCTCTTTTGCTGCCAAAATATGTGTACTCTCTTCCTAACAGTCTCTTTCCCCAAGGAAAAATAAATGTATCTAAGAAATACTTGTTAGCAATGCAATTACAGGCTTAATTCCCCAACCAACATCAGACATCATAAAAACAAAACCAAGCAGAAGCCCTTTGCAATTGCAATGGAAAAGAGACAGAAAACCACTAAGTGCTCAGAGAAAGATAATATATTTTTTATAACAAAAGCTGGCACAGTCTTTGACAATAACATTTGAGATGACATTAGCATTAGTTTTTCAACTGTACTGTCTTTTTCTTTTCAGCTACAGCCTAGAATGAAAAATTTCTTCTAAGGTTAGACTGTACTACTCCTGGGCAGGACTTTTGGGACACTCAGACACCGAAGTAGCTTGCCATACTCTCAGAAAAGTGGCTTTGCATCAAAATAAGATTTCTTGGCACTACTTACTTCTGAAGGCCTGGTCCCTCTAAGGAACTTAATGGCAGCTGGGTTATTTGTACAATGGGTGCTCAACTGCAAGACCTGAGACACTGGGAAGGTGATTCAGAGCACTTCTGAAATGCTGGCCCTATGAAAATGAGATCAAGATAAAGTTTGAATAAATAAAATAAAAAGGACAAAAAAATGCTAAACCTTGCTTTCCCCCTTCCTCCATCCCACCATACAGATTAGACCCATATCCATATCACAGCTTGGAGAAAAAAAAAGTCTTCAAGAGGCCTTGCATGGGCCAGAGGAAGTTTGTAGCTGTGCAAGGCTTATGTTTGTGGTGTCCTTCAGGTTTCCCATGCTGGGGTCTAGACTCATCCCTGTCACTTCATCTATTTATCAGTGTTCTCTCTGCCCAGACTGGGCACCCTGGGCTCTCTCACCATCCATTACAAAGCCTTGAGCTCCTCCAAAGACTCCTGCCTTGGGAGGGGCTGTCTTGTAACACAGGCTTCACCAGGAGAAACTCTGGACACTCTGGGATCTCTGCTCATGTGAGCAGATGTCCTGACCTCAGGCCCTAGGCTCTGTAGAAGGATTTCTACTTGATTTGGTAGCAGCATATACTTCTACTGTTGGAAGTAAAAGTGTACACCCCAGAATATTATTATGTTCCTTCTAGATCCCCACTCCCAATGCAAGTTTGAATTTCTTTGACTAGGGCCTCAAAAGTCTTTTTCTCCCCAATGACTCTGTGCAATCTAAAGTACCCATCTAAAACATTGCAGATAACTTTTACTCCTCAGTCAGTTACTACCAAAAATCTCCATTATTCTGAGAATTTGGCAGCAAATCCAAGATAAAAAATATTGATGCTTAAAAATTTAGTATTTTAAAATATTGAACATTAACATCCTTTTAATGATTTTTAAATTTGATCTAAATCAAGGTAGGTATTTTCCTTTTGACACTCACTTACAAAGGGTTACTGCACTGATGGGTTCACAAGAAGAGGAAAGTGGATTTTCCTTCTGTTTGTCTTGCTTCCAGCCTTGGATCCCAAAATGACAGATGGCTGGAAGGCATTGAAGCTTCACTGGGTGAAAAAGCATATTCTCACTGCACTTGTAAAAACTGTAATAACCAAGCCCCAGAAATCACAAATGCCTGGATCCTTAGGGTGCTGGTGAAGTAGTGCAGGGCTACTGATGCCAGAGAAAGGTAGAGAAACTCTTTACAGATGATCTTCAAGATGTCTCATGGCTCATAAAAATGATTGACTTCAGTGGCATTTTCAATTAATAGATGCACTGATTTTTCCTCTGTACATTTAAGCTGTCAGTATCTACTCCCATAATGACAGGATGAGAGGGATTGGATTTTTTTCATACTTAAAGTGTAGCTGATTAAAGTTGAAATGGGATCAAGGATATGCCTTTTTACTAACTGAGATTTTGGATAAAAATGACAAGGAGCTTTCAATTGTAAAAGCCAGTGTGATGCCTTACATATCTTTATTGGATGCAAATCTTGAGACATGTCCTTGACTAGGGTCATTAAAACTGGTATGATTAGATTTGTGGTACTTTTAATGTAGGCTCAGAAACAAACTGCATTATTATTGAAAGCCTGAGATTAATTTATTGAGATGGTCTGAATAATTTTTCTGAAACAGAAATTCCACAGACAGCTGCTGTCTCTCTCTTAATGAGTTTCAGAGTCTGTATAAAGAGGAAACCCAAGTCTTTGTGGATAGCTCAGAAGAGATTTCTTTCTATCCTGCCTCACAGCCTGTCTCCTGAGAAGCACAACCATCAGCAGTGACAATAATAAACACAAAACAGAAGTCTAGATTAAATGCTGTGAATGATCTATGGCTTCGTTTTGCTGGTATGCACCTGAGGCTCAAGATCCTTTTGCAAAATGATGGAAACTCATCCATCTCACTAACAAAAGTTACATGCCTACAGTGATTTGAAACAGAAACTGGCTTTACCTGTAATCTTCTGAGGTGGATTTTTAATTTTCCTTAAATTGAAGGTGCTGAGACCTGATGCTTTGGCTTAGCACCCTAGAAAATCTGAGATCCCCTGTAAATCAGGTTCCAGGTCAGGTTTATTTTTCTGATATCCCAAGTCTGCAACAGGATGTTGCTCTTTGGTAATTTCTGAAGGAAAGATTAGTCGAGATGCTTACAGAGACACTGCAATAATGGAGATATTTATGGGATGGGGAACCAGTGGAATCTCTCCCTGTGTGTGAATTATAAGCCTGTGTCAGGTTCCAGGGTGCACAGCTGGAGAGGCCACCTTCATTTTCCTCCCTTAGTCCCTCTTGGCAGCAGAATAAGCTTCCTCCTTAGTGGTGTTTCTGGGGTGACAAGAAACGTGGCACTTCTGTTTTGTAAGGTTTCTGCAAATACCCTCTATCCATACTACATATCTTTGGACCTGAGTCTCTTCTCAAACCAGCCTTGCTGGACAACCACATTTCCAGGTCTAGTAAGTGGCAACAACCTTAAAAACATTAAAGAGCAACCTTTTACAGTTCAGAAGAAAATAGGAAGTTCCAGAAATGAGTCATAAAATGAATCTCTTCCACCTAATAAGGGTACATAATTTGGAATAAGAACCTGGGAAAAGGCTCTCAAGGAAAGGACATTAGAGCAGCAAAGATGGCAGCACATTGTGGAAAAAACATGCAGTTCTGCTGTGGCTGTTCAGAAAAATGCCTGAGATACAGTCAGCTCCTTGGCTCACAGGTTCCAGGGAAATGTTTGCACAGCTGACATGTGGGAGGCAACATGTGGATCTCTGTTGGCATAAGCCAAATTGTTTGCATTTATATGTACAAATGCACCACCTGTCCTCATGAATTTCAGACAGAGTATGTGCTCTGCAACTGAGGGAGAGAAGGAGCCATCCCAGTTCATCATATTCATATTAGAGTACCTGTGGTAAAAAAGACTGCAGAATTTAAGTGCAGCCCCCCACTGCCTTGTTCTAATCTCTCCCACAAAAGCACAGGTAGGGTTCTCACTCACAGTCTGCTTCTGCCAATAATTTGGTAAAACACAGCCAACACCGGTGCAAGTTTTCCCATTAGTGCTGAAGCAAATGTCTGAGGTCAGGCTGTGAGAGAGGTGAGGCTGGAGGGCTCCTCCTCTCCTCCAGGGACTGTAGCTGTCAATAGAACTAACAAACTGAATAAAGCACAAGTAACAACCTGCAGTCCTTCCTGCTGAAATGAAGATTTCAATAACCTGTGCTGCAAATGGCAATAATAAGCAGCCTCTTCTGTTTCAAACCATTAGGAGAGAACATGCCAGGGGGAGAAATCTGTCCTTAGAGTGATTGCTTAGATTAAAAGGCTTGCACAAAGCTGGAGTGAAGGAGGTTTACTTTCCTCCCAAGCCAAGCATGTAGAAAGGCAAACAGGGGTTCGACTGTTTCCAGGCAAATCAGGCTGGTTTAATGACTTTGCTTCTCTTTTTCAGTGTGTCCACGTGAGCTCCTTTGTGCACATCACTGTGTGCTCTGCTGTGCTGGACCCTGGGCCTATGCCTGGGAGAGCACACACCCCCTGCGTGACCAAAGAGCTGGTCCAGCATCAAACACAGAAAAAAAAAAAAAAAAAAAACAACAAAAAGAAAAAACAAATCAGGGAGGGAGGATCAGAATCTCAAATCTGACATGCTCAGCAAGTTACTGGTTGGCATGGTAGTGACGCCAGCAGTACTAGGAAAGAAGCTTTCTCTCACAGTTACTCTTGGCTTTACTGGGAAGATTATTAAAACATTTTCATTTTAAAATATTTGGCAGAGACTTCTGCATAAGTTGAGAGGACATTTCTGCCCAGATCGCTTCAGATCAGACAGACAAAAGAGTTTAAAAGGACAAACCAAGCAAAACCCCATTGACTTTCTTCATGGCTACTGAAAAGGGTCTTGAAAGAACTTGTCTTGTGAGCGAGAGGGACACCAAGAAGTACTCCTTGGCCCTAGACAGGTAACACAACTCTTTGTTTCCTTCACTGACATTTCTGTGTCAGATCAGTATGAGATCACCAATCTGCCAACTGGCTGCAGGAGTCAAAGTCTGAAGAGTTTCACCATGCATACATTTTATTGCTTTCAAAATGTTTTGTTCAACTTTTTCTTTCCCAAACTTTCTTATTAGATATTTGAAGCATTGACTAGACAACAGTCTGATGTGTCTGTGTCTGTGATGGATTGAACCAATCTACTGTTGAAGCAAGTGTCTATTGCTATGTATTTTATAAGCTTAGTAGATTTATTGTAGGATGCAAAACCTCATGGATTATGCTGCAATTTTAGGCTGAATTATAATTGTGCTATTGACACAATGTTTGACTCAAGGCTCCTTCATGCCTGAATGTCTAAATTATCCATTTCATTTGAAAGAAAGGCGGTGCTTTATTCTTGTGGATAGTCTGTTGAGCTTAGAGTTCCTGTGAGTAAATACTTGCTTAAGTGAGGAAAGATCCTCTGAAAACATGAAATACTGTAGATGGGGTTAAAAAATTAGCAGAAGTGTCTATCACAAAACAGTTTTGCAGTTTAACTTTTTCATTCTTCCTCTTGACTCAGACTAGCAAGTATTTTTAAAAGAAAATAGCTGCTCAGTTACAGCTTAGCACCTCTTGACATTTCCATTATCTCACTGGTTTTCAGGTTATTTATTGCTTGGCTCTCTTAAAACATGTGGGACAGAAACTTGGCATAAACACTGTCAGTTCAAATGGAAATCTGTCTCTTCATGTTCTTATACTGGGGTCAGTGCCATCATATTTTAGTAGTTTGAATGTCTGGGTTATTATTTAAATATTATTACATGGCTCCATAAATATAGATGACACTGTCCAAAATTACTTCTGTGATAATATTTATATTTCAAAAATATCTCATATGATTCTACAGTTCATTTTAGTTATTGAAGACACTTAGTGTTTTTTTGAGAGTTTGGAATTTTGTGGGCACAGCTTCAGTGCTTGAGGTCCTTTTGCCCCTTGCAACCTCTGGACACAAAGACAACTCTGGGCAAACCCATTATATAGTCCCCTGAGACAGGGACAGTTGTTAGGCATCTTTGTGAGGAAGCATTTTTTCCCTGGATCACTGGTAGGCAGAAGGGTAGGATGCACACTGAGGGCAAGAATCCCTGGAAGCTGATCCTCCCATCTGAGAGCTGACACACCTTCTGGAGTCAGTTTTTTACTGATAATTATTTCTCAGTTTAGGATTGAATTTAGGATTGAATTGCTGCAGCAATTGAAATTGTTGGGATGATCCTGCAGCTACATACAATAGCCCCTGAGCTGGAGGGCTGGTCCCAGGAGGGCTCTACAGTGGTGGTCCTGAGGTGGCTAAATGATGGAGGTGGTAGCATAGCTCCTCCAAAATGAAGACTTGTCATCCAGCCATGTGACTTTTGTGCTGCAGCTCTATTTTGCTTTTTCTGCCAGATGAAATTTGATTAACTGCACAATATAATTACCCTGTTCCAGAATAACCAGAAATGGGGGCTGAGAGCCAGAGTCTCCCTCCTGTTGGAAAGAGCTGGTAGCACAGCCCTTGCCCTGCTTCCCATTGCACCCAACAGCTTGGGGTGCCAGCCCATGAGCCACAGCCAGCCCATGAGGGGATGCAGCCCTCTGGGCCTGGGCTCACAGAGCAGCTGCCTTAAGCCAATAGTAGCAATAAGCTCATATTAGCCTTTGGTATAAATTACCACATTTTTCTGTCCCCCATGTGTGGCGTTAATGAGCAGCTGTAATGCTTTCAACAGAATTTATTTACACACAGATTGCCTATTTTCTTGCCATCCCCCAGCCTCTTCCTTTTTAATAAATGCCATCATTACAATACACAAGGAACAAAACTAGTTTTATCTTGTATGTTTTATCTAGTATCTGAGTAGGAAGCCTGAAAGCTGACCCCTTTCCCTGCACTCAGGGCTGTCAAGAAGAGTGTTTTGCACATGCCAGACCTGTCTGTAGTCAGTAGAGGGTTTGGATGCATTAAGGCTTCCCATGTCAAAATGCTTAAAAATGGGTGGGCTTCAACTGAGCCCTTTGAAAATCAGATCAGTTGTAGGTTTATAGGGCAATTCACGTTGGGAGAATGTCTCTGGTCCAACCATGAGATTGAATAATGTTTCTCAGGGCTGTCTTCAGTCTAGTCTTGAAAAAAACCTCTCAGGATAGAAACCCCACAACCTTTCTGGGCAATGTGTTTCAACAGGGAATTAACTGCATAATCTTCCCCCCCCCCCCCCCCCCCCCCCGTACTAAATCAGAACTTGTTTCAATTTATGAACAATGACTTCATCCTTCCTCCATGTAGAGCAATAAAGCTCCATCTTCTCAACAGCCTCCTCAAGAATATTGGCAGGTTGCATCTAGGTGCTCACAAAAAGTCCAGTCCTCACAGAAGTGCTCCAGCCTTTAATCATCCTGGCCACCCTCTGCTGAATCTGCACTGATCCTTCCTGTGCTAGGGATCCCGAAGCTGGACACAATATTGTAGATGTGGTCTCACAAATCTGTCTGTCCCAGGTGCAGGAATTTATATTTGTTCTTGTGAAATTAGATGGCTCCTGATGAGCTCTTCCTTCAGACTCCTCATGGCAGCCTTGCCCTCCAGTCTATCAGCTACACCTCCAGGTTGGCATCATCTGCCAGCATGAGCAGGGTGCCCTACATTTCCTCCTCCAGGTAACAGAGGAAAGAATTACTCAGGATGGGTCTCAGGACAAGGACACCACTTCCCACCAGACTTGAGGAAGGTTATGAGCCATAATGGTTACAGGGTCTGAAGCTGAGCACTCAGAACCTCCTGCTTCATGCAAAACGTGTTGTCCATTAGTCATACATCATGTATCTTTAAATTAGATCTGAACTAGGTCTCTAAGATAGTTTAGTATGATCTTTTTACAGTCAGTGGTGGTATTAAAAGAGAATAAGTATTTCTAGTGACTAATCAACTCTATTTTTTTCTGTTTGTTATCACCTATGTAGTGATCTAGATAACCCTTTATCATGGTTTAGGTAATGGCTTGACCAAATTACTCAAGTCTCCATGAATGAAGACAGGCCAGAATATTTTATTTCTTGCTGGCAACAGATCGCTGTAATTTTGACCACAAATATTAAATATTCTACTTCATAAATCAGTAAATTTGCATCTGATTGTGCCAGCAATGCTATGAGCTAGATTTTGGGTTGATGCAGCATGGATTTCTCATTATATTCTTTATCTGTCTTTATAGTGGGATTTTGAATACCATCACACAAGTGAAATTCAAGGCTGTAAGTCTCAAAGTTTTGGTTTTTATTTTGACTCTGAGACAAGAGACAAGGCAGGGAAAAAACCCAGGGGTGGGCAATGCTGAAAGCAGGAAACTTCAGTGAAAATATTAGGATTTGTCTTCATGCAAAACTTTTTAACACAGGGCATTTACCTGTAGGTATTCCTATTCCTAGGCCTTAGTCTCCTAATTGGTTCCTGTCTGCCAGACTCATACCAGCAGGCAAAAAAGTTTGAAGCAAACATGGGAGATGATTTCTTCAGGTGAAGAGTGATTTTCTATAGCAAGCACATAAGGAACATTTTCTTCCTTTTCTCCCTTTCTGCAGGCGATACAAAAACTCTTAGGAGATCAAAGAGTCCTCATCAAATAAAGGCTTTCCACCACTCCTTATCCTTTACAGAATCAATGCTCAGGAAGATGATAGGTATTTCCTGTGATTTCTGGACTGTTTTAGCTGAGGGCCCTGTGGTTGTCTCCTTTGTACAGGCTTGCCAGCTGGCCCAGTAGCACACAGTATCTTATGGCAAACCCAATCCCATTGCCTTTGCCCCTCTGCAGGTGACACTAGGACCCTGCAGAAGGGGCTGTGTCTGACCAGTACAGGCCATATGCCATCTCCATTACGCCCAATTCAGTTTTGCCCACTTCATCTCAGAAAGAAAATTAGAACCAAGGTAGTAAGTGATATGAAACAGAAATTAAACAGCTAGGGCATCAGCTCTGAAAATTGATGGTTCAGAGGTTATAACAATGATACATAAAATCATGAATTATGTGAGTCAGGTAAACAGGGAATAGTCACTCATTATTTCTAACAGTATAAGAACTAATTAAAATAGCAGGCAGACAGCTCCAGAGTGACAAAAGACATATTATTTTTATACGCATCATAATTAAATTGTGGAACTCAATACTTTCAAGTCAGCTGGGTATGTGGAATACAGATCTGTAAAGAGATGTTGGACAGGAGCTTTAGTTCAGAACTGGGGAGCAGTAACTCTCTGGGAGAGTTCCTCTTTGATACTTTGACGTCATGTATTTCTTCATTCTCATGGCAGAATTTGGATACTTGGCTACAGGCACCTCTGGTCTGTCTCCAGGCAGCTATTGTTACAGTTTTATGTAGAAGGAAAACTTTTAACAATACATTTATGCATACAGGGCCAGGCACTCAAAATGAGACCAAATAAGAGAACTAGGGCATGAATTCCTATCTACAAGACATCCAAATGTATGTAAATACATAAATATTTGCCTTTACTTTGTGCCCACAGTAAGGAAGAGGAGAGACTGGCCAGTGAGGTTATTAACAGGGTCTTAAAAACCTTGGAAATATTCAAGATTGGTACATCAGTTGAAATCAGAATGGTGCCAGCATAAGGGAAGTGACTATGGCTTTGATAAATTTTTCTCTGAAGGCAGTTTCATTATCCTTTCAGGCACCAGAAAATTACTATTTTCCCACGTGAAGGAGATGATCTCCTGTGGAAGTGTAGTGATTCCACATTTTCCTCTTTTGACTGGGGAACTCATAATGGTCTAGGAGGATAGCAATTATTCCCATAAGCCTGCAGATCAAGGCACCCAGCAGATCAAGTGAAAATAAACAGAAAGGAAGTTGTAACAGAAAGCTATTGCTAATGATTTGTGTGAAATCTGCAATATATATTAATATTTTCTGCTTCCCCCTTCCGGGTATGACTCAGTAGGAGTCTTTCAGTGACATTCCCCCAACTATCTTTTTTACAAAGAAAAGAGAATTTGAAGTGGAAAAAAAGATTATTTTTTTAATCTGTGACTGCAATATGCTGGCACAGAGACCTGATGCTCAAAGGCTACATCTTGCTGTAAAACACTATGAAGCAGTTTCTGGTCTAACAAAGCTGATCTTTGCACCTTAAGCTTTTGATTCACTTTTATAAAACTGCCTCTTAGATTCTTTTAATTAGTGGCAGGCAGCTTTTGAAAGAGAAAAATAATGGTTACCTACATGAACTGGCAGGAATTTTCCCAACTCATCGGGCCAGATGCTGTTCTGCAAGTTCAAAGGGAGCAGTGAATGCTCACCACCTCTGGCAACTGGGACACTTTTATTTAGGTACCCTTTAGACAGAAAAATGTGACATTTGTGGGTTTATACTGTCTCTGTTTGCTTTTGCATCTGTCCAGTAAGATCTGTGGACAGTGCTTTCCTGCCCTTCAGTGATGCACTGAAGTTGTTAGTTGACAGAGAGACTGAAAGACAAAAACCAAAAGAGAGTGAGATAACAGAGCAAGCTATTTTGTTAACAGCAAGGAAAGGACTTGGTGGCTCAGAATATGCAGCAGTAATTTTGGCATTCCTGCCTGAGAGGCTGTTGAGCTGATCATGACTCATGTCATTAAGATGATTTTAATGTTCAATGCCAGCTGATGAAAATTGAGGTAAGGGGGAATTAATTTTACATGCAAACTATAGAAAAGCATTGGAAGTTAACTCCAGAGAGAGATCATGAGAAAGAAAATCTCGCCTGCCCTGATCTCCAGGGAAGAGTGAGAAAGCTACAGCATTTTATTCAGCCATCTGGAAGGAATTAATTTGCGGTACCTTCTGTGTCTAATTCATCAGTAAAATATGGTACAAAAATGACACAGCGCACATGAAGAACCTGATAAATGTAAAACTAAAGGACTGGAGAAGGACTGGCTGTGGGGACCCCAGCTGCCAGATGGGCAGCCCATTTCCTAGATACTCCAACTCCTATTTATTTGTTGTTGTGAGGAAAATAAAGGAAAATGCTGACAAAAGGACTAGGAAAACTCACTGTCTCTAAGCATCAGGCATTAAATCTGACCAGTTGCTCTTTCACACAAGCTCCTCACGTACAGGGGGAATCAGTCACCCCCACTGTGCAAACAGTGACCACATGCTAACCTGGCTGGGAAACAGGCTGACTCAGGGCACCCTTGGAACATCTCGAAAATATTTACAGAACCAAATCCATGTTGATTATCTACAGTTGCAGGGCTTGGCTACCAAGGTGGGTCAGCTCTTCTTTTGCCAGTACCTCTGTGGTGTTGATGAACATAAAAGGCCGAGGCATCAGCTCTGCAGGTGCCTTTGCTTCTTGCCCACCAGTTTGGGGCATCTGGCAGAACTTCAAAGCTGCTGAGCAGCTGCAGCCCCTTCAGGCTGCCCAAAAAACAGCAGCTGGAAAAAGCTTGTGAGTTCAGTACAGTTTTTGTTGGTGGTTTTTTTTTTTTTTTTTGGTGTTTTTTTTTTTTTCTGGATATTGACCACTGCAGGTTGCCAGCCAGCAGCTGATTTCTTTCCAGTGAAATTTTAGAAATCTTGACGCTTCTATAAACAGTGCAGAAACACGACAGAAAGTCACCAGGATTCATGTTACTTCTTGGAGCACAGGTTTCCTTTACTCAGCTGTAGAAACAATTCTTCCTAGTCCCAGAGGAAAGTCTGAAGTCAAAATGGTGAAAAGCCACTGTTATTACTCGGACAACTAAGCCCAGTCCCACATCCTGCCCCCAGGCTAATTTCAGAATGAAAACCAGTGGAGTTTGTTGTGTTCCTAGGTAGCCCCTGCACACACAGACCTCCAATACTGCAACACGTGGTTATAGGGACAGTGTATGTGCATCTTGGCAGAATTCCTCTTCTGGCGCCACAGACTCAGTGCACTCATCACATCAGGAGTAACTCTGGCAACAAGTGTTGTATTGTGAGAAACAGAATGGTTTTAAAGCCCCCTGGGAGGGGGTTTAGAGGGGGTTTGTTTTGCAATTTCGGCTCTTTTCTGTTGAGAGATAAGGAGAAGGGAATATCCTTGCACAGCAAACCACCCTGGGGCCTCCCAGGGGGACTCTCTTTGTTGCTCTACTGAGAGATCCAGATGTGGTGGTCATCCAGGAGCTTCCACAGCTGCCGTGCAGTGAGCTTGTCCCAGACCTCTCTACCCCCACCCCGTGTGTCCTGTGCAGGAACCCTGAGAGGCACAACACTAAGGTTTTGTGGCAGAGCAGACTTGGCTGAGAAATCACTTTGTGATGGAGCAATGATCAAAGAGCCACTTCTGCTGGACTTCTCACCTTACCATGAAATCAGTGGAACAAAGGGTTCTACATGTACTATGGGTTATATGTACTATGGAGAATTGATTTCTTTGATTTTTTTTTAATACCTTTGAGATTTTTTGGCTAATGTTTTCTATGCTCAAGCTCTGCTGGAATATTGGTAGATTTTGTACATATGCAGAAATTTGAGATAAAATAGTTCTGTGTGCAAAGAGAGGAGAGAAATATCTTCAGCCAATTATATTTCAGAAAAAGAAGTTAGGGGTGTTTTTTGTTTTTAGTCTTCCTGACAAAGCTGTTGGGAATAAAATCCTGAATTTTTTAGCAGAATTTTCTCATATTATGCTGAACTTGGTAGCTATTTGCATGAGGTACACTTTTTTCAAAGTCATGCACTGTGCATGAGATATACAGCCTAAGAAAGCCACCCTGTGCTTCATAAACTGCTAAATGATGTAGGAGAGCCCAAAGAGCTGGGAAACACAGCCAGAACACTCATTTCATGTGCAGCTCACTCCCACAGAGCCTTGCTTGTGAGAGCAAGCCTCTTCTATGACCTGCTCTGCTGTTCCCAATGCTGCTTTTATCCTTTGAAAGCATTAATTACATCGTTTCTGGGGCTGTAGGGCTAGATGCCTGAATAACCAGGGCTTTTCTTTTTTAACCTTCTATTTCTTTCTATCCCAAAGGATGAGTTGGCTTCAGAAGAATTCAAATGAAGAGAGGCAGCCACAGGAAGCAGAAGTTACAGGAGCTAATCCAGCATATCACTGTCACAGCTACTCACAGGCTTATGAGAACAGAAAGAGAGAGCAGCATCAAGCCAGGAGGAAGCTCTGTGTAGCATCAGTAATTTGCACCTTCTTCATGATTGCTGAGATAACAGGGGAGTATATGTGTTCAAAAGGAGTCCAGTCTGGTGCCCAGCACAGCCACATTCTTGCCTTCACTGTGCACTCTGACTGCAGGGACCATGTTGACAGGGATGAACCCACCTGGCATTAAATAAGTCTCCTTTGTCCCCAGTGATTAAAAGAACTGGAGGGAGGAGAGGGTTTAAGTGAAGTTATCAAAGTATTTTCATATATTCATACAAGGATTGCATCTGGGTAGGAATACAAAGATTGGTTAATGGTCTGAACTGTTCTTCCAGGTCTTTAAGCTTGACTGATGCGCATCTTAGCATCACAAAAGGTTTCTAATAAATTGGGTTACATTCTTTTTAAAAGATTAAAAGACTTTACATATTTATCCAGGCCAGTGAGACCTCAGCACTGATGGAGGCTGCTAGCAGCAGGATCTGAAAATAAATGCAAGAGTCTTCAAAATCCAGGGAAACCCAGGGCCAGATTCGCCATCTGTTTTCCTACAGTTAAGTCAATGCATTTATATCAGGGCACGTTTATCTTTTAAATTGGCCTGCTGGTGTGTCTCTGGATCAATGGAAGATTATTCCCCTACCTAATTAGCTTTCACTTCTGGACCCACCCTACAATATCCAATATAAGTATTTGGCTGGCTCACAGAACACTAGCTTTCATTTTGTCTCACTGCTCTGCTCTCTCCATGGATTCTGTGATATTTATATCCACCTGATAGTTCCCGGCTCTTTAATTTGCCCTTCTCTGCAGTGAGCTGAGGTAAGGGAAGGCATGAGGAATCCCACACACTTTTGCCATATGTGTTTCAGCCGATGTAACAAAAATCAGCCAGGAAGGCCCCTGAAACCAGTATTTTCCCAGGTCAGACGTGTGGAGCCCCATGAAAATGAAAGAGAAAGGCTTTGTCTTTTCTGCAAGTGAGAAGTGGAGGCACTGAAAGAGTTGCTGCATTTCTGCCTTCTCCTCTGGCTGCCAAACCCAGCAGGGACTTCTCCAACTCTTCCCTCCCATGTGCTCCTCTGCATGAAGCCCTCTTGCTTGTAGGTTATGTGCATTTCCCCCATGAAAACTGATGCATGCTAATCTCCATGCCGTAATTTCCAGTACCAGAAGTAATGCATTATTAACAAAACCATATAATCTTAAGTTTGGTGAATATAGGCTTAAGTTTGGTGAATGTGGCTGTGCTAGAGAATAACTGGAAGGACAGATGATATGCTAACTAAACGTTTTGTTTTGCTTAATAAATCATGCAGCTTTTTTGCAGTGACACCTTAAGTAACAGGCTTGAAGATCGTTTTGCTTCAGATCATCAAACTTTGACAAACCAGTTATTAACTGCAGCTACAGACAGCTCTCTGTGGAGATTTTTGTAATTATGAACCATACATTTAATTTTTTTAGTCATTAAGCAAGACTGCTGTGCCTGATGATTGACCTGATGACTGACAATTCCTACTGCTTGTGGTCTATAAAGCTATAAACATCCATTATAGGGAATAGTAAGTCTTAAAGGCCACTTGTTGGGAGTATTGATAAAAAGCTGTAAAAGCCCATAACTACAACACTTATTTTACTCCTGAAGATAAAGAGTATCTTTCCCTCCCCTCCTTGCGCTCTAAGGGCAAACAGCTTCTGTGGGCATTATTCTGCTAAACAGAAGAAACAAAGCTGTATCACTTTCAGAGAGGTTGAAAAGTTGTGCTTCATTGAATGCCTAGATCTTTCTGTGATATTTTTTATCAAACCATCTGTGCTGGCCATTACTGTTCTCCCAAATGGTTGAGCCTGATACACCACCAATTCTCTTTGAAAGACAATTATCATCTGTTCTTCTAAGGAAGATCCATCCCAATCTCCATAGATCTGGAGATGTTAGTCAGACCAATACTTACAAGTGTGGAGCCCAGATATGAAAGAGCTTTCCAAGGATTTTTGGTGGTTAAGGACCACATGTGGATTACAAAACACTTCCACTTGGGCAGTAGAAAGAAAGACAAACACTGCATGTGGTCTCATGTCAGAGCAGAATATTAAAAACTTGATCAATGAGACAAGTTGCTAAGTTACACAAACTGAGATCTCTGAAACTCACCCAAGGCATTAGTTATGCCAGCAATACATAAAGTAATAATTTGCAAACATTTTTCAAGGACAGTAGGCTAGCAGCAAGCTTCTGAGATGCTGTCCCACAGAACATGGAAACAGAGTACATAAAATGCAAGAGGGTTTTGCCCACAGCTTATGATCTACGTATTTGTTTGCTGAAAGATACCTGATGCCTGGGTTATTAATATCTGGGCACTGCAAGACAAGCCTTCTTCCCCCTGCTAAGCAGAATTGCCTCCCTCTTGAGATACTGTTACCCTGAAAACAGTGGAAGTCTAAGAGATGTGCCATGACCAAAAAGTATCTGTGCATTTACACTTGAGCATGTGCTGAGAAATACTTATTCTGATGAATTCTTCATTGTACCACAAGGAATAAGATGCCCCCAAATTCTGAAGACATGCTTTCTCCCTTTTGGGAAGCAACTTTGAGCAAAATTCTGCACTGAAATACCTTATGGTGCCAGGTATTCTAATCTAAAATATGCATACAGGACGAAATTAAACAGACAGTCCATCCTGCTGGAATGAAAATGCTCCAGCTATAAGGGAGTGAGATATATCTACATGTCCTTTTGGCAGTGGTATGCTACTGAAGATTTGAATGAGGCATTTTATGATGTTTTGCAGGATTCATTACTTCTCATATGGGTTTTGGTCAGGAGAAATGAGTGAGCTGAAATGAATTAAATGACTAAAGAATGGAAATTCATTGTCAAATGCAGAAACTAGGTGTTTTGGCTCTGCTATTTCACATGTCTATTCTTCTGCATTTCCACTTTGATGACAAGATTCCCCTGCTGTAATGTGTTGGAAGGAGAGTGTCCTGCCTGGGATCTCTGTCTTCTGCAGCCACCAGGAGCTGGGGCAATTTAAAGCAAACTTTTAATTTATTTGGATTTGCCTTTAGCCCTGAGACATGGTTAGAAGAAATTGGCAAAATAATGATATTTGGCTTACTAAGTAAAAGAAATATGAATTAAATGAACCCAAAATGCTTTTAATTTGGTGTTTTTTTTCCTTCAGAATCCACATAAATCCAACCCCCCCCAGAGTAAAATGATATTTAGCCACATTTTTGAGCTCTAGCAGGAAAATTAAGTCATGCATTACAGATTCAAAATGATAGATTAGTCCTGAGAACAGAATGTTTTTCTCTATGCCCTCACTAAAATGGTTGATTGCTTATCAGAGTTCTTCTAGTGGGATCTTTCCATGTATTTCTGTTTTAGTGTTGCCTGTGACAAATAAAGTCAGGCAGCAGGAAGAACATGCATATTTTCCTGTAACAAACAGGAAATTAATCCCATAAGCTAGGTCTCTGAACTGTTGTACATACATAAAAATATCGGTGTTTTGTGAAAACAGTGGGAGTATACTGGAAATGTGATTCCGAATATGGCTTTTCACAAAAAAGTCTGATATTAAAATAAAGATAGTCAAACAGTACAATAGTAATGTAACTACAGAACTAACGTATCACAACTCCTACTGTTCTTAGGTCTCTCTATAACAAAGAAACTCGGCTTATGTACTTCTATTAATTCTTATCTTTCACTGCATGAATGAGGTACAAAATTAATTTCTCTCTGAAGACGTTTGGGTCTTGTGTATGATGACTGAAAATTGAGTGTTCCCTTTGATTCTCAGCAGATCAGGTCTTGAGTTTGATCTGGTTGGCTCAGACTTCTGACCAGAGCTGTGACCCAGACATGTGTTTCACACAGGTGGGCAGATTGCCGGGAGCCTGGCAGTGGTCAGCGATGCAGCACACATCCTGGTGGACCTGACAAGCTTCCTGATCAGCCTCTTCTCACTGTGGCTCGCCTCCAAACCTCCCACCAAACAGTTCACTTTTGGGTGGCACCGAGCAGGTAGCAAACACGTCCTATTATGAACATGTGGAATGGGAAAGGGAAGTTAGCATAGCCAGGGGCTGGAGATGCTGATGTCCAATGCAGGTTTGCAGGCATTTAGAGACAGTGCACTTAAGTTCCCACAGCTCTCAGGACACAAAACAGAGTAAAACAGTGAATTTCAGAGAAATAAAGAGTCATCTCTTATCTAAAAGCACATCTTTCAGTTCATAATTTACCATGGTTTTGGGCTGGTACAAACTTTGGTTGAAATAACAGCAACTTCTCTCAGTGACTTGAGTGTCTGGACGACTGAGCTCTCAACCTGTTATGAAACAAGTTTCCATAAAAGCAACAATAACCATAAAAATCAGGGTTTGCTCAATTTCTAAAGTAAATTATTAAATAATTTTAAAGAGTACACAATGCTACATTTGTAGAAAAGTGAGATCCTTTAACATTTACCCTCTTCTAGATTCTCTCCTTCCATATCTCTTTATCACTGTTGTTTTTTTATCAGATGCAGACAGGCTTTTAAAGAAAAACAGGCTTCCTCAACCTAAAACAATCATTTTACAGATGATACCTAATACCAAAAGCCTGACAATCAAATACAAGTGTTTTTAGAAAAGACAAGACACAAACAAAATACCAACCATGAGAATAATTTTCTGGGAATACGAGTCTGTTCAAGATTGAGACACCTAAATATCAATGCCTACATACACATGAGCACCTCTAAGCACAGGGTCCAAGTCTCTGATGTATTCAACTCCATTCAGCCTTCTAAACACGGAAGTCCAGTGTTACATCCCTAGGATGGCAGAGGCTTATGTGGCAGCTGTTGCACAAGACCTATAGGAGACTGCACAAGGTGCCAAGGACAAAATCAGAGCTTGTCAAATGTGACCAGACACTCATAGCTGAGAAACCAGTACATGTTCCCAGTCAGCCAGTGATGAAGGGAACTTGTCAATCACCATTAATTTGATGTCCACTGTCCGCAGAGAGAGCCTAGACACTTAGGTAATGCCAACAGGTAGGCAATTTACTTGTCTCTGTCTGAAAGTAAATCTCAGGGTTCCATTTTGTTGCTTATATGTAAATAATTTGTGCCATTTGAAATTCAGTTACCACTCTGGAAATCTATGGGTCAACTATATTATCAAGTCACACATGGAGGTGTCAGTATACCTCAAATGACTCTATAGACACTTGTGCACCAGAACCAAGGACTCAGGTGATAAATGCTTCAAGGATGTTCAGTAGTAAAGTCTAGAAACAGCTTCTGACTCATATGTCTGTAGGCCAAGGCTGGTTGCAGCTATAGAGAGCACCAGGGAAAGCATATGCCACGCTCATCCTGTCATTTTGTAGTTCCCTAAGTGTATTCCACCAGCTGTGTTGGAAACAGGCTGCTGGCTGAGTGGGAGGTTCAGTATGATTCAAGCATGGTTGGCATCATGTAGACAACACACAGCTGAATTCTGCAGCCTTAGTAAACTACTACTTAACATCAGTTGATCTACCATTACTTTTCATGTTTGAGCCTTGCATCAAATGTAAGAAGCTGTTTAATTGCATTCCATGTTTGTTATCTTGTTTCTTGCTTATTTTCCCAGCTATATTCCCAATCTAATATGGAGGTGGGTACCTTTATGGAGTAGCTGAGGGCAGTCAGGTGATAAAGTCACTCTTCACTGACTACCAAGGTCTTGCAGGTGCAGCCCTCCATGACACTGGAAGATGTTTCCTCACTGCTTCTCTCAGACTGATAGATTGTCATGAAAAGACTCTGTATGGCAGTGCACAGGTTTAGCCATCTGAATGCCTTCTGCCCTTGTAATAGTTTAATGTTGGCCAATTGCGATATATTTACCTTTTGTTGTGAAATAGGAGTAAAAGTAAAGCAGGCCTAAAACTTAGAAAGGGAATAAAGAAAAAAAACCCTTTATTAACAACACTAATAATAATAATAAATTCAGACGAGATTTTCAGACCAGTTCCTCTTTCCCCCTTTGTTACAGCTTAACAACATACAGGGACACTTCAGTCAATTCCCTACTTAAATAATCTTTTCCAGTTCACTTTAGGGAGAGGAGTGTCTTTTTGTTTAGCTATAAGGATCTTTTACCAAGAGAGGAAATCGCCAGTTCTCTCCTGACTCCACTTCTTCATGATTAACAGCTGCCTGGGATCTGCTATCATGAATTTCCTCCCACTTTACAGTCTTTTCAGAACTGAGTTGCGGGCCACGTTAAAAAGTCACGGGGTATTACTTTTAAGGATGAGCTCCTCAAAGGCAAAAGTTCTCTTCAGCTCACTTCTCTCTCTTCATACTTCATTCCCAGGAAGAGAGATCCCCATCTTTTCCTCGGGGCAAAGGATTCTTCAAACACTTCACACCTTGCTCCACCCCCCTCTCTTTTTTTTCATGGTTTAAAGGCATTTTTTCGTGCAGTACAGTCCACCCCATAACTTACAAAAAAGATTTTTCAGCCAACCTTCATGGCATCTCCTCATTCTCCTTCCATTTAGAAACTTAGCTTTTACGTCATTGACTTTGGTATATCCTTTCTATTCTCCCTCTCACCCAAGGAAAGATGAAAGTTTAAGTCTCATCTGAGCATTGGAAAAAAAAATTAAAATCTCACACAGAAGTTTCAGGAGCTGGGCCAGGCCATGCTGGAGCTGTGTCAGGATCTCAGGCCGCCCAGGCCACGCTGGAGGGGCAGGACGAGAACTACAAAGTCCAGAGGAGAAATGGGTGCCAAGGCTGTGTGTCCATGGCTTTCCTCCGGCGCTGCCCGCCCCCAGCTCCAGCCGCAGCCCGGGGGTTCTCCCTCTGCCCTGCCCAGCACACAAAGCCCTGGGGGCTCTCCCGAACCGGGCCCGGCTGCCTCCCCCCAGCCCGTGAGGGCGGCCGGGCGGGCTCGGCCACCCCAGGGCTGCTCCGAGCCGGGGCAGGGCAGGGCAGGGCCCCCCGAGCCACGGCCACACCGGGAAAAGGCGAGAATCCCAACTAATGGGCTCTCCTTCCCTTGGCCGCTGGGGGCCCTGGTTAAAGACGGGGCCCAGCCGCCTCCGGAGCTCGGCCCTCCGCCTGGCCGGGCCCCACTAGGAGAGACCCGAGCTAGGCCAGCGCCATCCTGCAAGAGGCCAGAAATGCAAGAGAGCTTTCCTGGCCTTTACTTGCTTCAAATGTGATTCACAGAGTGAACTGACTTTTCCAATTGGTTTCTCAGGCTGTCAACAACTAAACCAGCCTCCAATTGGTCCCATCAATTCACAGAGGAACTTCTCATGGAGAAAAACTTCCTAGTGTGCCCTCCCCCCAGGGTAAAACCAGCCCAGCCCTCCATGCCAGAGCAGTGCAGCTTCTTTCACTAACGCAGTAAACGCAGTAAGATTGGTAGTGCGAGCCAAACTGTTTTCAGGTACAAAAACTCTCCTGTACCTTAATTTTCCTCAGCTGTACTTAGAGATTCCCACACAACCCTACCCTACTGTTTGCTGTGCTCTACTAGTGCTAGTAGTTCTGAAAGAAACTGAGAACTGAGTATCTCAAGTGAAGTATTTAGTGCTGCTGAACTGATCTGTAAGCTTAACTAAACTTTTGCCAAGATACTCCACTGAAAATTACTATGTAAAGATGACCGCTAACATGTTCTGTTGTGGAAGATACGCATAAATCCACACAGGTGGATATGTGTGTTCAGAAGAGCTCTTGGCTGCTTTCATGCCAATGATAGCACAGCCATCAACTCCTTCAGTTGGGCCAAATTTGCAGGGTTTCAACCTGCAACCTGTGGAAAAGAAATTGTATCTATGTTTGCTTCTGTCTACTTTAAAGCAAAACTAGATTCCCCATCAGTGCACTTTGTTTCAGTATTTTCCAGTTTTAGGCAAAACTGTTGTTTGATAAGCTTTTGCAGCCTGCTAAAGGGGGGATCCCCATAAAATGATAAATTAATAAACTGTTTTAATGGATTGTCAGTGGAGGTCTGCACAAATGTTTTCTGGCTGTCTTCTGC
Organism: Cinclus cinclus; assembly: GCF_963662255.1. NCBI lineage: Eukaryota > Metazoa > Chordata > Aves > Passeriformes > Cinclidae > Cinclus > Cinclus cinclus. The sequence continues at coordinate 137,858,292 of NC_085046.1, forward strand.
CTTTCACTTTACTGTGAGCTTGCATTTTCTTTGGTGTTGTCTTAGTTGTGCTCATTTACCCATTCAAGTCACATGGCAATTACTAGTCCCATATCCTATTAAAAGCATGCTACACGTTCATATGCACTTCCCTGGACCTCTCCTATAACAGTGCAATAAAAGGTGGCCTTGGGGACTGGATTTATTTGAGCCCAACTCAAAGCCAATAGAGACAAAATTAAATTTTGCTACCCTGGGGAAAAAATAACATCTTTTGTTCTCATCACAGCTGGTGGCACAAGAATGACTTTGTGGCATTGGCAGAATGAGTTCCAGGATAAGTTTTGCTGACAGTACTTCACTGGCAGCTGCTACTATCTTTCTGAAGTGTGAAGTGGTGAGAGTTGTGCAGAAACAGGGGAGGCTAACCAGAGAGATTATGTTTGACAGTGGATTTGGGTGAGCTGTGCCTGTCTCCTTCCTTCAAACCTCTGCTCCTGTGATGAAGATGATCTTGTTGGGAGAGGAGGGCTGGTCTTTATGGGTTTCACACCACAGTCAGGGCCAGGCAAACTCCTTTTGCTCCTCTCAGAACTCCCCAAATGATCTTATACATCTTTCCAATTTCTTAGAATGTTGCATGAACTTAGCACTGGAAGGGGGACAAAAGTAGGAGCAGGTAGAACAGGGTTAGGCCACCACATGCACAAGGCTACCCTGGATAGCCAGTGGATTTACTATGATCAGGAAGGATGTTGGCCCATTCTTTGTGGTCTTTAAGACTGCCAGCATAGAAGAAGCAGCTCTCCTGGCTATAAAGCTCATAAACCTGGAACCATTATCATCAACCTCTTCAAATTTTTTGCATTCCTATTCTGACTGGTAACATCAGATTTTTTTTTTCATTACTAGAAATTCTGGGAGCTCTGATATCTATGATAATAGTTTGGATGGTCACTGGTGTGTTGATGTATTTGGCTTGCATGAGGCTGCTACACCCGGATTATGATATTGATGCTACAGTGATGCTCATTATCTCTGCTTGTGCTGTGCTCATCAACATCCTGTAAGTTATTTTGTTCTCCTCTCATATGACATTTCAACCTTAAACCTGTTGCTTCAATTCAATTTTTAAAAAATTATAGAGAGATAATGGTGTCAAAAATATTAAGTGTTTATGAGTTCCATGAAAAGGGGTCAAAAAGAAAGGTCCTGCTTCTCACTTAAAGTTGCAGTTGCTCTCTTCCTTTCAGTTACCTGCCACACTGGGAAGGCAAATTATGAATCTACAAACCCCAGGAAAAGATTACTCTCCATCTCACTTTTTGTTAGGTGTCAGAATATTCAAGAACTCTATAGAAAATGAAGTCTCATTAATTACCCCATTCACAGACTTTCTTGATTATGAAAATCACTGAAAACCTCGGAATTGTCTGCTCAGACACTACATTTCTACTTAATGTGTCAGATTTTACTGTTCATCATTCAGAATTGATTGAGTGATGTGTATAACCTCACTGCTTTCAGAGATGCAGTATATCCTCTGATATTTGCAGCTTTACATCTCTTGCAGATTAAGCCTGATTCTACACCAGACTGGTCACGGGCACAGCCATGGGGCACAAGCCAGGGAATTTGTGTCAGCCCCTCTGGAAAAGCTAGCTCTGAGCAATGCCAGCCTTCGGGCAGCCTTTGTGCATACCATTGGAGATCTATTCCAGAGTATTAGTGTGCTAATTAGTGCACTTATCATCTTCTTTAAGGTTGGTTTTATTTATCCCTGCCTTGCAATCAATGATAAGTGGTATTTTAATAGCGTTGTGACACTAGGTACTATGTAAATATTTCATCTGTCTTAATCATGCACACTGTGTTCCTAGCAAAGAGAATTATACTTACTCTTGGGAACTGAAATAACTGTTGAGAGTCAAACCCTTTCTTCTTGGTGTTTCAGTTGGATACTTTGGTGTCTCTTCCTTTCTTCATCTGTAGCACCCTCATTCCCTGTGCTGAGGTACCCTAACTGGCAAAGGAGGCCAGCACTCATTCTGTGCTAGATAAATGGAATTTATTATTCTTTCATGCTAACTAATTAAAAGTGACAATAACTGACAATAATGAAATTAACAAAGTGGTGTGTTCATATTTTTCTAGCCACAGTACAAAATAGCTGACCCTATCTGCACATTTGTGTTTTCCACCTTTGTCTTGGCAACTACCATAACGATTTTAAGGGATATATTAACTGTGTTAATGGAAGGTAGGACCTGATTCCAGAATCAATACACTAATATTTTGATCTTTTTTTATGTTGCTTTCTCCATAATGCTTATATATGCTGAAAAAGAGTATAATAGCACATTTCTGCATCATTTTCTGATATTCTCATGATACTTTAAACCTACTTCTAATTTTAATCAAAATTGTTTTCTACCATTACATTATGTTTACACATATGCAAGCTTTTGTAAAAATCTATGTACTGGTGTTTTGCTAATGAGCTCTGAGTTGCTTTTGTTAGCCATATGTGCAGCATTGCTTTCTATCACCCCTTTGGCACGTGAGGTGCTTACTTACCTTGTTCACTGTGTATTTCCTTTACCCATCTTTGTCAAGAAAAGTGCTTTGAACTGTGTCTGTGAAATAGACTGAGTACAAGAGACAGAAGCTTAAAAGATTTTTAGTTACAGGAGTCCAGAAAAGTAATCTGTTGGAGCTTTCTAGTTTCATTCCAGTGCATGGGAATAGACAATTCTCAGCGCAGCAGTAGCAACAAGAGCCAGGCTTAGCAATATTTAATCCTGTCAGCTATGGGCCTGAATATTTGATTTGCAAGGCCAAATGACTTGAGCAGTCACAGATGCATGTTTTTGCCTTCCTCACATTGAATAATATAATACAACCTCTTTCTCAGCTCTGAAGACATGAGGATTAAAGGGAAAAGTAGCTCTAACAGTGCAGTTTTTGAATGGTTACTCAGTGTGTCTGTTTGCAGCGCTATTCCTTCTCTCTTTCACCTGCACCTACTGCTGTTTCAAGAAATAAAATACCTGATCCTGTTACAGTAGTTTTATTCAAGGGTTGGTTTGCTTTCAGTGATTGTGAGTTAGAGATACTTCCATGCAGAAATGTACCTAGACAAGAGTGCAGCAACTGACTGTATTTTGGCTGCCAAAATATCAGATTTTTTGGTTACTGGGGAAAAAAAAAAATCAAATACTAGGAAGGGAGAGCAACCCCTGACACTCGGGAGTCTCTTTCTCAAAGCAGTGACTCCCAGCTTCTGTAAGCACTGCTGACATGCCAAAGTCAGCACTGCTCTGCTCCCCTCTGCACCAAGTCCACTGTCCTCCAGGGGAACTCTCTGGGGAGTCTCCTGTCTCCTAAGCAGAATATTCTGCCCAGAATTTTCTGAAAAGAAATTGGATTCTGGAGCTACTGTTTCAGTTTACTGATCCAAGTGGAGCGTGATGAGCTCATGCTGTTTTTTAGGCATAGAGATGTACTCACAAAAGATGTTTGTACAAAACTGCAACATGATCTGACTAAATAGCTCACTACCCTACGTAAACTGCACATTCAGACTGTCCCCTAAAACATGCATGAGTCTTAACCTTCCATGGAGAAGTTTAAAACAAGGGATAGGATATATAACACAGTGAATTCTGAAATAGATGGGTTTTCCAAAGCATTACCAAACTATAAAAATGATACATCTAAGTGTATAAAGGTTCATGATTCATCTGTTGATCATAATTCTTATCCCTTAAAAATATTGTTTTTCCATAAATTCCTCCTTTTCAGGAACATCAAAAGGATTTGCTTATGATGCAGTAAAAGCAAGAATTTTAGCAGTTGAAAAAGTGGAGTCTGTTCACAGCCTTCATCTTTGGTCTCTGACAATGAATCAAACTGCTCTCTCTGCTCACATTGCTACAGGTCAGTACGTTTCTGTAAGCAGGGAGTAACTATTCAGCTGCTGTCTAGTAAAGGTCACTCTTGATTCAGATTAAACTGAATGTACATCTGTTGCTTGTTAAAAAAGCCATCATAATTTTGTTGGAAAAACAAAATCAACAATAATAACAAATAAAGCTCTCAGATGCCGCTCCCAGAAACCTTGTCTAAACAACAGGGACCTCTAGTTAGCCCAAAACTTGAAAACTGCAGTGGTTGCGGGACAATGAAGTAAATGACAAGATATTTAAAAGAAATTAAAATTAAAATAATTGGACTAAAAAATGGATTTTTATCATAATTTTGTCAAACTTGAAAATGGTTGATAGCTACAAGAAAAACTTACAAGGCCAATATACATTCCTGAAGCATCTCCCACATCTCCGGTGAAACAATCTTTAAAAATAGATGGAGTTTAGACGTAGCTCCAGTCCATCTTTTAAAATACTATTTTAAATTGTAAAATTTAAAAACTGTCCACTGCTCAGGTCAATTTTCTTTTCTGACATCTTTTTACGTATTAAGAGGAAAAAAAGCCAGCTGTGCTTGGCCAAGGACAGGGCTAGAGGTGAAGTCCTCCACAGAGTCTCCAGTTTCCAAAAACAGAGGGTCTATCAGCCACCCAAATCCCTTGGCACTTCTGCTACTTCCTGACTAGATAAACTAATCTTTATTAAGTATTTCTGCTTTCCTCCAGTCTTCTGCCAAACTGAATTTCTATGGTGATTACTTAACTTAGCTTAATTCTTGCCAAAATTGCATATTCCAACCATATTTGAATGAACAAAGGTTTGCTGACATGGAGGTTCCTGAAAGGAAGATAAAAAGGACAAGAAACAGTTCTCAAACAAACTCTTGTTAAAAGTTTCTGTCTTGGAAGTATACCATATCCATATTAGAAGTACACAGCACTCCTTTAAAGTATTATCAAAATGTGTGTGTTTTGATCACTTTCTGCTTGCTATCTGTAGCAGACACAATGGACACCCAGAAGATTTTGAGAGATGTTACCCAAGCCCTGTTTGAGCACTACAGCTTCCACTCCATCACCATTCAGATTGAATCAGGAGAGGATCAGAAACCAGACTGTGTCTTCTGCCAAGAGCCCAGGGATTAAAGGGAGCAGTGGGCTATGCCAGATAATCACCAGCCCTCTTACAGTCAATGGAGACTGTATGTGCTGGTTGAATGTAACTGATTAACAACAAATGGCAATTAACTGACATAACAAGCCCTGCCATTGCAAGCAGAGCATGGGCCTTTCTTTGTTCCTGTTATCTACCATGAGAGAACATGTATTAAATCCAGTCATCAGCCAGATTGCCTGTCCATCAGCTGTTTCTTTCAATTACAAGAGAAATATCTAAATTATTCTTGACTAGACCAGCAAGTTGGCCTTTAAGCAACATTTAGAATGCCTGTCTGTAATTACAGGTAACAAAAAACTAATCAACCCTCAAATTACCGACAGACAAATTATCACAGGTGTGGTGAAATGTGAGTTTGGTGTTAGCAAGCTCAACACTCGCTCAGGATGAAAGAGAAAATTTAGATTACCACAGGAGTTGAAGAAATCTGGGGAAGAAATTGATGGTGCTTTCCCTGCCTTTTGGCAGACACTCCTCTTCCTGCCTATTAAGGGAAGCATCAGATATCATGAAGAGAGTTCAGTCCATTCATACTTGATAAACAGCTCTTTGGGGTTTTTTTAGCTAGCCCTATTTCTGTTTTCAGGTAGTCTTTTCTGCCAGGCATGAGCAGTATTCTGAACTATTAACCTATAACTTGAATAGTGTTGCACCATAATAAGTTATGAGAGAAGATTTGAGGTGGATTTCTGTGTCTGTGTCACAAGGTAGACTGAGTCATGAAAATAAAACTGACCAGGTGCTCTTAGAAAATGAAAAAATAATTAGGGGGAAAAAAAACCCTGGGACTCATGGTGAACATCCTGTCTGGTGTCATAGTTCAGAGTGACCTGTGGGGTGTTACCCAGTGACACTGCTTCGCTGAAGTTATATCAGATAATTAAAAAAAGCCTTTGGCATATCACACAGCCATTCATTGAAAAGGAAGTGACATACCTCTTCTTCAGGTAACTAATTCCCATATTTGCTAACAAGATGTGCGTAGGGGTTTCCCGAGCTGAGAGTTTCCACCAAAACACTCCAAGCCACTGCTTGTTCATTCCCACATTCTCCCTCCCCTGTGGTGGACTGGAGAGGAGAATCGGAGGCACAAAATGTAAAGGTTATAGGTTGGGATAAGAATGATTTACTGGAAACAGCACTGAAGTAAGAAAATGAACAGTAACAGCAGCAATACCAATGACAGAATATACAAGAGACAAATGATTCACATGTGAGTGCTCACTCCTGACAGTACCCACCGTGCTGCCACTCTCCATGACTCCAAAGCTACCCTTTCCCCATCCCTGGGCAATGATAGGAGGTGGTATAGAATAACCTCCAGGTCCTGGCCTCCAGGTCCAGGCCATGCCCCCTCCTGGCTACTGCAAAAACTAACCCTGTCCTGGCCAGAACCAGGACAACGTGTTAAACCATCCTCTTTTGCATACCTGGCAATGCTTACAGCAGAACTGAGAACAAAGAGTCAGGTCTTTCTGCAATCCCTCTGTTTTTGTGCAACCAATTGAATTAAACTCTCACCCCTTGGCAAAAGCAAGGGTTGCACTTCAAAATGCATGCTCCAGTGCTCCAGAAAACAACTTCCATTCTGCCCCTAGCCATAACAGTGCTTACCATGCAGAACTAGACAATGTTTTCCCAGTCCACGGTTCTGTCTCCAGCAGCTATAGGGCTCACTTTACTAACAGGTTTGTTAGAACAAAATAAATTACGTGATACCAAGTGGTATTGAATTTCCAGACTGATAGATAGAAGGACCATTGTGTTATTAAGGTATAAATAGCCCTTGCTTTTTAGGAAATTCAGGTTTCTTTAGCAATGGGCTCAGATTAGTTTTCTCCTTTATCATTCTAAGGAGATTTGAATTTTTTATTGGGGCTTTTGTCTACAGATAATACCTAACTGTGTGATGATGGATCGATGTATTAAGCTGGCATTTGTTACCTGGTAGGGGGAACAAGAAATTATTCTGCTTAGTGGAAGATCTTACTCAGGTAAACCTCCCACTGAAATCAGATGAGGTATTAAAACAAAACACCCACTAGGAATTTCATGAGTATCTCATTATTTACCAGCTTGAAGTAGCTGAGGCCATAGCAGTGATATTCAGTACAGTGATAAAGACAATTCTCGCCCTTCACAGCTGAAACTCCAGAAGATAAGACACAAATAAATCAAAGCACAGTAAGAAATTCTAAATGATGAAGTTAACTTGTACTTCAGCCAGTTTCTCTGTAATTTAGCATAGTTGCCTCCTTCCAAAGGCAACTCAGCTGTGCTTGTCAGGTAACCTGAGTATTCTTTTCATAACTTAGAGAGGACAAGTTAATAGTGTGGCCTTCATATGAAAGAAAATGTCTTTCCAAATGTTTGGAATGAGAACACAGACATGAATATAATAAGGAGTTCTGAAGAAGAGTTTTATGGTCAAGGACAGTGTAAAAGATAATGTGTGGGTGACAGAAACATCCATATAGGACAAGATTCAGTTCTGAGATTAAGGCTGAAGGAGGGAAAAAGACCAGAATTTTAAGAGCAAGAGTGGATTTTGGAAAGGATTTAGACAGACTAGTGATATGGTCCACTAAGAAAGTTATGCTGAGTAGTAGAGCTCTGAAAAATCTGGATGGAAGCAACAAAAGAGGGGCTGGGAAAAAGAAGATTGAGCAGTCAGCACCAGGACTGCTGAGGCTATCAGGCAAATTAATTGAAAGGGAAAGTGGGAAAGTGTTTCATTTTGTTTTGGAAAAAAGAGCAGTGAAATATAGTGGTGTAAGGAAATAAAGAGTTCATATGAAATAATGATCTGTAATGAAAGAGAGTGGGCAAAAGTTGTAAAAAAGTTTTAAGAAGGAGGTGAGGCAGCAGCTTCCATCCACAGTAATGTAACCTGGTTATGTGAGTAGTAAAGGTTAGGGCAGGACTGGGGAGGCAGAGAAGCTGGGTTTGTTAGCAGCAATAAATGTATTTTAAGCAAAAAGAACCACATATCTTTAGCTAAAACTAAAGGCTTAAGGAAATTTTACCTAAATATGATAGAATGAAGATGAATTTAGAGAAAATACTTGTGCTTATAAATATTGCTATAAGGAGCTGAATTTTTTATGTTCCTGTTATGTATATGAATGTGAAATGTATGTTTGTTCTTCATTCCTGTCTAGTCTGATCCTCAGGGGTATGATCTTGGTACAAGGTTGTCTTCAGAATACTGTCTGACTGACTGGGGAGGATTTCTGCAGAAGTGCTACTGAGATATGCAGAGGTCGGAGACAATTTCTAGACTTGTCTGCTTTTATAAACTTTACATCTTTTTGATTGTCAGAAGAATAACTACAAGAAAACTGACCAAAAATTGCTATATCTAAATTATTTTTTGAACCACTGTGAAATCAAAAATTATTTCTCGTGTAAGTGGTCTGTTTCTGACTGTTTTCTGATGGACTTCAGTTCATATGGGCAAGTACAGACTTTACTGAGTAGCCCATACTGAAATTCTACAAACATGTGTGCACTCATTTTCCTCTAAAGTTTGAAGTAGTCATTATGCAGCTTGTAAATTACGTATTTCTCTGATCCCCTAAAAGTACTCTCTCTTTTTCACTTTCCACAAGGATAAGGAGTTTGTAGAGACACAAGATGTTTAGAGTAGAAATCTTGAAATAGTCAAATGCAAAGCTAAACTTTCCTCATTCAGCAGTGACAAAAAGCTGAAGTGCCAATAGTGCACTAAGATGACCACCAAACATGGACAGAAGTACTTATAATTGTACACACTGGGAACAGTTAAGGAACAAATCTGTTATTATCACCCATAGAATAGTCTCTTACTGCAACTAAAGTCATAGACATAGTTCTGCGTTCTCCTGAGATGTAATTATGAGAACTGTATATGAAATCGAGGATTATATTCCCCACTTAGTGTGAGAAATCACAACAGTAATTTGTCATCTCCAGAAGAAGGCAAACAGATATCACTGTCCATGGCAGCAAATGATGGGCTAAGGAGTAAGGACTGTGCAGGTCTGCAATATGTCTCTTTTCAATGTCAAGAGGTTATATCAATTTTGTCTTGGAGCATTTTCTCTTCTGCTGTAACAGCTAGCACGCCCCAATACACATTCCCCAGCCTTCCCCCCAGCCATAGCAGATATGTTCTCCTTCCTTTTTCATTTCCTTTGACTATTGTTCCCTTTTTCTTTGCCCTTCTATTTTTCCCCATTTGTCTTTTTCATCAATGCCTCTATTATCCACCTATCCAAATTTCAATGCCAACATATACTTAGTGCATATCCTTTCTACTTACAACCTTCCCATCCCTCTTCAATGTGTGCTTAGATAAAAGCTCTTCAGAAAGAAACTAGCTTTAGCTCCAAGTTTGTTGAAAATGTGGCATAATGACCCATCTTTTTTCACAACAGGAACTTCATAAAAACAAAGAGTAAAACCATTCTGGACATCACATATTAACACATGTCCAGCACTGCTATATATTCACTTTGTACTAAAGTCACTTAGAATGTTCATAGCAGAAAAATTATCTGTCTCCAGCTTAAGGTACTCTTTCATGTTCTCAAGCTTTCTGATAATCTCTTTCAGCTAAAAAAATAAAATCCTTTCTCACTTCAGTACACACAGTTCAAGCAAGAAAGAAATTACAGACTTCCAGTTGCTTAACTGCCTCTTTTGACTTCTCTCTGCTTGGGCTTTGTGTCAGACAGCCAGTGTCTAGCAAGAGTGCACTGCAGCAAAGGAAGTTTTGGATAGCAGCCCGGTGAGAACAGTGTCTGGAACGGAAGCATAACTGAGGGTTTTAACATGGTTACTGGTGCACATTTGGGATTTTCCATCCCAGGTGTTATGTTGATGAGAGACATGTCTGCTTTTCTCTGGAGTCTCAGGGTTTGACTTTCAATTTTTGAAATAAAGGATGAAAAGAAATGAATGAACAGAAGCTAGAAAGGGTTGTATTGCGAAACATTCCTGGTGGCAGCAGGGACATTTCACCCCATGGCTTGCAGTCTAACAGCAGAGTTCTGTAGCTTTGCCTCCCAAACTGCGCTGCCACATGCTCTGCCAGCTGTGCTGTCTCTCCTACCACACACACCACAGAAACTGCCATGGCATGCAATGAAAGGTGTCCTGCTGGGACACATGCCATATGTGTCCTTGCATGCTACAGCTACCAGCTTCTCACCTACGGGGACTCCTCATGAACTGCAAAGGCAGAACCATCATCCAGGCTTTGGTGAAGCACTGGCTTCTTTTTCCTACTGTGTTTTTATATTCTGTACTGCTTCTTTTCTTGGAGACTGAAGCCAACTGGAACAGTTCATGTACCTTCTGTCTAAATAAGAAAGAGCAGGAATTCATTAATCGTGGCACAACCTGCTAATCCACAAAGAGGCACAAGGTACTCTGGGCTAGCTCCTGGTCTAGGCAGTAATTCTGATATCAAAATGCTTGGAAACAGTGTGCTTCCCAGCAGCAACCTGCAACCTGGGTCTTTAACTTTTGGCTCCTGCCCTGCTTTCTCATTTGCTGACAGGTAAGTGTTAGCAGTGCTTTGGAAGACATGCTGTGCTTTGAAGGATGTGTTACATTTTGAAGGAGCAGCACAAACTGCCGATGAGCTTATGAGGACATTGCATCCAGCCCTCCTCAACCATACAGACAGTTTTTGCAAAAGAAAATCCATTGTAGGATGGAAGAAAAAATTATAAGGGTATAAACGGGGAACCCCATGGGCTGCGATGTTATCACGGTACCAAACACCTGGGAAATGGCTGGGAATGAGCTGCAGAGATGTACTCTGCCTGCAAACGTGCACATTGCCCCTCAATATGCATGAGCAGCAGCAACAATTCCACAGGAGTGCTGACAGGAGAAGAGTCTGAATGTGAAATGAAATTTAAAAACTCCCTTTGCCCTTTAAACTGCACTTAGAGAATTAAATGCAGAATGAGGGAGCATAAAAAATGTTCTCTTAAAAAGAATAGTTTCGACTTTCTCTGAGTACTTTCTGCACTGTGTTTTCAAGAATTGATCAGGCACACTCATTTCTTTGGTGTATTAGCAGAAAATAGCTGGTCATCCATTAGTCCCCTGCTGAGTTTCAATTGCAAAGATATGACTGAAAGCTGGTATTAACTGTGACAGAGGCTTAAGAGCCATATAGGCTTCAATATCGTATAAAAGACGTGAGTCAATAAGGCTTTTCAATAGTAGTTTAATGTCATTAATTTGTATTCTCCTAGGACACAGAGTTTGCAACACACACAGTTCAGGTTTTTGTGGTCAGAGATGGGCTTTGCTCTATCAGAGCTGGAGAGACCAGGGACAGGAGAGAGAACATGATGAAGGAAATCAGAGTGATTTTCGTGAGGTCATATCTGAGGTCTATGGTAGAAGCTGTTATACAAACCAGATTTCTCTGAGTGTGCTTTAATGACCTTCCCAGGAAGAGACACATAACCACAAATACCTGTCAGCATGTACCTGTACAGACTGGATTGTATTAGACAGCTACGTTAATAATGGGAGAAAATAAAGGAAAGTCAGAGACGACATAACATCTGTGACCAAAAAAAAAAAAAAAAAAGGAATACTAAACACAAGACACAAGAAGAAAAAAAACAAGCCAAACTTATTTTAAATGTGCTAAGGAAGGTGTATTGGAACATATCTCCTCATATTACTTTATAGTTTATTTTTTAGCAATCTGTCCACCAAGCAGGCTGACTTTGAGGACAAGCAAAGGTGCACCTTTTTGCCCCGGGAGAGTCTGCAGACCTAGAGAAGGAGAGATTTGTTCTCCATGAGCCCTATGTTACATTCCTGGGAATGAGCCTGCATAGTGACAGCACGGTCAAAGAAACTGACAGCAGTGAACACAGTATTTTCCTTCCTGCAAAAAATATTAAAACCATTTTATATTTACTGTGGATATGTCCTATCCTTTCTCTACCAAAAAAGCACTGAAGACCTATGCAGCCAGGCACATCACTGAGCCTGGCTGAAAGCATGAGTCATTTTTTTCCTAGAAAAAGTACGTTTTCTTTTTATGATCCACAAAATGGTGAGAGGAGACACCCTGTCATGGAACAATAAATTTAGGCTTAAGTCCTGGGGCTGGAAAAAAAAGATTTTATCTTTCCTTGTGTCATTCTTCAGGCAACTTTTAAGTTTCCAGAGGGTATTTTAAGCCTCAGCTAACACAGTGTTATTCCATTTGCTAGTTGCCTGCAGAATACTATATTTTGTTTCATCTTTTCACTTCTGTAGTTCCAGTTCTTTCATAAGAAATAAATGTCTATTAGTCAGGCTTGGGTTATTGTAATGGAGGTAAGGTCCTATCTTTGTGTAAAAACCTACATGAACTAACCCAGGCATAAAATGGAACAATTGCCACCATTTTAGGGCAAGGACATGGAGGAAATTAATCTTGGCTTTGCAGGCACTGTTTGTGCAAACCTGACACATGGGCAGGTGTCACTTCTCTAGCATTGCTGCATCCCTGAGAAGCTCATCTGTGGCTTCTCAGTGGTGGAGGGTCCTCAGAGTGTCTTAAGCCTGAGCTTCAAATCCCCAGGGGAGGTGTGTTTTCCTGTTGGCAGGTTACATGTTTGGGAATTCCCAAGGCTGAGACAGCTTTCATTCTTCCTTGTCACCCACTCCTGTGGTGACTCAGCTTGGACCAGATGTGCATCAGCCATGGGAACAGGATTTCATTGTCTTGGAAAGCCACTACTGAGACCTGGTAAGGATTTACTCTCAAGCAGCTGTCATTTATGGCAAACCTCAGAGATCAAATACATTCTTTATAGACACTGCACCACACATAATTTACAGCTTTCCTTTCTCCAAAACACTGGCCTGAGTTTAAGTCAGCAATGAAACAGTAAAAAAAAAAAAGTGGAATTATTAACTACTAAAAACCAGCAAAGCACTAGGAACCTTCTTGTACTATTTTTCAATGTATGTAACAAAACATTATTGAGAGGAAAGAATATAATCAATACTGAGTAGCATTATAGCTTGCTGTGCAGCAATTTAATGCTAGAAATGGATTAAGGTGACAGGAAAAGTCAATGTAGTCTTAAATTAAAGGTGAGGAAAGTCAATGAAAAGTCAAAGCTGGTTAGGAGTCCATCAAGCAAGTGAGACCAAAGCTCTGGTAAGTACAAAGTGCCTCAGTAACCTTATCACCATAGCTCTATGTTTTACGTGTTTGTTCAAAAGAGTTAGTGGGTATGTGTTTGTTCCCAGTTTGAACCATTAAACCATTTGAATTCATTTGGATATTTCAAAGAGGATTTGCAAAAGGGGAGAAGTCTGGGGTTTGATCTTCTTTATTTAAGGAGTAAAAATGTGGAATTTCCCCTCAGTGTTTTATTTTACTTTAGCAAAGTCTTTTCCCCTGAAAGAATCTACAAACCAAACTCACTAGAGAATAAACAGGATTGTAATGTTGCTAGTACCAGAAGAGACAGCTTTGGTTAAATAAGGTAGGAATAATTTTTACTTGTAGTTTTAGCTCAAATTGTAGCTTTGCTTTGTTATATGAAAACAAATGATAAAAAAAATCTGCTGCATTCCAGAAACATCTCTGCCTTTAATTCTTTGGGGTTTAGAAGTCCTCGGATAAAATGAGAAAGCCCAACCTAATATTTTTCTTATTCCTTAAATAATAACAATGACCAAACAAAAACCCAAACAATCCCCCCAAACACCACCCCACCAAAAAAAAAAAAAAAAAAAAAAAAAAAAAGCTGTGTCTCTAAATTTTGTTGTAATACTCAAAATCATGGATATTCAACAACCATGGCTGCTGTCAAAAGGTTCTGCTACAAAGTCCTTCACTTTTCATACTCCTACTGGAATATAAGGCTGACCAGAAGAAACTGAAAGTATCATGATTTCCATGTATTATGATTTATATGCTAATATCTTGCATAGCTGTTGAGATTTCAATATTTCTTTGACTAATTCACAGCAGGAACTAGTACTGCTAGTAACATGGGGAAAACATACTGATGAGGAGCAGTGGATTCTAGGTCTTTGGTTGCTCAAAGTGACGTTTTTGTAGCTACATTTTTGATGATGCTGAAGTTTCAAGTTATGTGTCAAGCTACCTGTTGGTGTTTAGTCAGAAGCAGCCAGGAAAATCTGTTCTTCCTGTCTTGTAATTGCCAGTATTTGAGATGTCAGGCAGAGCTCTCTCTTGCTTTTAGTATCTCCCAGGTGTGTACCAGAACTTGAAGGAATTTCCATCACTTGCACCTACTGATGCCAGAGGACAGGCTGTTGTTTCAGTGCAGGCTTTGCTCTCTTGATGTTTAACACTTACCCCACTTACTAGAACAGCTGCAGTAGTCACCAATGATTTGTTCTGTACTTTATAAACTGTTTAACAAAGCTGCTTTACCTAGACATAATCTGGAGCGTAAAGGCATGTGAATCTGCCCAGGATCAAAAGGTTACATTTCAAAACACAGCAGTTTGTGACATGAAATAACAGTAAATCCACAGTGAAGTATGCATCATGTCTTTCCCCCTCTGCAGATGACGAAACTTTCTGACAAGTAACAGGGGTTGAAATCTCTGCCATCACAGAATACAGATTAAGTGGCTAGCATATTGGGAAGAAATTTTGAGGCTGCCAGTGTTCAATTCCATTTTGCAAACAATTCCTTGTACCACAAAAGCAGGTGATAAAAACAGTTGTAACAGATCTAAAACTGCAGTGTTGTCAACTTTGCTGTCTCCTCTGACTGGAGGTGTTCAAAGTGCAGAGGCTTTCAGGTTGGAAGGCTTTTATTCCAACAGCTAAAAGGCACAATGAATCCTAGCTCCCACTGAATCCTGGAGAAGAATTTGTAAGGAGAAGACTTCAAGTATCAGTTTGCTTGTTAAATATTTTTCCATCATTCTGTTGATCACTAGCAAAAGCACACACAAGAAAAGCAATAGGCCACCACTGGTCATAAGCACAGCTTTATTTACTCACTTTTCTTGCAGTGTAATATGGAAGAGGTTTGAAGTCCACGTCAGTGGTCATGTTGCTCTCTAACACAGAAAGGTATCTTGCTATCTAGAAGTAAATACCTGCAGAAATCACTTAAGTAGCAACAACCAGCAGACTGGATTGATTCTGGTTATGTGAAAGTATCTATTTAAAACAGTTCATTCTTAAAAGTAAATACCCCATGAGTTTAACATGGCCCATAAGCACAGTTTTTGGGAAAAGCTGTGAAGATGGGAGGAGTTTGTGGAAAGTGAAGCCACGAGAGAACTGTTTTTTTCTTCTTGTGGAAAAGTCTGTATAGCTGAACAAGGGGAGACTCCTCTCCCTAGAGTGAACTGGAAAAGAATATTTAAGTTGGTAACTGACTGAAGTGTTTCTGTGAGTTATTGTTAAGAAGGAGAAGGTGTGGGAGAAGGGGGGAGGGGCGGTCTGAAGGTTTTAATCTGAATTTATTATTTCTTTATATTTTTAGTAAAGTTTTTCTTTGCACCTGTTAAGTTTTAGGACTGCCTTGCTTTTGCTCCTAATCCTATCTCACAGCAGAAAATGAGTATATTGGAACTGTCAAATCTAAACTACCACACTGATTGGTGGTTCCGCCTGGTTTTGAACTGAAACCAAGACAGAGACCACCCCAGCTCACATGTTTCTGCATCTGAAAACACCATGAAAATATGGTGTGGCAGCCCCAATTACACTGGTGTCCTATATAGACCTGACATTTGGACAGGAAGTGTGTTTCACCCAGTCATATGTGCCCCGTTCCTAGCTAACACTAGTGGGCTCTTGATGCTCAGGACACCTTTGGACTGGGGATGACTGTGGGCAATAAATTTCATGGGCAATAAATGACATGGCATTAAGCCTGTCCTTCCTGACTTATGTTTTCTAACTGCTCCAAAGGCAGAAAGAGAAGACAGGGGCTTGAGAGCATTTTCAGTGAGCTTCAGAGTCACTGCTGCTGCATAGTGTCTTGCATCAGCATTTGTTTTTGCCTTTTCCGGACTGTACAGCAGAGCTTGGGGCACTTCTGGGAAAGTTTCAATGTGGCAGTGTTATCCTTGACACCAAGCTGCAACATTAGTGAGGGGTTTCATCTTGCTCTCTCTAATCTTTCAAAAAGCGCATGTTAACTCTTCTTGTGAGGGTGTCCAGAAGATTTGCCTTTGAGAAAAGTAAGCAGGACTAGAAAGCTGATTACTGAAGCATTTAACAATTTTACTTGCTTAAGGGACGAAATGGAAACTAATGAGGAAGTACATGCCAATTTTAATGCGCTGTTGCTGCACCAAACACAGGTTTGCAGAGATTTTAAAGTTCATGAGTTTTTGAAGAGTCATGCTTATACTTCTGCTGATATCACTCATATTTAACCTTGCCTTCATAATCAAAGTAAAATTGAATGAGTTTTCAGTCCACAAATCCATCACATACACTTACTGTTCTAATCTTACTCACACACCAAGGGAATTTGTTTCTCTAGCTAAATCCTTAACACAATATTATACAGATAACTTGACAGCTTATGTAACAAGCATAGTTTGGGTTGGTGAATGTGTATGGAGATTTTGGAGAAAAGGAAAAAAAAAGTAGGTTTATAAAGGAGGAAAAAGAGTGCTGTGAATTATTCTACTGTATAAATATTTCCTTGATCCGCAAGCATGACAGTGTGGAATGAGATGAAGGACCAAGATTAACCTGAAAAACAGAGTAATGCTTGGTTCTTAAGGAAAAGCAAGGTGAAATGCTCTCAGGCCTAATCTACTTCTGTTTACCTCACTTGACTTACTTCCCTCAGACTTCAAAAGAAGATGGCTTGGTCATATCAGAGTATTTATATATTTTTGTTTTATTGTAGTTATATCAAATGGCCTTAGTCACTTTTTCTTGTCCTAACAGTCTGAACCAGCAGCTGCAGCTGAAGCATGCAACATTTTACAAGAATTCCAAAGAACTAATTCTTCCACTTGAATAAAAACCTTTAAGGGGCATAGCACAGCAAAATGAATAAAGATTTTGTGCTCCAAATGCTGAATTTAGCTATCACCCATGGTCCTGCCATTCAGCCCCTTCCTTCTGCCTGAAGGTGGTCTGGTTATTGCTCAGGACTGTGAAGATCCAAGCAGGTCATGCTAGTGGCCACTGTAGCAGGGGCTGGGAACAAGGCTTTCCACTTTCCCCTTGGATTTGCACTCTGCCAACAATTCAGAAACAAAGAATCTCCAAGTGTGGAAACCAAAAGCCTTTGTATTAGCCAGTGGAAACATCTTGTTTTCCTGACTCTTAAACCCACAGAATAATTTAAGTTGGAGGGGGCTTGTGGAGGTCACCCAGCCCAACATACAGTTCAATGCAGGCTTAATTAGAGTAGGCTGCTCAACTCCAGTTGAGTTTTAGATGTCCCCAAGGATGGATGTTCCAGTCCTCTCATGGCCACTTTTTCCAGTGTTTGATCACTGCCAGAATAAAAGTTTTCTCTATATCAAAGAGGAATTTCTCCAATTTCATATCGAGTCTGTTGCCCGCTGATCCTGCTTCTGTACTCAGCTCTGAGAAGAGCTGCACCTGCCACTGGCAGTTTCGTTGGCACCTGCCATTCTCTGCACCCTGCCATTTGGCAGTTTCAGATAGTAGTAAGATCTACCTGAACTATCTTTGCTCCAGGCTGAAAAAATCCAGCCCTCTCTGCCTTTTTTCCCTAGTCATGTGCTTGAGTCCCTGACCATTTTGGTGTTCTGTTCAATGACTTTCTCCAGTCTGTAAATGCCTTTCTTGTACTGGGAAGTCTGAAATCATAATTGCAAACAAGACTTTGACCAAAGGAATCAGCCATGAAAGAATAATGAAATCTCAGTAGGAACTGTGGGAACCTGTATCAAAACCAGGACTTGCCTATCTTAGCACTTAAAAGGTTAAGATGAATCAGTCTGGAGTACAGACTTCCAAGAAGCACCCACCTTCCCCGTGAATTCTCACTGGAAGCTGAAATAGGGACCATAATAGAAAGTTTAATATAAAAATGAATGCAATCCACATCAATTCACTGAAGTTGTTTCTCTAATCTTCTTACGAGCATCAGCCCTCTTCCCTCTGGGGACACAACACACAGAGAGTGCTTCATTATCTTTATTCTTCCAAGCTCAACTGAAGCAAACTCTTCACAGATGAGGGCAGGGCCTTTTTCAGTCACTGAGAAGACCAGAGGAGGCCTGATGCTGTGGACATGGTTTTTGTAAGGCAAAGGCTGATTTTTAAGAAGCTTGTTCAGAAGAAGCTGTTTTGACTTTTCTCACTAATGCCATTAGCAATTTCATCAGCACTCAACTTACATGCAAGCAGCAAGGTCACTGCTGTATGTTACAGCTTCAGAATCATAGAATTGGTTGGAAAAGACCTTTAAGATCCTTGGGTCCAACCATTAACCCATCACTGCCTAGTTCACCCCTAAACCATATTCCTAAGTACTACATCTACACATCTTTAAATACCTCCTGGGGTGGCAACTAAACCACTGGACAGCCTGTTCCAATGTTTGATAATCCTTTCCATGAAGAAATTTTTCTTAATATCCAACCTTAGCCTTCCTTGGTGCAACTTAAGGACATTTTGTCCTTTCTTGTCCCTTGTTATGTGGGAGAAGAGCCCAACCCCACCTGGCTCCAGCCTCCTTTCAGGGAGCTGTACAGAGGGACAAGGTCTCCCCTGGGCCTCCTTTTCTCCAGGCTAAACACCCCCAGCTCCCTCAGCTGCTCCTCATCAGACTTGTGCTCCAGACCCTTCCCCAGCTCTGTTGTCCTTCTCTGGACACACTCCAGCTCCTCAATGTCCTTCTTGTAGTGAGAGCCCAGAACTGGACACAGCACTTGAGGTGCAGCCTCACCAGTGCTGAGTACAGGGGCACAATCCCTGCCCTGGTCCTGCTGGCCAAGCTGTTTCTGATCCAGGCCAGGATTCCATTGACCTCCTTGGCCGCCTGGGCACAGCTGGCTCATGTTCAGTCACTGTCAACCAGCACCCCCAGGTCCTTTTCCAAGGGCAGCTTTCCAGCCACTGTTCCCCAGCCTGTAGGACTGCATGGGGTTGTTGTGACCCAAGTGCAGGACCCAGCACTTTGTTGAACTTCATACCACTGGCCTTGGGCCATCAATCCAACCTGTCCAGATCCCTTTGGAGCCCTTCCTACCCTTGGGCAGATCTCAACACTCCTACCAAACTTGGTGTTGGCTGCAAACTTTCTGAAGTGGCACTCCCATCTCCTTATTCATATGATTGATAAAGATACTGAACAGAACTGGCCCCAGTACTGAACCCTGGGAACATTCAGGGCCCAGCTGGATTTAACTCCATTCCCTACCACCCTCTGAGCCCAGCCATCCAGCCAGTTTTTTACCCAGTAAACTCTTCACCTGTCCAAGCAATGAGCAGCCAGTTTCTCCAGGATAATGTGGTGGGAAATGGTGTCAAAGGCTTTACTGGTCCACATAAACACATGCACAGCCTTTTCCTGATCCACCGGGAGGGTCAACTTGTTATAGAGGGAGATCAGGTTGGACGAACACGACCTGCCTTTCCAAACCCATGCTGACAGGGCCTGATCCTCTGGTTGTCCTTCATGTGCTGTGTGATGGCACTCAGAACAATCTGCTCCATGACCTTTCCCAGCATCAAGGTCAGACAGCCTGTAGTTCCCTGGATCCTCCTTCTGACCTTTCTTGGAGATGGATGTCACATTTGCTAATTTCCAGTCAAACCAGGATCTCCCCAGTTAGCCAGGACTGATGACAAATGATGGACAGTGGCTTTGTGAGCTTTCCATCACCTCCTGCAGTACCCTCAGGTGAATCCCATCCAGCCCTATGGACTCTGTGTGTGTCTAGGTGGTGTAAATGGCCACTGGCCATTTCACCTTGGATTATGGCATCTTCTCTGTCTTTCAGCTCAGGGGTCTGTGTATCTGGAGAACAACTGTTGTTACTACTAAAGGCTGAAGCAAAGAAATTAAGTAACTCAGCTTTTTCCTCATCTTTTGTCACCACGTTTCCCCCAAATATAATAAAGGATGGAGGATCTCCTTAGCCCTCCTTTCATTGCTTTTGAAACCCAAAAGGATGTAGGTATTATGTCTCTGAGAGTCTTGGCACAGGCTGGAGCTGACCAAACATCTGGTAAACTGTGCTTGTTAGATCATATTTGGTTTTCATAGCCTTTTCTTTTACACTACATTGTGGAAATCTGGAGTTTCAACTTACCCTTTGTCCACTTTGATGTAAAAAACCCTCTCTACAAAAATATATTTTTCTTTAATTTTAAGGGCACTTTTAAAGACTTCCCGTGAGCCACTCTAGACCACAGAAAGTGCCCCAGGACAGCTGTAAGGTCTTTGTTTTCCTTTAAGAAATTAGAAAAATAATGTCATTTTTATTTTATTTTTAAAACTTAAGCCACCAGTAACAAACAGTTATCAATCATGGTTCCTGTTTCAGGATGAAATATGCTTGACATGACCTAAAAAAATTGTACCCATTTCTTATCCAAAATTTGTTTTCTTAATCTTTGTTTTTGTTTTAAGATACTTTGTTTCTCCAATAGAAAAGATAGTTTCATCTAAGATAAAGCAGGCAGAACTGGTTCCAATTTTTCATGTTTTAATAATTTGCCAGCTATATTCTGTAATTCCAGTGCTGCTCTCTGCACTGATCCCATGTCAATTGGGAATTTTCTGTGTACTTGTGTTCAAAGGCAGGCTGATGGATTCAGTATGACTTTTGCGACTTTGGAGCTTTTCTTTTTCCTGGTATTAAGAGAAACCCCTTCAGTTCAGAGTGTACAGATTTTAATTGCTAGTATCTCAGGTAGCATGAGGGCTGACCCAATGGGTAGCCAGAGTGGCTTGGAATTTGTGATGGAGAGGAGACAGAAATTACAATGTTCACAGGATCAGAGAAGCGTGTCTCCTGCTGCCTTGAATGTTTTCTGGGATTTTAAAAGCAGAACACTTAACAAAGTATTATTTACTTTATCACTGCATCTAAGGATGACTAATATGCAGTGGCATATGGAAAATCTAGGGGTTTTGCTGGGACAAAATCATGTAGTTATCATGTGGTGGGGGTTTGTGACCTTGGTACCACAGAGAAACTTTGCTGATTTTACCCAAATGTCTTTTGGAACATGTCCATTGGAGAAGGCAGAAAGAAGCAATCTAGGACCTATTTATCAGTCTGGAAAAAAAGAAAAAAAAGAGAATGTCACAGGTATGACCTTCTTAGATCACTTCCACAGCCTGTGATGGAGTGGCATGGAACAGCTCCTGTGCCAGGTGCTGAAGATGATGAAGATGACTTTGTGTAAAGAGGAAGCAGATGAGCCCCCAATGGCTGTGGGAGAGAATCACAGCATGTGTGCTCTCATGATTAATACATAACACACCACATTTACAAAAAAACTTTCTGATAATCATGCCAACAGCAAGCATGTGGGCATTTTGAATGTTCAGGGAGATGATTCAGTCTTCAATGACAACAAAACATAACTGTGTTGTGTTTGCTGACTGTCTCAGCTATCTGCTGTGGAGATAAGCAGACATCCATGCCCTGTCATTCTGTTGACCAGACTAAATTATGAAAAGCATTATCAATGTGTAATTTACACTGAAGAAAAAACAACTAATCCAGGGTTGTCTTTTCCTTCCAACTATGCCTTTTACACTGATGAAATTAAGTCCTACTTGTGGCTATGTGGCAATGCTGAGCACCCAGAAAGTCTTCAGCTTGTGAAATGTGTTGGAATCTGGCTTAATGTTTGGAAAAGGAGAAGAGACTCCACACCAAAGGCAGGGTGAACAAAGGTCTTTAAGTAGGTTGGCTATAGACTGAACATTTTGTGAACAGTCTCAGGCCAATCACCATCTATAACTGTGTCAAAATTATAAGAGCAAGAAATTTACTTTGAAACAAACTGTGGGCAGAATATAATTTGGTCAACTCTGTCTTAGTTGAAGGCAGAGGTAGGAACCTGAGTTGAATAACTGTGTGTGAGTGCCACATGAACACTGACATATTCATTCTTACCTCTGAGGAGTTATTATCCCTACTTCAGCGTAGAGTGAAATGAGAGAAAGGAAGAATACGTGATTTGCCCAAGGTCACACTTAAAATCTATAGTATGGACAGAAAATAAATCCTGATCTATTGAAATCTGCATTTGAACTGCAAGATGATCCTTTCTTCATTTTATGGATAGGTAGTTAGAGGACTTAGCAATGTGAAAATAGTTTAATAACCCTGGCAAACATGCCACAAATCCATAGCTCTTGTATATAAATACCTCTCAGATATCACTGCACATCCCAATCTGTCCTCCATTCCTTTTGCTGGCTCAGCAAGGTGTCACATAAAATTAGACCGAGAAGTTAACACATTAAGCATTTATTGATCTCAATAAGTTACAGTCAAATATGCCATATCTTAATGAACAGAAATAAAAGATCGCCTAAAATACTCACACAGTAACTATGATGTGATAGAAAATATTAGTTATTTATTATAACAGAATAAGTACTAAAGTCTTTAACTCTTGCAGTACCAAATAACAGGGGTCAAGATCCAAGATTATCCTGTTTGTCCAATCTACTTATAAGACATTCCAAGTAACTAGCATGTGCCTTGTTATCTCTATAAAAATCCTTGCCTAAAGTCACTTACTTCTAATGAAAGTTATTTCAGCTCTAACCTAGCAATATCAAACAGAGAGTACTCACTGCTTTGTCCTTTCCATGGCAAGGGAAATAGAAAATTAAATTAGCTTTATAAACCAAAGTGGCTTTTTTTTTAAAAGAAAAACCTTTCTTCACTTTGGTTCCCCCAAAGTCTACGCTGCCCTTTCTGTACACATTAGCAGAGAAGAAAAGTCTCAGATTCTGCAAGTGGAGTCTTTACTTTCCTCCAGGTGATGGTAAAATATCAACCAATTTAAGATTGTACTTTCACTGCTGGTACTTAGCAAGAAACAGGAGAAAAGCCCATAATTAAGATCTCTGCCTTAAAAGTCCTTGTCCCTGACATCTGCATTTGGATGGCCATCTACTGAAGGTACTTGTTTTTGCCAGCTGCTTTGTGTGACTGAGAGCAAGAAGCATCTTGTGCTAGAGACAAGGAAGTTCCTACAAGTCCTTAGATGTCCTTGCTTTGATGTAGCAAAAACTTTTGGTCTAGGAGTGGTACTGACTTGCAAAGCCTGGAAAAGGGAAAACCTGGGGGGATCAAGCAGGAAAATTCCTCTTCAGCCCCTGAGCTTGAATGAGAAGGTAGAATAATTTTTCTTTTATAAATGCTCATTTCAGTTCAGAGGAGGTATGGCTAAAGGGCATGCTGATGACATTCAGTTTTATATTTCTACCTCAGAAAGCTTGATGAATGTCATTGAGCACCTCAGGAAAGCTCTTGTTGAGGAACTGGATGAGAATGAGGTAACACAAAGGTAGCTGAGAATTTGAGGAAGCATAAAAAGGACATGAAGAAAACAAAGTTGTTTTATGTTGTCACAATTGCAGTCAGCTGTCCCTCTAGTGCTGAGAATTCAGTTTTTGATCCTTGGAGCCACAGATTTCAGTGAATATTAGGGACCTGGCTGCCTTTTCAAGAGCCCATTCTCTCCCTGCAGTTCCAAAACATATTCTTGCTTGGAGACCCTTACCACATGCCACAAAGAAGGGCATCTTGAGGACATCAGTAGTGAAGCTGGCTTTCTTGGTGTCCTTTAAACTTTCTCTTGGCAGCCCTTGCCCTGCCTGCTCATTAATATTTGCTGTAATACCATCAAACTCAGCAGCTCTTTTTGACTGGATGCCCCAGCTAAACCCTTTCAGATTTTCATGTGCCTCAGCTCTACGGAAGGAAGGTGAGCGATGAACATTTTGTCATTCTTGCTGACAGTGGAGATGTCAGAACAAATAAAGATATCTTCATAGCTACTGTGTGATTTAAACTTTAATAAACCTTTTGTCTCCGCCGTGCCCTTTGACTGACCCATGCGCAGCCAGGGATGGGAGCTCAGCCGACGTCACTGCCAGCACAGCACAGAGTGGACCTTGGGGCTCAGCTGAAACTCCTGCTGCAGCACATCACCAGGGCTCTGCAAGAGCCACAGGCATGCTCACCAGCATAACAACAAAGCAAGGAAATGTAAAAGTAAGAGATTAATCAATGAACATGAAGTGAGTTGAAATTATTTCCTTCCCATCAGCACACCACTGCATTTCACTTCAGCAAAACTGGTTTGGAGTCAGACAAACATCACTGTAAATATACCTTCGCTCTTTTCTGGCAAATAATGGGGATGGAAAAAAGTATTCCTCTGTTGGGTCAACTTTCTGCCCTATATGCCATGAAATGTCTTTGTTATTGCATTGCTAGATATCAAATAAAGTTTAAACTCCAAAGCCTATGGTAGTGTTCACAAGAAACAAAATATCTTCCTCTTCAAGATAACTTCTGTAGATACAGAGAAACCTTTGGATTGCAAAAATTCCTCAGCAAAAATCACCTGGCAAGAAAAAACTTGCTGATAAAAGAGATTATTCTTTATCAAACTATTCTAAAAATCCTGTGACCAATAGAAAAGAAATGCAGCCAGCTGGGAAGAGAGGGAGACCCATAGGGAAATGAGAACATGAATCTGACAGAAGCCTTGCATGGTCCCTGTCCTATTTGTTTTAAAATTGTACTTTATATTGTTTCTGCAAAGCCAAAGTCAGATTACTGCCACTTTTTAGCATACCTGGTGCTGACAACTGTCAGCATCTCATCGATTGTTGCAATAGTTTATGGTTTATCTATGGAAATAGGTGACTCAGGGCCAATCTCAGCCCATTTTGTTGAGAGAAAAAAAGGCAGTCACAAGGTCCAACCCTAATGGTCATCAGCAAATTTAAGAATGTAACATAAATGCTTCTTCCTCTGGGTTCAGAAATCAGTTGGTAAATATAACAAATCTAACCTTTAATTCAGTCATGTGAGTTTCAAGGCAGTCTCAATATTTGTATTTCCAGCATGACTTTGGGGATAGGCAGTAATAAAGTCTCCTTGTCTTCTTTGACAACAGGTGTAGCTCTTCTGTCTTTTTGGTTTCCTGAGGGCAATTTCTCTTGCAAGCTGGCAGTATCCTTGGCCCATGGGGCATTTAATGCAAAAACTAAATTAGAAACAATCTGGCAATTGCATATGAGATACCCACTTTCCTTCTTCTGAATAAATTTCCTTTCTTGCAGTTTTCTTCTGGTGGTAAGGCAGCTCTGCTTACACACAAAGCCAGACCAGGATGAGTGGCCAGTTCTGCTGTGGTGGAGAAGGTCCTCATCTCATTACTTCTGTCCCTGCTCCTACCCTTTGCACTTGTGCAGATCCCTGCTCCAGGGCTGTGTAACACTTCCCCTTTGGGAGTGTTTTGCATGCCTTTAAATCTTCCTCACAAAATAACTGATGATTTAGATAATATTGGACACACTAGTTAAAATGAAGTCTGGAAGAGACTGACATTTATGTTTACTGCAGACTGACAGCTATTATTCTGGATATTCATCTATAAATTTATTGCTTCCTTTTTTGTGTGTGTGTCAGTTTCATATGTTTGAATGACAAATATTTACCAAAATTGGAATTTACCTGACCAAGGAATGACAGAATTAGTCATAAACTTTCTGAGAGGAATGGATAAATTCCTGACAGGCATGGATGCCATGGGCACAGGTAGACCATGTACTGGCAGGTCAGGAATCTAATGTCTTCAGGAATAAAAGCCTGCTCATTTTTCCAGTAATGAAGTGCAGTTTCCCCTCTGTTTTCTGGTGCACTTTCTGCCATGGAGACATTAAATATAATTTTCCTTTCTGATAGTTGCATCAAATTGTACTCATTAGCACTTTGTGTAATACAGCAACTTTCAACATTTGAATTGAATCTCTTTTCCAAAATACTTTTCCTCCAGTTCTGGAGACTATTTAATCTTTCTGCTGTGTCAAACACTGTCTACAAGATTGTACAAAAGCTGCTTATTAGCTTCCTTTACACTTTCTATTACTTGGAGGGCTTGCCTTTCCATTTGCAGGTGTACCTGGAAAACTATAAACTGAGCAGGTATTTGCTCTACTAGTGATGATGCTGCCCATTAACTGTAACTACAAGGAGAGTAGCTGTCTCCTTATTTCTTATAATTTTTGATATCAGAAAGTAGAAAGCAAAGCCTTATCCCAATATAATTTTATTTTTATCATCTCCGAGCACATGTTCAAGCTTCCTCACTTTTTACATGCCTTAGCTGATTCCTCTGAAGAAAGAAAAATGGCAAATGTTCTTGTTGGTGTGTGTGTGTCATGCTGACTGCATCAAGAAAACCACTGCTACAGTAGGGAATATGCAAATCCTTTGTGGCAACATCGTTCCCCTAACATCAAAACAGGAACATTTTGTTGCCTGAGCCATCTTGGATAACATCAGTGAAAAATGCAACAAATGTACAACAAGGGAAGATGCTTTTGAAACAGTCTTTTACAAGATCCTGTGTTCTAGGAAGTTTTATTTCCAGGCTGTGGGACTGACCAATTAAGCAATTTAATAGTAAAAGGCTCTGAGTACCAAAAAAAAGCTGTTCAAGATAACACTTTCAAAAGCACAAGCATGTGTTTGGGACAAATTTAAAACGAACAGATTCAATACCACAATAATACTTCAGAAAATTTTTCTGAGGTTAGTTTTTGCTGCTCGGGATTTTAAAAAAATTAAATAAAAGAATGTAATGAATGACATAAGTGTACTAATTGACTGTGAGTGATTAAAATGGAAACCCTTGGAATCTGCTCGCATGTCCCAAGCTGTACAGACATGGCAGAGAGATGGTGTTCATAGCATTCCTTCACTGAGGAATTGCCAGCAATGCAAGGGAAGGACACAGAGCCAGTTCCAAAGCTGAACCATTCCAGGGGATATAGCATGGTTACTTCCAGGTCCGTTGATGCCTTGAATCGGAGTTGCTTTATGAACATAATTCAATGCTTTTATACATACAGATGTATGTGTATGTGTGAGAGTTACATGGGAAAGGATGAACTCCAACATACTGTTTAAACATGCTATTTAAAACTGCTTTGATGCAAACCAAGGAAAACCAAGGAAAAATCAGACCAAATACATACAGCATGATGCATTCCTGTTAATTGTGGTCAACCAGAGCAATAAAATTATGTTCACTTCTTCCAAAAGATACTCCTGGATAAAAGATTGTGTCACAGCAGCAACATGAGTATAGGAGAGAAATCAGAATGACCCAAACCACAAATCAAAATAGACAGCAATAAAACAAATAAACAAACATAAAGCTGGGAAGTATAGGAGTTTTCATCTGCATGCTTATCATTGGCAAGGAATAGCCTGTCTCACTGGCACTTCAGCTGCTAGAAATCCCTACTGCAATGGGAAGATTATTCTGCCCACAGGATGTCAAACTGGCAGTGTGGTCTTGGTGCAAGGGCTCTGGCAATCATCAAAGCAACAGTGATGGATGGACTGTTGACTACAAATGACAGCAAGAAAATAACAAGAAGATATGGCAGAAAGCAGCAATTGAGGTTTATAATGACAGAAGCAACAGAAGCAAAGATGACTCACTCCCATATATCATGAATAAACAGGAATGAAGCTGGTAGTTCCATGGGACTTGTTAATACTGAGTGTTTACGCAGTGTCTTAAACTTATGCACACCAACTTGATGTAAATATATGCCAGCATAAGTCAGATGAAGTTTACAGTTCTGGATTAAAGGGTTTTGAGTGTGGATTCCATTTCCTGACCAAAAAAAACAGACTTTGAGGGAAAGCAGATGTTTTCCATGAATGTTTCTGTTGCACTAGAAAGCTGATTTTTTAAAAAGTGAGAGATATCAGAAAGAATCTGCTCAGGACTCTTGCAAAAATACACCAGGGGACAAGATAATCTTGCAGATGTCTTTTCTGTAGTGCACAGTGAACAGCTTGTGAAAACACACACATTTGCATAGAGGAGAAATGCAATAGAAGGAAAGCATGCTGACATCCAAGTTCAATTATTTTTCTTTTTCCAAGATTTCCAACTATTACACATGCATTAATGTTTATAACACCAGAATGAGAACACCTCTGGAGGTATTGTATCTGCATTATAATACTGGAGCTTTATTGGAACTGTTGTGCAATATTTTCAGAACTTTCAGTGAAGAGGAAGGTGAAGCCAGACAAATTTTCCTTACACCAGCACATTATATTTTTCCTCCACTGCATTGCAGTATAACAACTGCTTTGGTTGGCAGAATGACATTTCATTACCCAGACATATGGGAATTAATTTTTAAAATGGCTCAAGAATTAAGGTAGCAAATTAATAGCAGTAGTTGAGCATTAATTCCCATTGAATGGCACCCCTGGATGTACAGACAGACTGGGGAATGAGAGGCTGGAGAGCAGTGCCACAGAAAGGGACATGGGGGTTCTGGTCAATGGCAAGTTGAACATGAGCCAGCAGTGCCCTGGCAGCCAGGAGGGCCAACCCTGTCCTGGGGGCATCAGGGACAGCATCACCAGCCAGGCAGGGCAGGGGATTGTCCTGCTCTGCTCTGCAGTGGGGCAGCCTCACCTCCAGTGCTGGGGGCAGTTTTGGGTGTCACATTATGAGAAAGATATTAAACTATTAGAGAGTGCCCACATGAGGGCACTGAGAATGATAAAGGGCCTTGAGGGGAAGCCATATGGGGAACACGTGAGGTCACTTGGTCTGTTCAGCTTGGAGAAGAGACTGAGGAGAGACCTCATTGCACTTACAACTTCCTTGTGAGAATTAGTGGTGGGGGGAGAGAGGGGGGCAGGCACTGATCTCTTGTCTGTGGTGACCAGTGACAGAACCTGATGGAATGGCCTGAAGTTGTGTCAGAGGAGGTTTATGTTGAGTATTAAAAATAAGTTCTTCAGGTGGTTGGGCACTGGAACAGCCCCCAGGGAAGTGGTCACAGCACCAAACCTGACAGTTCAAGAAGCATTTGGACAACACTCTCAGGTACATGGTGTGGTTCTTGGGGATGTCCTGTGCAGGGCCAGGATGATCCCTGAGGGTCCTTTGCAACACAGCATATTCTGTGATTCTGTGAAATCTTTTCTAAGTAGCGTAAGTATGAACTTAATATAAATCCATGAGGATCACCTACCTAACTCATCATATGAAGTTTCAGGTTTCAGACATTCTCTTTTTTATTGCTAAATCAGTATTTAGACATTTTTTTCTACCTCTTAAAAGGAGATAACATTTCTTTTTGTGATGCAACATTCCTGCTGTAACTTCAGCAACAGAACAGGTCTCTGACAACCAGATTTCAGGAGTTTCCACTTTTCTGTGTACAGCTTTGAGCAGGAGGGCTCTCCATCTCAGGGAACTCTTAAAGGGAGCTGTCAGACCAATGTTTCAGGTGTTTTGAAGGGTAGGGAAGAGGAAATTATTTCCCTAGCTAAAAGTGATTTTTCTCACTCGTTTCAAATGTATCTATGGGGCTGAGAAAGGGAAAGTAATGTTGAAAAAGAAAATAGATATTTTTTAAGAATTGGAGGAAAGGGGTCGGACAAATATATTAACAGCAGAAAAATAATTTTCTGCACATCTGCCGTGAATTTGCATAATGCTATCTTAATTACTGTTCAAATCAAAGCCAGTTCAAGTAAACAGAAAAGTCCCTGATTGAACTAATTACAAATTTCAGAAATGCTGAGAGAAAGGCTAAGCAGCAAGTATTCACAGGTTTACTTTGCAAGCATGCTGCAGCACACACCACAGTGCACAGAAAAATATTCTGTTCATGCACGGTTGTGTTATAATTGCCAAAATGGTTCAGTATCATTTTAGTTATTAAGACACTAATGAACCTTTAAATGCGTGCTGAGTCCCAGTGATGTTACAGATTTACTTGCAGGTTAAGGAGCGAAAACCTTTAGTATGTTAGCTTTTCCCAGAATAGAAATGTTAAGATTTTAAGTAAGAATTAATATAATTTGACTTTAAAAATAAGGCATCTAGTCTAAGCTAACCTCTTCAGTGCCATATAAATCAGTGAAAAGAGATAGAAATTGGAGAGGCAATTCATAAGTAAATGAAACTCTAAGAACATGTGGAAGCAAAGAGACCACCTAGTCCTCTACTGTATGTCCAGAACTGGTCAGCATAAGATGCCAAGTGGAAAGTGCAAGAACAGCTCCCCACAACACTCTCCTCCTGCTGCAGTCAGTGACCTGAGGAGGTGTGGGGTTTGTGCAAGGCCAGGAGCAGCAACTCATTCCTCCCCTCAATGACAGCAACCCAAGAGACAGGGCATGACTCAGCCTCCTCCAGTGCTTCTCTCTCACCAGGGCCATGGGATGAGCATGGATGTCTGAAATCCTCATTTGTAAACGAAGCATAAGGTTGTGATGATGTTTGCCCATCGCTGGCAGCTCCTCACCAGGCAGTGTCCACACAGCTGAGGAGCTGCTTTACAGAATCAGGGCAGCTACTCATTCTGCCAAGACAACAAAGCTGCACCACAGGAACCTCCACTGCGTGGCCTGCAGGGTGGTCGCCATGCCCACCACCCATGCTGCATCCAAAGTAAGAAACCATCCTAAAAGGCCATTAAACCCTGAGCTCAGCACGGCAGGTGCTCAAGCTGGCCAATGCCCAGCTAGCACAAGAAGCACAAGAAGTCACTGAGCAGAGGCTTTGCTGCACCTGCAAATCTGCTCCCCAGTATGTGGTCAGTGAATTGTCTTACTGTGTAGAAGTCCTTAACCAACAAAATGTATCTTTAATTTCAGCATGATTAAAATTCTACTTTTCTCTTTTGCCTCTTGTACAAATGAAACTTGGTCTGCAGAAACAACATATATCATGTTATATCTGTGTGCATGCAGAAAAATCTTACCAGATGTCTGAGAGGAGTAGGAAGGTGCTGGATTCCACTGGAAGTATCCAGACACCTGAGTCTTCTTGTGTCTTCTTGTGGGATCTCACTCCTCCATTCACAGATGGCTGTGCAAACTGACTTAAGATATAACTTTATAATTAATTCTGCATTATTCTGACAAAAAGCCGGAGATTTTTAGCAAACTACACAGGATAAATAACAACCAGACCAGTTGTTTTGTTATTATAGTTTAAAATTGAATCAGCCTTCAAATTGCAGTTGTTTTTAAAAGTATTTCTTAATATGGCTGCCTGTTGTATGAATCATGACCTGATCCTGGTGTCTTGGCAACTGCAGTAGTTACT
This sequence comes from Cinclus cinclus, assembly GCF_963662255.1. Classification (NCBI taxonomy): domain Eukaryota; kingdom Metazoa; phylum Chordata; class Aves; order Passeriformes; family Cinclidae; genus Cinclus; species Cinclus cinclus. The sequence continues at coordinate 137,889,711 of NC_085046.1, forward strand.
TCATATCTGGCAGCTCACACTGCTTGAGGAGATTGAACTGATTTTCTCTCAATATCTCATTTTCTAGCACCATTCTGATTGCCACACACGTGGTGCCTGTTGCTCCCATCACTGAACCTAGCAATTGCAATGACTTTATTTCTTGTTGCTGATGTTCTGAGTTTTGGAGGAAAACTACCACGAAATATGGATTTGTTCTGTTAAGAGAAACATCCATCTGTTCAAGGCACTGGGAGACAAAGATGAATAAGTACAGTATCGTCCCCAATATGTGACTTAGGAGGAGTGGAATTTTAAAAAGAGCAAATGAATGAAAGGAAGAAAAAAGAAAGAAAACAATTATTTTTGCCCCAGTTCGAGGCAAAGCATCACCTTTATCTCCAAATCACTCTCAAAACACTTTTCATGCTGTCACTGGGAGAAAGAATTATTTGTCAAATACAGGTCTGAAACATCCCAGATCAACTTGTTTCTCTTCTAAATGATGGAGGCAGTAGAATGGAGATTAACTGCCTGCAGCTAAGAACCAGGCTGGAAGGGAAAGAAGCAGCAAAAAGCTAAGAAAAGTTTTATGTTTTATAAAACTTGCAAGGTTAAACCTGCTATTAATTTTCATGTGGCAGCTCTACAATTAATATTTAATCAAATCTGAGGAAGGGGCTCAAAGGTATTGACTATTTACTATTAGCTCATTCTGTCTATGAAATAGAAATACTTTCTTATTAAAATCAAAGTTATATATACTAATATTGGATTTGATCTAATGTTAGAGAAAATCTAATTATTACCTAAATAATAACTATGTAATCTCCTGGAAGAAAGTTAGAAGGAAGATTAAATAGTGTCGTATCTGCTCTGGAGACAATATGACTAAAGTAAACATAGAGAATGAGAAGAAGAAAAAACATCTAGCCACAACACATCTGGGCAAAGTGCAGTGAATGTCTTCTCTCTTCTCTGACACTAAATTCTGGCATATGTTTATTTTTTCAAAGAACTGAGTCCACACTGGTGATGCCTGTACTGATAAACGACACTGTGCCAAAGGTTCCTAGAATGATAACCCATTCATTTACAGTGGTAAACTCTTAGAAACAATCTCTGGCATGATTTTGCCCAAACCCAGTTAGCTCTCTTATAAATATCTACCAGGCAAGGTTCAAAAGCTGGCACAGCCAAGCAGATTTCCCATATGCAGGTGACAGCATACCAATTGGCCTCAGTACTGGAGAATAGGCCTGGACATATTTCATTTACCTGTATGGTCACAAGCTCCTCAGGGAAACATGACATTCTATAGAAATTACACAAATGATAAATTTGATTGATAGCATTAAGCAAGTTAAGGATCCTCTCACTCATTGCAGAAGCTACAGGCATATGATGGTGACTGAAAAGACCTATTTGTACAGGATCCCAATTAAATATTTTGTTGAAAGTGGTTGCCCATTTCTAAATGCCTTTCTTTGTAATGCTGCTGGCTTACAGCAACACAGAATCTGCTGTCAAAGAGCTAGCTGCTTTTTTCTTCCACATCCAGAATCCTTGTTAGCCTTTGAGTCACACAGTAAAGATGGTATTTTTTTTCTGTTGTCAAATACAATCCATTCTAAGTCTAGACCTGAATTTATTTGGTGACATGAAGAAAATTTATTAATTTTCCCTTTATCTCTGCTTCTGGAAATGTATCTCTTCTTAAATTAAGGTGTCTAAAATTTGCTAGTGCCATTTGATTTATTCCTTTGAGAAGAGGCACCCTGATACATTTTTAGATCTGACCACTGTTGGAAGTGTTCGGTGCATAAAAAACCACATGCAGAATGCATAGAGAAAAGTAATAGGAATGTTGTGACTGGTGTGAATGGGGAATGATCATGTTTTGAAAACACCTAGAGATCCTAAAGATCTAGAGACACCTAGAGCAGTTAATCACAATCCTAGCATGCAGCAAAGCACAACTTCACATGTCACCCAGGTGGCAAGGGACTGTGAGTAAATGCTGACAGCTCACAGAGGAGGTGAAGTGGAGACACAAAGGACCATCAGGCCCACAGGATTACAGAAAGGCACATGCAGAAGTCAGCACATGATTCCCAAACCAGGAGACAAGATGAGGACTCAATAGATGGTATCCTGTCCTCCACCAGGAACCCTGGACAGACTGCCCAGATTCAAGCATCCCTGATGCTGGACAGACCACCAATGTACGTAAATCCTGGTGCTTGTGTGTGGAAGTGTGAGTGAAATCAGCAATGTTTGAATGCCAATCACCTTCTAGTCCCATTTTCAGGGGGCTGCAAGAGCAGAGCAGCTCCATAAGCAGAGTGGAGCTGGTAGCTCAGGGTGACCACATACAGGCAGCAAAAGTCCAAAGCAGCCATGCCATGGGCAGTGGAGTCTATATTTTCCTACAAAGGCATTATGATAAGGCTCACAGGAAGCCTTCTCATCCTCTACAGTTATTGGTCTCTACAACTACCTGAACACAAGTCACATGAATATGGCCACAGAGATACTCAGACAGATGGAGCACCTCTGGGTACAAGCTGAGGGCAGTTGGGATTGTTCAGCCTGGAGAAGAAAAGGCTTTGGCAAGACCTCATTGCAGCCTTACAGTACCTAAAGGGGGCTTACAAAAAGGAGAAGAGAGACTTTTTGTCTGGGCAGACAGTAACAGGGCAAGGGGCAGTGGTTTTAAACCAAACAAGGGCAGGTTTAGATTAGATGTTAGGAATAAATTCTTTCCATGCTGAAGCACAGGAATAGGTTGCTCAGAGAATTTGTCAACACCCTGGAGTGAGTCCCCCCCTGGGTGAGACATTCAGCATGATAGTGTTGTTCTTCTCAAGCTGTTATTACATTTGTGGGAGCCCTGCTCTTCTGGAGTTGGCTGAGTACCTGCCCATGGGAAGTAGTGAATTAATTCCTTGGTTTGCTTTAGCTGGGTCTGTTAAATTGCCTTTGTTTCAACCTATGAGTTTTTTCACCTTACCCTTCTGATTCTGTCCTCCATCCCACTGTGAGGGGAGTGGGTAAATGGCTGCATGGTACTTAGTAGTTGCCCTCTGGGCTTAAATCATGACAGTGAGAAAAAGACCATCAGTTATAAGAGGAAAGCAATGCCAACAACAATAAAAAAATTGCATAAAATAAATAAGATGGAGATTAAAGTGCAAGCTATTATTACAGGAAAAAATGGAAGTAAAATACATCACATTTTTGTTCTGTTATCTATTTTAGAACTTGTATTTCCAATTCAACAAATATAGAAAATAAATTTAGCAATATACAAGCAAATTGATATAGAAAAAAATATAATCAGAATTATAGTAAGAAACTGGGGAGGAAACCAGAGACTTTAAAAAAGAGTAGAGAAAAAAGCATATACTGAAGTGTGTGAACATATGCTTACATACATTAATAGGCTGAGTGTGGGTGGTAGCTATGCCCATTGTAAACATGCATGGATAAACAATATGCAAAACAAAATAGGTTAAATCAGCACAAGACATCTTAACAAACAGAATAGTCAGTTATTATAAAAGGCTTCAATATAGGAATAACTCATAAAAAATCCTATCCAGAAAGGTCGAGATAAAGAGAAAAAAAAGTATTATTGGAAAGAAATACTAGTAGCAATATTCAAGTTTTTCTCAATTATTAATACAGCATTTGATACATGAGGAGCAGTTAACATTAAAGCATAGTATTGAAATTGCTAACATTTTTCCTTCTGGATTGTTTTAGGAAAATAATCTTACTTATTCTTTTCTTTCTCTAGATTTTATTTGCAAATCAGGTATCACATCTGTCATTTTCTTGTCCAAATTATTTTTATAACTCTTGTTTAAAATTGATGATTTGGGCTAGGCTTTTAACTAGAACTATTCTTCACTTAAGGTTTCAGTGAGGTGGCAAGAGAATTCATTCTGAGCATGAGCTCTGTAGAGTTCATTTCAATTTATTACTCATTTTAAGTGAACTAATCTAAATTAAAATCTCCTTGAATCAATACCTCATTTTTATCATAGAATATTCTGACTATATTACACAGATCATTCAACTGCTCCCACATCTGGCAAAGGCAAAATGGCTTTGTGGTGAAGATGGGCTTTTTTCCACCAAATGGACTTAGGCACAAATTGCACATGCCCAAGCTCTGTATCTCTTACAACATTAGTATGCTCATCAGCCAGCATGCTCTTACCATTTATCTTTGCATCATTACAGGATTATTCATGTAAAATACTAATGATGTGCAGGAATTTATATTTGGCATGGAAAAGAATTAATTTTTACCCTTTCCATTTCCCATTTTAGTTAGCAACATGAAAAGCCAATTTGTGTTGTTTGTAATCAGCATCATTGTATTCATTTTGTGACAGATTCTAATGCTTTTGTTGTGAGGATAGACTGAAAGAACATTCTGAACAGATTTTGTTCTAATATTGCATCTTTATGTGAAGGTAATGACAGTTACAAAGTAAGGTGTGGGGGGCTGTTCTTCTGACAAATGCCATAAAAAACTCTTTGGAGACTAATTTGTGTCTTGTTCATTATTCTTTTATGTTTTGCTTGTATTACATAGTCTCCAGTCAATTCATAAAGTATAATAAAAAATGCCTGTTTTATACACGCACTAATTGGCATCATGGCTGACAAAATAGTTGCTGCAGACTCTTTATGTCTAGAATCCTGAATTCCCTATGTATTTCTTCAGGTTTTATTTCTTGGCCTTCTCAGCTCTGCTTATGATTTTTCAAGTGCAAGGCATATGACAAAAAATATTTCAAAAGCCCCTCATTCAGGAAAACACTTCAGGGTGGAGGTACCTTTCATCATATAAATTGGCCCCTTGAAGTCCTTTGGACTTACATGCTCACCTGTCTTACTGGGTTTTGTGTCTGTGCTGTGGAGAACAGAATCCTCTGTGCAGCAGCATCGGTCTTGAGCATGTGCTTAATCTAAGTCAAGGGTAGTTCTTCTCTCTTTCCAAAAACCAAGCACACACTTGGAGAGCCCAGAGGAACCAGTGGCTGCTACAGCTGCATCTCTGCAATGAAAGTTTCTTCCTGTGTCTGGGCATGCCTTAGTGGGGTCTTGATGCACTGGGGGAAAGCCAGCCACATCCTCCCTCCCATCTCATACACCCTGGGAGGCTTTTTCTGACAGATTAGAGGGCAAGGTACCCAGCTCACATCAGCAGTTAAATGTGGTCACAGTACTCAGTGCTAGTCATGTTGCTGTCAGACAATTTGTAGGTGTTAGAATAAAAAACAGACTGTGACACATGACATCACAGGCATGAGATTGCACAGGGATTCATAGGGATTGGCTAAAAAATGCATGAGAATGAGGGGATCCCTGTATGCAAGAACATTCAAGGCCTCATTTTCTAGAATATCCATGTGCAGCCCTGCATCAGGGTTCCTTGCAGAATCACTGCTGTATGTTTGTTCTTGTGCCTTCACATCTGAGAAGACGGTGCACTGTAAACAGATGTGTGGTTGTGGTCACATTTTTTAAAAATCAGTTCAAAATAAATCAAAATAAATTGTCTAAAAATTTGATAATGTACCATTCATGTCCATGAAAATGTCTTCACTCAAAAGCTATTGCACTCTTTATCCCTTCAAGTACCATGTACAAAGTCTACTCTTTTCGATCAATTGCCTCCATTTTGAACTCTTCCCTTTACATAGAGGGATGGACAATATAAAGCTAAATCATGCTATGTTACTGGAGAGTGTACAAGTTTTAACTGTGCTCTGTGGTTCATTGGTTCTCTTTCTTTCTCAAGACCACATGGGTATGCTATAAAAGAGAGACTACTCACAGCTTCATGGAGCTTGTTTTGAAAGAACACATCAATCTCCAACTGACAGGTTTTGTAAGAACAAATCTGGATTTTCCAACACTTTCCAATTTTACAACTGTTCTTCCATACTGCCAAACTTGTCTACCTCCTCGAGCAGAGAAGAGCTATTAGAACCCAAAATAGAAGCATTTCCACCAGGTTTCTAAACTGCAGCTCCTCCATGTAATTGCTGTTGCCGTTAACAACTTTAAAAATGTGACCAGTGGCAACACTTAGCCACCAATCAAGCTATATTTTAAGTTTGAGAGGACAAGATTAATGAAATATATGATGAACACCTTGTGTTGGTCCATGAGTATAAATCAGAAGCAAGATGTGGTAGGTCTGTTCCATCTCCAACTGCCATTATGTTGTAATTAGGGAATTAAAATAAAGTGAAATTAGCACATCTCCGACACAGACCCTTTTCGACAGAGCCTGGAAAGAACCACTCTGTGCACTTCACTCTGCTTGTCTCTACATTGGTATTAAACTCAAGAGATCAAATTATTTCAGACATGTAATCATTAATATAGAAATAGTGAACAAGTTTATATGAAGAGACTCCATAGTTCTCTTAAAACCTGTTATGCTTGTTTTCTCAGCCTCTGCTTGAATTTGCTAATGCTTAAACTCCTGCTTCCTAAATGTATCTGGAAAAATACACAAAAAGAAAAAAATAAGACCTTGAAATTTCTGGTGAGTTAAGGTAAGGTGGAGAGATGCCACCACACTGCCTTTCTCAGAGTAAGGGGAGGGGACCAGACAAACATCAGATCTTTAGTAGATAAATATACTTGAAACTGGCTCTGCAGAAGAATAGGCAATATAGCACATCATGCAAATTGTCACCAAGAACAGAATTCATAGGCATATAGGTATCTATTTTATACTATAAGATAAAAATGCTGGTTTAGGCAGACATCAGATTCAGGCTCTTACAGAGAATTTAGTCTTCTAAGAAAGAAGCCTGACTTAGATTTCCTTCCACATAAAGTTGCATAAAATGGAATTAAACCTGTTGAAAAATGTAAAAGTATAATCTTTCATAAGACATAAACCTTTGTCTGCAGCATTACAAATAAATCCTCTGCACAGCAGATGATGGAATGGACTGCAATTTCTTTCTGTGACATGACACACATATTTACCTTTTATTCTTAAGTCCTTCTCAAAACCTCTTGTGATCTGATATGAAAAAGTAATGTATACCAAAGCAATACATTAAGGAAAGCATATCTCCAGCATGGGTAATCTACAAACAGGCTGGGAAGCATCTTGATTAACTTCAGAGGACAGCTTTCAAAGGAAAGGCACTGTAGGTAACTGGAAAGGTAAGTTTAAAGGTGTTTCAGGTCCTATTTGTTTAAATGAAGTGTGTCTTTCCTCTTTGGGAACAGAAAAGTTTGAAGATATCTATCTCTGTGGAAACCACCTTCACTCTCCTTTCAAAATGTAGTATTTTCAAAATGTAGTATTATAAGCTGTCATGGTGGGAAGAAAAGTGCTTTACAAAGTAGAAAACTGTTTCTCCCTCATCTGGCCCGGGGTAAAAAGAAATGTCAATACACATGTAACTGCCAGCTGAACCTTGAAAGGCTGGGAGCTGTGGTTTGGCAGCAGAATTACTCTAGTTCAAAGAGGCAAATATGTTGTGGTCTTATTGCTTTAGGCAGACCTATTTATCAACGTTAGTGATAGGATCACACAGAGAAACTGGGCAGGCATTCAAGAACCAGCAAGACATTAACCATATCATCCTGTGTGAAACAGTGGCTTCTGAGGAGCAGTAGATAGGGATCAGTTGTCCTTGCTAAATCTTGTGAGACCCTCCTTGTTCCCAACTGACCACTAAATACTTTGTCAGCTCTGCTCATGAATAGTATTACCTGCTCTTTTTAAATCATCAGAGAAAACAATAGGTGTTACTGTTGAGGCTTTGGTTTTATTCTACTGATGTTAGAGCAAAGTTCTGAAATAAAACACTTGACATTTGTGTTTTGTCTGGGAACAAAATCAGAGAGCAACCCAAAACCTATGATCTGAACCTTGAGTATGAGCCTTCATCTGCATCAAGGATGGAGCAAAGTCATCATATGCATGAGGGATGAGGGCTGAAAGTAAGCCTTAAACTTATATTTTGGATGCCCAAGTTCAGGTGTATTCCCATAAGAGTTTTCAGCTCTCAAAAAGAAAAAGGATTAAGGTTGTAAACATTCTGAAATCTCAAGCAAGCCTAACACTGGTAATATCCTATGACAATTTGAAATTTGTACCTCCTCCATCAAGATGACACCAGAAAGCCAAGCCACCTCCTAGTTCCTCCATTCCAGCCAGAAACCCCAGACCTTCCCAGGGGCTCATACTTGTACCACCCTTGCTCTATTGCCAATGGTGGCCCAGCCAGGCCACCAGATTTGTCCTTTGCAGGACAAAGCCACAATGACAGTTCATACGTGGGGTTTGTGCTGGTTTTTCCTTCTAGTCAAAATATTTTAACCCACCTTCAGTGGATTTCAGTCCTAGATCCAGAATGAATAAACAGCCTGAAATTTTGTCTTTAACCAAATGTTAAAGCAAAGAGCTTTTCTGTCACTGCTCTAGCTATGTCACCACTGTTGGTGCTGATTACAGTGCTATTTTTATATGGCTGTAGGCAAGGCATGTATTTTAACTGGACAAATCCTGTCAATAGCCTAAAGTTTTATACTCTCTTCCTTCACCCATTATTCAGTACACAACACAAAGCAGCCTCCCAAGTAATTGCAGCCAGACTTTATTTCTTACACAAAGTGTCATGAGTAAAGAACATTGTCATTTATTTGATATTCACTCCCTGCTTTGTTACTGACAATTTACCTCACAGATTATTTGGGACTGTAGCAAATTATACCAATATCCACTTCTGTGCTTCTCTAAGTGAAATTGCTCAGGGACTGAGATGAGTATTTTCAATGGCTGAAATGCTTAAGGAATTGAAAACGATAGAGGAGGTACAAAAATACATTGTTTGTCCTTGAGATAGAGACAAGATGTCCTAGTGACTGACTCAATACGTGTCTTTCCTGTCCCTCACCTTCCTAAAGTAAGATTTAAGGGGGATTGACATCAATATAAATCTGACCCTATTTCTTAGGTGTTATGGGATTTAGAGGAAGTGTGTAGAGAACGAATGTGATACTCAGGTGATTCTGTCTGTGACTGCATAGCAGACACCCTATTTTCATCCAAGAGGTTGTAGATGTGGAATTATTCTCCTCAAAGATGGGAATGAAGTAAACATGTCTAGACCAAGTGACCTGAGCAAGGGTTTCCTCCTGTCATGTTTTATATGAACACTTGATACCAGCTATTATCTGAGAAGGATACTCCAAGACACTGGAGTGCCTTCTCCTTGGGTCCTCAGGGGATTTGTGCATGAACTCAGCCTCTCATCATCACACTGCCCTGATAGCCCCAAGTGTAAAAATGCCTTGAAGAAAACTTTGAGCTCCCTAAGAGAACTACCAATGACATATCAGTGGCCTTGTGGTACATGGTTGCAGTTGGAGGTATCGATGCTTTTGGCAGCAGTTAGGTGGAAATTCTGTGTCTAGTTGTTTTGCAGCTGAAATTTCCATTACAGTTTCCTCATAACAAATCTTGCAGACTGACAATTTCTATGGGAAGGACTCAGGAAATGGCTGTACCTGTAATTCTCCACCTTATATTATTTCCCATGCTGCCACCCAAAGTAATGATGAAAAAGGTAGCTGCAATGTGTGGTATGCCAAAGGCCCATCTGTGGGAAGCTAATTGTTTTTCCCCAGCCACTTCCATATTTATTCTCTTTTTCATCATCTCTGTAACTGCATTTGAACCAGAGGCCATGGCAATCATGGCAACCACCCACATTGACAGCACATGCTTTTATTTTTCTTGGCAACAATTATTTATCCAACTTGTCAAGTTGCTGATGACATTGAAAGAGTATCTGTTTCACACTGTCTGCATCACTTAATGCAGAAAGACACAGTTATATGGCAAATTTTATTGATTCTTGTGACATTTCCTTCTATTAAATTTTTGTCTTCTTGGCATCTTATATTTTTCTTGGCCGTGGCTTGTTAACTGTATCCTTGTTCATTTTATTACCTTATTTGCTGCTGCTAAGTAACAATTTCATACCAGTCTCCAAATCCTTCCATTGTTCCTTGTGCTGCCTTGGAGCTCTGCAATCTACACATACTCCCCAGAGCAATGCTTTACTTGATCTGTTTCTGATAAAACACAGAATCACTTGGAAAATAGTATGAAACTACTGTGCAATAGGTAAAAGATCACAACAGGAGATAGTGAGCCAGATGTACCTGGTGTTGTTTTGCTGAAAAGTGTGATTCAGGAACATCACTGATGACCACCTTTTGTTCCAGAGGCTCCCAGGAGAATGAGATTATGTTTAGGCACTAAAATCCTTTTGTTGCAGAGGCTGTTCAGTTCAGATGATAGTGGTGCATAACTTGATGCCCACCTCAATTTAAATCTTTTGGCATCTATATTTCTCATCTTCTCTGTATATTACCTGAAGGACAGTTTCAGGAAAGTCTAGGTGACTGAGTTCCATGGGTCACATCATTGATGGCTCCTCTTGCTTCTGTTTTTTTTCTCCAATGAGTCCACCTTCTTGGAGAAGAGTCTACTTCAAATCTTGCCCAAAGGAAGAAAAAGTGGGAAGAAAAATATGTTCCTGTCAAGAAAAGTTTATCAGCACTGCTGTTGCAGAAGGGCATTGTTTCTTCCTCTAGTGGAATTGTTTCCCTCTGGACTAAGTACATAAAAACATTTAAACATATGAGTGAATGAATCTAGTTATCAAGGTGCTCACCATGAAGATGATGAGGAAATATTCTAGGGCTCAGTGTGTAATATAAGAAAAACAACAACCTGACTGCAGAGCATTTCCTGGAGAATTTCTCTGAAAAAAAAATTACCATCTTACTGAATTTGACATATTTCATTGAGTACCACCTTCTGGATCAGAAGTCTTGTATTCCAGCTGTCTCCCACACCCTGTGAAGTAGTTGCAATGCTTGTAGTTTATGGCTTTGGAATCCTTACTCATGTTGTCTGATGTAGCCTCTAAGGCAGAAACACATTTCCTGAATTCCTGCTGGATCCACTGCATGACTGGACAGTCCCACTGGGTTAGCAAGTTTGCTTGCACTAACATAAAGAGTTGTTTGCAAATATAAGACACTGTGTTTAGACCCAAACTCAGTTACCCCAGACATATAGATGTCAATTTGCCTTTCAAACCATAACTTGAAACATTTGCTTTTGGTGTCTTAAACTAATCTCTTTCCCTTCTAAATGGACCATATGCCTTAGATTGCCTTAAGATGAATGTGTTTTTATTCTTTGGAGAATTGCTAGCAGAGTGAAAATATTTTTTTAAATATTAAACAACAGATGACTAAAGATTAAAAATAAATAGAATTCTTGGTGAGCTGCATTGTTCTCAGGGAAGAATATTATATAACTACTTGACCTCAGTTTTGTTTTTTGTCAATCCCTTTTAAGATTCAGTGTGGCCTTCAGTATGTGCCTATTTGATATTGAAGCTTAATCTACCATATTAATCTACCATAAATACATATGTGATTCTTGGTAAATTAATGAAATTTATGCTCAATTGAAAATTATTGGAGTGTCCTTGGATTTGCTAAAGAGACTAGCCCTATTAAGTATCAGTCAGAAGTGAAGTATACCACTCCTTAGTCAATATAACTTGGTAGATTTCTGTGATTAAAACTTAACATTCTCCTGAGCAAATTCCACCATTAGGAGTGACTCTATTCCAACCTCCTGAGGACATGTCTATGCAGGAAGGAGCAAAATGAACCATATTCTCTCTGCTAACACTCTGAAATGGTCAGATATAATCCAGCCTGGGTCCAAAAGCAGCATTACTGTGTCACTGTGGCCAAGCTGGTAAATCCTGCTGACAGCATTAAGACCAGACACAGAAGTAGGCTGGTCCTATGCCAGCACTTTGCTCTCATGGGCTATCTCAGCTATCTTCTCCCCAGGGATCTCCCCTTTGCTCCCACATTTTGGTAATCATGGGTGCCGTGGGCTGCACATGGCTCAAATATTTTAGCAAGGAGCATGATCTAAGTCCCTGGACTCTTTGGCTCATACCGCATCCAGACTGCTCTGCAGCTGTATCTGCAATTACCTGCATGTACACAGTGTCACATCACACCCTGCCAACTGTGTGTGAATGTTCTCTGCAAAGCCACACGGTCCATGCAGGCTGCTCAGACATCTCTCATACTGGCCTGGCTGCACCAGCACACAGGCAGCCCTCCCTCCCTCCCTCCTCCCAGATGGCAGGTCCTTCTCTGCCTGGAAGAACCCTACACCAGCTTGTCTCCACTGACAGGCAATTTTTACACCCCATCTCCAAGACCAAACCTTCCCCCTGCCCAAAATTCTAACCAAGGTCCTTTGTCACCAGAGAGCATGAGCCAGGTGGAGTAGATATTGCATGGCCTTTTTGTCACTATATAGCACAAAGGTAACACTTAAATTTATGAATAGACATATTTTAAACACGATCTGTCTTTAGGGGGGGAGAAAACATTTTCCTTTCAGAGCCCAACATCAGCGATACCTCAGGCTTTCCATCTCTGTTGCTGCCAACAGCTTGACCTTTCATTCCCACATGCCGCGGTGCCAGGCTAAAGGGAAAACCAGCCAGGGCCCCCCTGGAGCTGCTCCACTCCTGAGCCAGCTCTTTTTCTGGTTGAGGCTGCTCTTGCCACCCCCTCTGTGCTGCCTTCCCATGCTGTCACCCCTGCATGCGTACCTTTCCCTGAAAAGGACTTGCTGGGGAAGCACAGCCCTGCAGTGCAGGAATCCTCATGAGATGTCTGCCACTGCTTTCTCCAGGTGCATGAGAGAGCTCCTCCATCAGCAGTTTCTCTACACCCTCAGGTACAGGTATTGTCATGACAATATCCCCTGAAATTTGTCAAACTACTGCAAAACTGAACATGTGGAAGCAAGCAAAGCCCAGCTGTCTTGAACCATAACTTGATTTCCCCCTTCCAGTGCCCAACTGTAAATACCCTTCCTCACCTTCCCCAAAAGAAGTCCTGTCTCTCCAGGATTTTGGGTACTTTTATGGTCATGCAAGTGCTGTTCCTTGAGAACAACTATAGGTTCTGTTGCTTGCCCATGACCACTGTGATTCACCTCCCACACCAACAAATTTAGGTTCTTGATAGGAATAAAATACAAGTTCTGATTCTGGGCTGTCCACTCCTTCTCCTTTGAGGCTCTCAAAGGTGAGGTTATTCCCCTGTGGAACATTATATCATGAGGCCCCAAGGTTCAAGATGGAAAATCAAATTTTGGGATGAGTAGCTTCTGGGGTACATGTTATCACACAAGAGGCCCCAAGCATCAAGCCTGGAGCTGCCCTCAGTGCCTGGTGTTTGAACAGGGTAGTTAATTCTCAGGACTGCCCTGGCAAAGCAATGCAAACTGTGATTCTCACAAATTCTAGTAAGAAAAGAGTCAGTCTTGACTAATGTTAGCTGCAATACATTTAGGTCGAAAGATACAGACAGCAATGAACAAAGAAATCCTTTCTGTTCTTAGTAAATTCATGTAACTCTTTGGACTTCTCTGACCACAGAAAATTTTATTTTCTTATTATGACTGTAAATTTATTAGCTAACAGATACCTAAGGAATTGTTTGAGAATGAGATATGTCAGGGGTTCAGAAAGATCATTCCCCACAAGTTATGTGGTGAAACAAACAGCTAGAGGGATAGGGGCTGGGAGGGAACCAGAAGGGACTGAAAAATGCATTTTTAAGAGGCTGACTTGATCATTTTCTTAGATGACACAGACTTTCCCCTTAGAATATGAAATATCAGGGCTTTCTGAAGTCAGAAAATGACCTGGCACCATGAACCCACTCGCTGAAGGCAGATTTTAAATGCATTGGTTTGACATGAAGGTGAATCATTATGGTAAAGAAGAACACTGGATAAACTATACACAAAACCTGGCCAGACACAGGCTGAACTCTATGACTTAAACTTACAATGTTCCTTTACTGGATGTCAGGGATGGGATTAGCATTGCCAAAGACACTGCTACTGTGCTGAGAGTGGTGTTCTGGAAAGGGAAACAACAGTGACAAGAAAACAGAGATGAGAGGAACAATTATCATAGTAAGGAAAGAGTCCCTGAAACTGGTGTATGAAATTGGATGGCAATGGTACATTATTTCTGTGAGAAGGATGAATTTTCAAGCTGCCATAGACTTGAATAAACATCAGTCATGATATTTGCTGAAGTTGACTGAAATCCTGTTATTATTTCAGTGGTACAAGATTGGTCCCTGGGGTCAGTTCTGTGCAGAGGAATATGAATAGAAGATGCTATAAAAAGAAGTAAAATAAAACATGAAGAAATGTTCTAAGTGCCTAGCCTCATGGCCTTGAGCATTAACTTTGCATTACTTCTCTGCCCACAAGTCATGGAGCCAGCTGGGCACCTTTGGCCCTACCCCTGGCAAACAAGTCTCAGTGTCTCATGGCACATGGAAGGCTAATCTGGCTCTCAGAAGGGCATTCACACGTGTAGTTCTCAGCCCAAACTAGGTCCCATTCCCTCTAGTTAGTGAAAAGCAAAAAAGCTTCTCCACAGTTTACACGAAACACCCAAACATAGATCCTGCTTTGTCCACCTGGATGGTTTGTAGAGAGCGTCCACACTTTACATATGTGCTTCAAAGATAGGATGCAAAGAGCTTTTTTAGAGATTTGAGGTCCATAATCTTTTGCAGAGGCTGCTCACACATTGCAAAAAAAGGCTGAAAATTCTTCTTATGTTGCATGGCCTATATACTGGTAATGACTTCTGTGACATGACTGCTAAACACAGAAGAGCAGCATTTGGTTGAACCAAAGGTATTCCTAGCTCAGTATCTTCTTTTTAATAGCAGACATAAACAGACACTTGGGGAAAAGTAAGATCACACCAACCATACAAAATATTTCCCACTATTATCCTGTCAGACTCCAGGCACCATCAGCATAAAACATCCAAATCTAAACATGGGTTTGTATGTGGTCTGTTTCCCTTCCATGAACATGTACATTCTCCCCAGAATTCCTCCAGAATAGAGTAATTAATGTTACACAGCTATAAAATCAACACTAGCTCTGCAAAGTGAGGATTTGTCAGGAACTGTCCTAGCCAGGAAGCAAAGTTAAGTGGGAATGACTGTGAGCCTTATGAGATAGACAAAGTGCTTATCTGTACTCAGTCTTTAAGACAGACTGTGAATACTATGTGCTGGTCTACCTCTATCTGTATTGTGAATAACAGTGCTAGAAGAGAAAAATATTGATGTTGCTGGCCTGGGAAAACTGCAGTTCTTGTGAAAACTGATTCCTTTCCACGTCTTCCCGTCAGAGATGTGAAAGGGGGCCAGCTGGCCAGCTAAAGTAAGCAGATAAAGTAGATAAGGACCCCCTGATAGCTGGGAGCTATGAAGTCCACATTAAGACTGAGAAGCTTATTTCAGGAGGTTGAACTTCTCCAGTAGCTTGCCAAGAGACTGAAAATCAGGAAATCTTGGAGACTAGAGAGAAAAGAGAAACAAAAACACCAGGTTACTTCCAGGTGACTGGATACAGCCATATAAAAAGTACTGCATCAATCACAGATACACACAGCTATTCCAGAATTCATTACTTGACCGAACTAGCTTCATTAATCCTTAATTCCCCATGGTTTAAAATATAAGGGTGTAAGAAATCAGAACAAGTGACTCAACTCTTACAGAGTCAGCAATACAGAAGCCTGAAGAAGTGCCCAGCCCAAAATTTTGTCATTCCCTGGAATAAATGCTGTAGATCTTGCAAACAATTCAAATAACAGTAATTGCCAGCATAATAATTAACCAGCACAACTGTAGAAATAAGATAGCAGAGTTGTGCTGTGGTCACTTTGAAAACTAAACAACTTGCCAGAGTTACTCACTAAGCCCTGAAATATGTATCAGGAAGACAACGTATAAAAAAAGCAATACAGGTTTCCCATTAAAGCTTTTCTATCCATGAAATGCCAGAGGCTAAACTGCATGAAATACTCACTAAAAACCCCTTATCGGTCTTCTCTTTGTCATAGTCAGAAGAATATTGAACTCCAACTGTTGTATTTGGCAAAAAGTATTAGAACTGCAAGTGAATTCAAAATATCTATCACTAAGACAATTCAGCTGATTGTAAATTGAAACTGCATGAGCAGGCTGGAGAGAACACTCGTCTGTAGCTACAATAATTATTGTACACACACGTTTCAGCAGGGTATCAGCTCCACAGGCATGGCATCATTATAAACCTCTCACTGGTATAGCTGACCTCGAGAACTTGTCACTGCTCTATGGAAATAACAGACTTGCGTTATAAATAAACTTCATTTTTTAATGAATAACTGTCCATTTTGGAATTCTTGACACATAGGGCTGAGAGAGACCTTGAGGCAATCATTTTGTCTCTCCTCTTGCTCTGAGACAGACATGCCTGAAAGATATTAGTTTTAGCTGCTTTAAAAGATCTCCAGTAAATGGGATTTCACAATTCTTCCAGTAAGTGAGACTGCTCCAGCATTTAACTATTCTTTTTCTTAATACACCACTATCAAACTGGATTGTTCACTGATTTGATACAGTACATATAACTGCAAATTTATGCCACTGTGTCCTCCTGGGTTTATGTTACCCTGAGGAATCACATTTTGCAAGTTCCAAGTTAAAGTGTTTTTTTAATTGTCAGTTTATGGAACTTGCCCTTAATTTCTGAAGGTCAGGCTGGAATCTTATAGTCACAGAAACTGTGACCACATTAACATGCACAATCTGGTGCCATATTGAGGAACCAAATTTGCAGGATGGGGGTTATTGATGATATTGCAAATCTGAACAAAAGCTCACTTCAGTTTTAAGATTGGAGACTGGGTTTTAGACTGGAGGGGAAAATCAGTATTTATAACACAGACATAGAGAAAATTGGATGTTTTTCAGTAACCTCTGGAGCAAACACTTCTACAAAGAAGAAATATAGCTTCATGATTTAAAGTTTTTTAAATACTTCATTTATCCAAATAATCTGTCAGTGTGAATTTCTGGAAATATGAAAAAAAATTAAGTGCATGAAGTAATAAATTGGATAAAATTATCTTCAGCCACTGCTTTCTCATCACTTACAGCATAGGTAGCTTCATTTGAAAACTTCTTGAATACACCATTCTGAAAACAATCAAATATGTCCTGAGCAATGCTACCTGCTGTTACACAGGCCAGACCAAAAATAGAGAGCTGATTTCATGGCTGTAAAATAATTCATTTCAATAAGCAGTTTACACAGCCGTTTGACAAAGACTAAAAAATCTGCTTTTCACAAGCACTGCTACTGGTGGCAAGCAGCTGATTACTAGGCAATAAACAGCCTTATAGTAACAACCAGCCCATTACTAGATGTTAGGGACATGAGGAAAAAGCTTAACATTCAGTTGCTGGCTTGTTCTGGGACAAACTACTAGGTAAAGAATGTCTTTCAACATCCATACAATGACAAAATGCAAATTTAATTATCACTCTTCTTCTCCAGAAATATTAGCATCTCTCACAAGGACAGGTTGAGACAGTTGAGCTTGTTTACCCTCAAAAAGAGGAAACTGAGAAGGGACCTCATCAATGTATTTAAGTATTTGAACAGAGGGTGTGAAGAGGAGGAAGATACTCAAGAACTGTCCGGACACAATTCTGTGCAATGTTTTAAGGATGATACTGCTTGAGCAGGGAGGTTGGACCTGATGACCAACTTGCCTATTCTGTAATTCTGTGACTGTGATGTGGCTGAAGGATTACTCTGTACATTGCTTTTGTTCTCAGAGAGAGATGGTAAGCTGTAAAGGTGTGCCTGCTGTGTATTGCATATTGAGAATATGAACAGATTTAAGAAAATGCTGATCTGTAACATAACTTTTAACATGTGAGACATGGCATGAAGCATGCACAGAGCTCCTGGTAGTTGGTATAAACCAGCTATTCCCCCAGTACAACTAAGCACCACATTTAGTTGGAGTACAAGTGTGCAAACAGTATTAAACAAAACTATAGGCTGTGGGATTTTCCCCCTTGAGGAGGGGAATAAGAAACGTGCCTGCTAGCTTTACATTCTTCTATGTGATACTCCCTTCAAATTAGAATTCACCATTTTATTTTCTGCCCACAAACCAGTGATACAAAAATCTCATATAATCTGGTTTTGTGGCTTCTTACTTATTTTATTTCTTGAACAAGCAAGCAATGGTTAGCAAATTCTTGACCTAATAGGATATCTGCAAATATATTCAAGTCCCATGATCTTTGGTCCTGTTACTTCTTCTAGAGGTAAAGGAATATTGTCTATGCATGAATGAGTGAGACAGTCAGAGTTTTAAAATGGAAGCCATTCACCCAAGCTTCCATACAGTGCTAATTTCTCTTCATAGAAAGCATGAAAACATGAGATAATTTTCTAGTAAGAAACTGCTGATACATTTTTATCACTCCCAAATTTACTTTAAAAGACTGAAGTGATTGAGAAATATTCATTCTTTCTTCCCCACCCTTCAAAACTCTCTATGTTGTACAGCTCAATTTATGTCAAGAACTACCTTAGAAATTATACAGGCAGGACTAAAAGGACCTCCAGAATATGCTACCATGGTATAGTGGACTTTGAAAACACCCTTGGCACAAACTGGCAAAAGTGATTAACAACTGAGTTTTGTGAATTAATTTCTCTCTTCTTCTGTTTTATTAATCAGAAGAACACTGAATTAGATATATATATTTGTATTGCTAATGAGAATGTCTACAGCTATATTTAAAGGGATGATTACTTTTGACAAGAAATGAAAGAGCCTCTCTTTGGGGGTGGGGTTTGGTCTTAACCTAACCACACTCTGGTGGGACTTGGATTTCCTGATGTGTTGATTTACATGACATGGCTGAATTCTTTTGACCTGAAGCTCTGCAGTGCTTTTACTGCGGTAGCTTTTACTACTTTGCTTTATTGTATGCAGTTATAAGTGAGTTTCGTTCTCCTTACAAATTAAAAAGAAAAAACAAAAAGAAAAAAGAAAAAAAAAGATTGGACGCCAGGAAGTGGAAATGGTATTGGTGGATATCCATTCCTTGCAGGCATGTCGAAGTTATTTTGTATCATATAGTTATTCATCTTCTTTATTCTATCTGTCAAGTGATGGACAGATGGAAATTCACCTCTGACTTCATTCCTTTGGATTTCAAAAGGGGAAATCAAGGACAATTAATGGAATTATTCCTAAAAAGAAAAGATATTATTTAAAGTAAAAATTTTCCTTATTTCTCACAGTACAATCCACTAGTTCAACTACATAAAAAATGCAAATAGGTGATAGACTAGAAACTAGAAACTAGAAATTTGATTAGCTCTAGATGGACCCTGCTCCAGTTGTCACTGAATTTAAAGGCAGCATTTTTGCTGGGTGACTTCAAATCAAGCATTGAATACCTCTCCCCTCCTGACCCACCTCAGCATACACCTGACCTACAGCAGGAATCTGCAGTTTTACTCAGCATGTTTGTAAACAGGAAAACATTGTCCATGCAGTGAACAACATGCCAATACTTTAGAATACAATAGGATAGAATATTTAAATTGAAAAGGACCTAGAAGGACCCTCTAGTCTGCCTGACCAATTCAGGGCTCACCATTAAAGCCTGTTATTAAGGGCCATGGCCAAATGTCTCTTAAACACTGACAACTTTGGACCATCAACCACCTCTCCAGGAAAGGAATTCTGAAGTGTTTCACCGCACTTTTGGTAAATAAATCGTTCCTAAGGGTAGTATTATGTGGGTTACCTTTAAATATCCCATATTCCTGACCAATTACTTGACTTTTCCCTGTCTCAATTTTTTTTTCCTGTCCACCTGTCTGCTGAGTACAGACTCAACATTAACCAGTCCTGGAGCTTCTTGTGACTGGCTAATTCAGGATAATCTAGCAAAGAAATTCCATTCTCTAGCCCTACTCTTGCATGTGCAAAGCATTCCCCATCACTTTAAAACCCAGAATTAACAGAGGCACTCTGATTGAAGGAAATCAGTCATCAATTTCACTAGAACAGTCACCAGGTATCTTGAATCCAATTTTGAACTATTTTCCAGTTCCCTGCTCTACATCCAATAATTACACATGTTAACAAATAGCATGACCTTTAAATAGCCAAACTTAAGCATTACTCAGCTTGAGCCTTTCTTTCCTTGCTCCCAAAGCAAGCAGCTCATTGATTTTTACAGCATATAAAATAAATGAAATGTTGTGAGGTTAATGCAAGATGCAAAAGAAATTGGCTCAGTTGCAGGAGCACTCACAGCCTCTTCTTCATGCTGTCAGTCAAGGCATTATGATTCTAGTGCAAAGGATTTGATTCTAGTTCTCATGTCCTGGATCCCCAAAGGTCCCCTCTGTTCTGGCTACCTATGGTGCCCTGCTGACGTGTCCACCAGGCTGGAGAGGTTTTTGGTGATGTGGAAAATCTAGTGGCTTCCCCACATACCAGCTATTCCTTCAGGGCATTGATCTTCAAGACAGATCACCAAACTAGGAGTTTTCTCCCAGCTAGGCACTGTCCTGTCACTACGTGTATGGGATAGGAGTGCCTGAAAGTTATGTGTGTCCCACCTGGAACCGCCTCTGGCTGGAGCCCTCATTTGAGAGTTAGAAGACAAGAGTAGAATTCTACTCTATTATTCTAGTGCCCACACCACAGACTAATATGAGCCAGGGTTTCAACATGAATCTTCTTTCTCACCCAGTGAACATTTAATTAATTTACAGATTCACACATTTGCAAGAATAAAGGTGGTTAGTGAGGGCATTTCTCTGAGACATGGGTTCAATCAGCCAGAACAGAGATTTTAACCTGAATTTCCTGTGTGATTTAAAAACTAGGATGCTGATTGATCTCAGCAGCATTCTCCATCCCTTAACAAACCCCACTTAGACATGTCTCAGAATTGATTCTTCAGTGCCTAAATAGCCTGGGAATTAGCCATTACAAAACTGCAATTAGGTTTTGACAAGGCCATTTAAAACTAACCTCCGCTGAGAGCAGAGAGCAGGTAAAATGAGAAGAAAACAATAACATCCCAGTGCTTCAATCAGGTTAGGTTTTAGCTCTGAAAGCTAAATGAATTTCAGCATGAAGAGTTTTGCTCAAACTGTTGCCCTTAAATTTCTCAGGTTTTTAAGCAATCCCTGTTTCCTACTTCTTTCTCTCTAAATTGTCTCCTGTATTTCACTCCCTTGTGTCTATTTCTATTGGTAAGTCTTTGTTATCCTAAAATATAGTTCAAAACTGAATGTCATAACCAAATATTAATACAGGAAATGTATAAAAATTATCACAGGAGCTTT
Organism: Cinclus cinclus; assembly: GCF_963662255.1. Taxonomy (NCBI): domain Eukaryota; kingdom Metazoa; phylum Chordata; class Aves; order Passeriformes; family Cinclidae; genus Cinclus; species Cinclus cinclus. The sequence continues at coordinate 137,911,087 of NC_085046.1, forward strand.
GGTTGGGTATGACTGTCAGTTTTGTGTATCACATAAACAACAGATTTTCCCTTCTTTGTCATTGCTCTTCTGACTCCATGATGGAATCAGGTGTCACTTATACCACTTCCCATGAGTATTTCAACTATGATTCAAGACTTCTTTGGCACCCATGTCAGGAACTTCAAGCAAATTCCATGTAACCCCACATAAATTACATTCTGTTCCACTTTACTGCAGTTTCTTAAGATTTTTCAGTCTCTAGGAACTAGGACATGTGTTAATAGGTAATGGAGTATGTCACTTTAGTTTGCATAATTTTCCTTTGCTCTTGTTTAACAAAGTCTCAACGTTTTGTCTTTGGTAAAGACAGAAGTTTTCTTTTGCCTTTTTTAGTCCACTTGAAATTAGAATGAACAGATGTTCACTCCTAACACATTTTGCTCCTTTATTGTGATTTCCATTTTTCTTTCTGTAAAGCATATTCCTTATTTTTCAGCCCCAAATTGGGCAAATGAGACTGCAATTTGTCTGGATTAATCCTTTCCTGCAGTCCCAGTGGGGTGCTTCTGAATCATTCTCTACTATAAACGTGGGGTTGTTCTGCAATCAGTTATTAATAGAGCTCATTAGCCCTCCGAGGTGTTTGTGATAGGGCTGCAGAGCACTGGTGGAACAGAGGGAATTTTGGGATGCTGTGTGAAGGAAAGACATGTTGAACTACCTAACAAAGTGCTGTGATCAGAGGCAGCAGTTTTTGCAGAAGGGAGCCCAGGAGCTCTGCAGAGGGCAGGTTACATGGGCTGAGTGGTGGTGGTGGCGCAGCATCACAAGGGATGGTCCCAGCAGCTGCCAGAGCATCTGAGCAGGGTCTTGGCACAAATGAAGCTCCCCATGGAAGATACAGCCCTGCAGGGGTGCCTGGGGACTCTCACTGGGGCTGGATAGAAGGTGGGCTCATTGACTCCAGGAGCTGTGTGCTGGTGGAGAATCTTTATGCTTGCCAAGAGAAGAGGTGTGGGAGCAGATCTGCAGACTGTGGAGTGGCAGAGATGATAGACAGTTGTCCAGATCTTCTCCAAAACTTTGCAGGTACAAGAGCCTGAACATTCAGCAGTACTGAAGGAGACACAGGGGCAGTCTGAGTTTGTCTGGTTGGGAAATAGATACTCTCACAATGACCAAGGCTGGAAGTTTCTGTTTTGAGCACCATGACATTGGGACCCCAACAGACTGAAGAAACAGGCTGACAGAGACTGGGAGCCACTCCTGGGAGGTGATGTCTCTGCTCAGCAGTGGTGAGAAACATCTGTATGCCCTGTCCTGCATTGGATTCCCCAAAAGACACATGACAAACTGGAGTGAGTGCAACACAGGCCCATGATTTCTCATTAAGGGACAGTGGGGCATCTGCCACATGATGTGGTACTGAGAGGTAGAGCTGTTCAGCCTGGAGAAGGCAATGCTCGTGGGAAAAATCTTACCCAAATACCTGATGGGGGAGTAAAGGAGACAAAATCAAGTTAATCTTGGTGGTGCTCAGAGAGAGGAAAAGAGTCAAGGGTAAAAAAACTAAAATACAGAAAATTCTGCTTAAAAGTAAGGAAAAGTATTCTACTGTGAGAATAACTGACCACTAGAGTAAGTGGCCCAGAGAGGTTGGGGAGTCTTCAACCTTGGAGACTTAACTGGACATGAGCCTGAGAAACCCATTGTAGCTGGCCCTGCTTTGAATAGGGAGGTTGGACTAGATGATCTCCAGAGTTGCCATCCAGCCTAAGCTGTCTTGACAAAAACTGTCTCTTGTCAAACATCCCAGAGCTGTTGAGAATGCTGATAGACCAGCTTACTCTCCCACTGAGCATTCCAGACTGGTCAGAGCCCAGGAAAACAGAACAACACATTTAAGCAGCATATTAGAAAAGAGCCTCTAAATCATGGCACTTATTTATGACTCACCTCAGGGTACTGTAGGGTTGCAAGCACAGTAGAAACTGTAAAAGTTTTCGAGTTTTAAAACTATTTTCTTTTAATAAATTCTGCTTATGTGGCACTCTAAGTACTAGTTTGTTTTGCAGGAGGCTGTTTGAATGCTGTGTACGACTGCCTGCAGCATCCCTAGGTGAAGAACCTCTGAAATTCAGAGACATGCAAATGACTCTGAGGATATAGTAGCCTGCCTAAAAATACAGGAAACACAGATTACTACCCAGGGTAGGTAATAATGAATTTTGACACATGAGAGAGGGTTACCAGGCAAAATAAGAAGTACTAGGTTGGGAGACCATCCCATCCTATAACAATGAAAAATTTATTGTTGTCGTCAACCACTAGGAGATAATAGGGAACTAAAGTTGTGTAAGACTTATACATTATGCCAGTTACAGCCCTTTTCTTTTGCATTTTTGTGATGAAAAACATCAAAAGAATTTTAAGATGCATTCATATATTTGACTATCACAGTCATCCTAATTGGTTTTCAGGGCAATCTTTTCCTGCATAACCTTTAGAAGCAGTACAATAAGATCTTTATCCCATATCTAATTGATATCTTGAGTCTTTGTAGCATTCTGAGTTATGCTCAGACACGTATATAAATATGGACTGAATTTTTGGTCATGCAGAAGGGAAAAATATTTTTTCAATCCATCACACTTCTACTGTGCAACAGAACCATGCTTAATTTATTACAGTTCAGCCAACTGATAGAAAAAAACACTATATTTTTAAACAAACTTTACAATAAACACAGGCATGAAAGGTTTTTCACCCTGAACAGTCTCTTACCATAACCTCTGTAGGCACTTGTCTCCATAAGTGATTCCAGAATCTTTAAAAATTAACACAAATTTTGTAACAATGCAGCTTTTCCTCAGAAGATGCATAATTACAGAGTAAGAAGGATTATTTGAAACATTTCAGGTTTTACAGACTTTCAGCAAATTAATTCCTGCTGGTCCATCCTCAAGTTAGATATCTTAGAAGCTTCAGCATCACTGGTATGAGTATCTTCAATAAAACTAACAGTCTTGACATTTTCAAAAGAGTTACTGTCTGCTGAATTCAAGCAGAACATCAGCTTTACTAGACACAGACCTACAGGGTCTAGGAAGGCACCTTTCATGAAATATTGGGGATTTCATCATTCTTTTCAAATTCAGCCTCTGAAAACACAAAATTTCTAATAATGCAGAAACATTGTTTTCTGATAAGCAGTAATACTTCACTTTGCAGTGCACTGAACAGAGATCCTATCCAGAAATCATTACCAGGAAACTGCATTTAGTTCCCATTGATGCTGGGATTTTTGCCTGAGTATAAAACTCAGCATTAAGCTAGGAAAAATATAATATCACTAAATACAAATTAATACATCTTTCTAAGAACTACATTAACAATATATCTCGCATTCACAGACATTTTAGGGGAAAAGTGTCTCAGAGATATAGCTTATCAGGTAGCTCCCAGCCCTGGGATCCAAAACACCAAGGCCTAATTTCTAGTTATAGGAATTGCTACTTTGTGCCTATGTTTTCCCACAGTAAGACAGGATAATGAGCTCCTCTTCCTTTATAAAACATTTTAAGGTCAGCTGGGGTTACACTGATTAAGAAACCAAGATATTTGTGTTTGCTATTATTTAAAATAATAATTAATAAGATATTGAATAAATGTGAATTTTCCCAACCTCCTCACATGGATTACCTCAAGCATCTACAGAATTACTTAATAATGCCATGCTTGAAAAATATATTCCTATTAGGATTTTTTACTATGGTCAATCCACAAT